>NC_092709.1:219424634-219735206 GCF_047496885.1 Scyliorhinus torazame | reverse complement strand
TGGATGATGAGTGGTGAAGCATGGTCCTTATGTGGTGAAGTCCGTTCAGTGGCAAAAAATCCCTGAACTCGGCACTGGTGAAGGCTATGCCGTTGTCCGACACTGAATCTCTGGGATTCCGTGAACACTGAAGGTCCGGCCATTGTGAAGGTCCTGTAGAATGGCCCCAATGGCCTTTTTCAGGCATGACCACACAGGATTCTCATAGCAGAATACCATCCACCACACTGCACTCTGCTACCTTCATGTTGAACGGCATTAGGTCATCTGGGGGTGCCCGATACCAACCCATATGGTACAATGTGATGGAGTCTGGCCAACACCAGATCCATCTGCGTCCATGCCCTGATCTGGCTCACTATGACCGGCAAAGAGTCCATGAAGTGCACAGCCATGATTACTTAATCAGAAACGGCAGGTGTCAGCGGTCTAGTAGGTAAAGGAAGTCAGCTGAGGGCATCCGTGTGGTGTATCTTCATCCCCGGCCAGTGTTCCAAACCTTATTTGTACACCGCCAAAAGTAATGCCCAATGCTGAATCTGGGTGGACGCCACAGCGGGATCACCCTGTTTTCCTTAAACAACCCCAGGAGGAGTTTGTGGTCTGTAAGGACTGTGTATGTGTGACCATACATGTACAAGTGGAAACATTTCACAGCGAATACCACTGCCAAACCTTCTTTTTCAATATGCGCATTGTTGCGCTCCGCCGCCGCCATGGTGCAGAAGGCAAATGTGATGGGCCGCTCCATGCGTCGTCCATCCTGTGTGCCAGAACAGTGTAAGGCTAGGCATTGCAGGTCAGCAGTAGGGACTTTGACGGCTCTAAATGTGTTAAGAGTCACGAGGAAGAACGTCTTCTCCTCACCTCGTTGAAAGCTGTCTGCTGCAACGGGTTCCAAACCCAATGTTGGCCCTTCTATAACTGGAGGTGCAACGGTCACCAGATTCAGGATAAATTTCCGGTAATAATTGATCAGGCCCAAAAAGGAATGATGCTCTGTCGGGTCATTTGGCACCAGGGCCTGCCGTATTGCCCGCACGCTTGTCATCGACCAAGCTCAATCCATTCCAGTTCACTCTGTAGTCCAGGTAGATCAGCTCTGGGGCAGGGAAAACACAATTGTCCTTGGAAAACCAGACCCCTGGTGCCTTGAAGCGATGAAGTACGTCCGTGAGGTTTTTAATGTGTTCACGATCAGATGACCTGGTGGTTAAAATATCGTCCAGGTAAACCGTGACCTGTGGAAACCCCGGAGTATGGTTTCCATTATCTGCTGAAATATGGCCCAGGCATTTGACACTCCAAAAGGCAGCCTGGTATATTTGCAAAGGCCAAGGGGTGTATTTCCCGTCACATAGTTTTGGGAGCCAGTGTTCAGGTCATTTCAAGCTTGGTAAAAGTACACCCCATGCTGAGTCAAGCATATGGATCTTTGATCCTGGGGACCAGATAATGGTCCAAATGGAATTCATAGTAATTTTGTAGTCCCCACATAATCGGACAGTGCCGCCATGTTTCATTACTTGTACTATCGGCGCTGCCCAATCTGCGAATTGTATCCCTAACTGCTCAAACGGTCCTGCTCCACATCCACTTTTGACTTCTGGACTTAGGGAATGGAACGCGCGTGAAAATAGCGCAGCAGGGCTTCGGGATCCACAAAGATCTTGGCGGCAGTCCCTCAGATGGTTCCCAAACTTTGCTTAAAAATGTACAGAAATCTCGCCAGCACTGCATCCGGCCCATCAGAGTACGGTCAGCACACTTGCTGCCAGTCCAACCACAGGTGCTTTAGCCAATCTCACCCTAGCAGGCTGGGGCCCGTCTCTCGGAATACAACCAATGGTAGATTCAGGGATTGCTATCTGTACTTTACAGGGGCTTCCGATGTGCCAGTGATTTCCAAAAGTTTCCCCATATATGTCGCCAGCCTAGCGTCCGTGTTTCGCAACTTCAACCGTCGTATTCCGGAACGAATCTGGTTGCACGTGCAGGGACCTACCATCGATACTGCGGTCCCAGTATCCAACTCCATGACGATTGGGTAGCGTTGATCTTGATCGTGATATGAATTGGCACCACTCTTGGCGCGGCGATGCAATGAAGATGCTGGCGGCTGTCGGCTTCACTGTCCACGAAATGGGCCCATTCACAGGGGCGGTCATCATAGGTGTAGTGGCGGTGTAGTGGGTAGCACTGTTGCTTCACAGCTCCAGGGTCACAGGTTCAATTGTCGGCTTGGATCACTGTCTTTGCGGATTATGCACGTTCTCCGTGTCTGCGTGGATTTCCTCCGGGTGCTCCAGTTTCCTCCCACAAGTCCCGAAAGACGTGCTGTTAGGTATTTTGGACATTCTGAATCCTCCCTCTGTGTATCCAAACAGGTGCCGGAGTGTGGTGATTAGGGGCTTTTCACAGTAACTTCATTGCAGTATAAATGTAAGCCTACTTGTGACAATAAAGATTATTTTAAAAAAAGGTTGGGTGGGCTTCCTCTCTGGTGCAACTTTTTGCGGCTCTTGCAGACCCTGCCGTATTCTTCCTATTGCCTGTGGCCCTCATGAGTGGGAGAATACTGGCGCCCCTTTTCAGGAGTTTGCCGAAACTGGTCTGGACATCAGGGAGGATGACCCACACAGAGTTCGAAACTTGTGCCTGGGAGGGGAATGATGGCTGCGCTCAGTTTGCTGCCTTAGATTCAGGACGGCCATCCCATGAATCACCTGCACCCCTTGCTCCGCACCTCCGCTGTGCAGGGGAATAGTGGCATCACTCCTCAGGAGCTTACTGATGCTGGTCCGGACCTCGGGGAGGGCGAGCCCAATGGCAGGAGGATCGAACTGCTGCCCAGTGGGGGGAGAGGGCGCTCTGCGATCGGTTTGGAGCATTAGATTCAGAATGACTATCCCGCATATCTCCTGCATCCCTTGCTCCACACCGTCCCTGGGCAGGGCTATATCGGTCACCTTGTGAAAGTCCAACTGCGCCTCACCCAGTAAGCACTCTTGGGTCACCACATCTTAAAGACCGCAGACCAACGGGTCGCTGAGCGATTTCAATAGAGTAGCCCAAACTCGCAAACTTCGGCGAGCTACTTTAAATGGGTCAGGAAGTCCAGAATTGATTCCCCCTGGTGCTGGGTGGCTGTGTGGAAACATCTCACTATAAGCAGTGGCTTTGGATTAAAGTGGTTACTCACCAATGAGACCAACTCTGTGAAGGAAAGTGTGTCATGTGAGTTCGAATGAATAAAACTTTTGATAATGCTGTATGTGGTCACCCCGCAGATGATTAGGAGGGTCACAGTCTGCCTTTCATCGTCGATAATGGGTGTCTAGATGAAAAGAATACTGTATACTTTCTGCATATTGGTTCCAATCTTCCATCTCAGCATTGAACACCTCCACTTCTTAATAGTGGCATACCAGTGTCCTGGAGGGAGGTCTCCCAAGGCCTGGTCAAGGTGGGCCGGATGCAGAGGAAACGGTGTTTCCTGCAGTTCCAATTCACCCTCGTCGCCAGTGAAAGATCCAGGCGAGTGACCACGAGGAAGCGATGTCAGATAAGAAACAAAAGGACCGAATAAACTTATCAATCCACTTTCTGCTCCCTGAAGGGTCTCCAGTGCCCAGCCCACACTCAGGTTGGAGTATTTATGTCCCAAGGTACCCCTGGTTAACGGTATAGCCTGGCCCCCTCATCGGGGAATATACTCAGGTGAGGCCAAGGGGAACCTGATGGTACAGACCCCGTGGCATGGGGAACCTGATGGTACAGACCCCATGTCCTTGGGTTCGGTCATAACAAAGTGATTATTGCCTGGCCCATTGTACCCCCTCACCCTTATATGAGATCTTATATGCTTACCTTCTCTCCTAGCTTGTCATAGTGCTGGGACATTTAAACTTATTGGTATACAGCAGCTAATGCCATAAAAAGAGGCCATGGCCTTGTTTCCCCTACACTCCAAACGAAGGACTCCAGGAATATCTAGGTTCCACATTTCTTAGCAGGTCCGGGTCAGAATTCTGGATGGAAAATGTGGAATTCCAGCCTAAGAAAAGAAAATAGGAGCGGAGTGACAATCCAATGGTGAGTGCCACTCCATGGAAGATTCCACCCAATGGACAGGGTTTTCCGTGCTCCCCATGGTGTGTTCAACGTGGCAGCAGCGGCCAACAATTGGTTGGTTCTGATCTCGCCGCTGCCAATGGGGTTTCCCATTCTATGAACCCTCCCCCCACCCGCCGCTTCTGGGAAACTCATGGCATGGGTTCACCGTCAGTCGGACCAGAAAACCCGCCGGCGAGAATAGCCGGTAAATTGTGGCCAATAAGTGTGATAAAAGTCATAAATTTGGGCATGGTGCAAGATGTAAGATGGAAATGAATGGTTGAAAAGTCATGATCAAAATACTGACGGCCTTAATATAAAACATATTTATTCGATGTATTAATGGAAATATTTTAATCACCGAATGAAAAGTACCAAACTTCACCTGAGGCATTGCCAGAATATCAGCAGCTTCAGAAGGGAAATGTCATGTTCTACTTGTGGTCAAAATACCTGTTCATTAATGATCATATATTATTAATAATGATTTAGATCATATTACTCAGAACTTTAGCTAATCAGTAATGTTCATACTGCCCAATTAATGTTTGCTAACCAAATTAAATCTACTATTAGTGTACGAAACAGACTGAGGCACCGCAGGACCTGCACATGCTGCACATTCTTTAGCGTTATAAGATGAACATTCCACTAAACTGAACAGTACCTTTAACAAAGAGTGTACTGTAAGCCACATTGCATTTTATTCCCCCCTGAGGGCTCACATGAAAACATTTTTTGTACGAAGCATGGCCAGAATTGGAGAGACAGTACCAGCATGTCTATTTGCAATGTTAACAACTTGCAATGAGGGACTTAGGAGGGGCCGTGATCGGTCAACACACGTATTTTGGTGCTGTGCAGGTGCGGTATTTGTGCTGTCTGATTAATTCATACAATTGGAAACAGTTTATTTGAAGTGCAAGTGAGACCATCTTAGAGATATTACCGGGAGGTAATAATGTGATGTGTAATTTAAAAGTCCATAAATTAACACAGTAGACGGGCAACATGCTCCTCGCAAGCTTAATATTGCTCTGCGACTCGTTACCAGATGAGCTGTCTCTTTCTCTCTGTGGGAAAGTTCCTCACCTCCCATTCAGAACCTTTCCATGATATCTTGGCTAATAGGTGTGTAGGAATGATCAGTGTTAATCAATATTCTACCAGCCTGTGCAGTTTTAATGTAAGCACAACTGGACTGCTTCCAATGACATCTATTATTCATTATCCATCAAAACTTAATAAAAAGACTCCTGTCATTTCAAAATGGGCTCCTGGTTTCATTAGGACAGGAGCTGAATAAGTACACCTGGTTTATTTTTTTCTTGGAAAAGAAGTAAAGCAGGGTGGCATAAATCAGTCAAAGAGTCCTTCTGTGCTGTCAGTTTTTCTGGACAGAAAACATACAGGAGCACATGTAAACAGTTCAATGTATGTAAGACTGGTAACAGTGAAGTGATGGGCATTACCCTTCATGTGGAAACAATCTTAGTACGTTTAAAATATGCAATGAGCAGCTTTATAAAAACAAGAAGAAAGTAATGAAAATTATATGCAATAAGAACAGAAAGCATTGCGAATACTCAGCAGGTCTGGAAGTATCTGTGGACAGTGCAACAGAGTTAATGGGTGGAATCTAGTGGCCTTCCCCCATGGCAGCATGAGTGGTGGGGTGCATTTAGTCAGCTGGGAAGGTGGCTGGTGGAGACTGTGCCATTTTCCTGCCTCCACCGGGATAGAGTCCATGGCAGGATTACCCTTCTCGTCCCACAGTCAATTGAAGCCCTAAAATGGGCAATCAATACCCCCTTAAGGGCTTCATCCTGCTGCCACTGGTATTAACCTATTAGTGGGCGGGAGGCTTGGCATTCAGGGAATATGTCCTCAAATTAAATTGGACAATGAGGAAACACTCAAAAATTGGGATAAAATATGAAGTTACCTTCCAGAGGAAAATCGAAATGACCTGAAAGAGTCATCACAGTCATGTAGAACTGAGTGGGGGGATAGCATGGGATGCACAAAAGTAATTAAGCAGGCTGTCACTTTAGGAAATGATGTTCCTGTTAAACTACACCAATGCAAGCTCAAGCCGCTAATGGCAGCACAGGTACAAACAGAGGTGGCTGATGCACACAAATGAACAATAGAACTTCAGTGATGGTAACTAGGCTCTCCACTGTGGTCACCACCGTACCAGTGTTGGCCTCGGTGCTACACATTGCCGACGACCTCTCCTGCACCCGGAGCCTCTGGGTCTCCTCCAAGCGTCTCTGGACCGGCTGGAGTATTGCTGACATCTCCCTCTGAATGTCCCTGATAAAGATGCTCGGCAACAACTCCCACATGCTACATGGCCTGCCCACCCATGGGAATCCAGTTGGTTGTATGAAGTGCTCACTTAACCATGATTGCCAATTCCCTATTAGCGATAGCCTCCAGCTGCACGGCCAAAGGCCTCGGCAGTCGATGGGGATTATGGGTGGTCGTTGGGGCATACGGGCAGGGACAAGGGTTGCCCCCGGAACTAGTACACACAATCCAGGTGTTGGCATGGTGGTGCCATGTGCGGTTGCCCCCCAGCGCCTCTTCCCCATTTTGCCATGGCAGCCCACCCCTGCGGAGGTTCCCCTATCCCCAGCCAAGGGTCCCCCACCACCTGCCGAGCACTGGGGTGGCAAGCTGTGAGCAAAGACGGCTACTCACCTACTCGGCTCGCCACAGAAGCCCTTCCACCAGGTTCACCTTTTTAAAATGGAGTACTAATCGGCACCAGTGTGAGCACTTACTGGAGAGGTCACTGAATGACAGGAGGCCATTGGATTTGGTGTGGCTCAAGTTAATTGTATGGAAATAGGCCTGAAGTGATGATAATTGGTTTGTTGCCACATTTACGCAAGATCCTGATTTCGACTACGGAAGCGGGCCTGTTGCATCGTAAACTGTTTGGCGCCTGGCACGGTTTTCGTTTTTGGCCTCTCCCGCTATTCACCGGCCTCGTTTCGCTAGTGTGAGAGCGCAATGAGGCCGGAGAATTGCACCCAAAGGGCAGGATTCTCCGATTTTGCAGCTATGTCCGGAGGAAGCTTCTGGTCATACGACCAAAATGTCGGCGGCGCCCCCATACCGTTGCTCAGCCCAGTGGGGGGCTAGCAGCCATGGCACGTAAAGCCCCCAGCTTTACCTGCAGATACGGATGGAGAATGGTCGGGTCCGTGGTCGCGCATGCGCACGGTGGCGGCCGCGCCGTACAACATGGTGCCGGCTGCACGCGGACACCGGCTGCCAGATAGTGCCCTCTGTAACCCCTAGCGCCACCTCTGGACCACCACCACACCAATCCCCCCAGTCCCCGTCGAAGCCCCCTGGCCAGCAAAACGTCCTCCCCCCGTCAACTATGGGACACAGCCGCCTTGCGAGGTCCCCGAAAACTGAGAGGGCACGCGACCGACGACATCGGGAAGTGGACCCATCGGGGGCAGAGCATCTGGAGAGGGCCTCAGGTGACGTTCTGAGGCCGCCCCAATGGCGTGCGGCGTACTCAGCGATTACGCTTTTTTTGAGCAGGCGGAGCCTTTGAAAAACGGCACCACCTCCGAGTTTGGCATAAAAACGGTTTCTCCAGCCAATCGCAAAACGTGATTCCGCCGTCAGCAATCAGAGAATCCCGCCCATAGTCTCCCAAATGGAGAATCTTGCCTGAAGTGTTTCTGCTGTGACTGAATAACATGCAATTTGCACTTCCATTGGGGATGCTATTCGGAAAATGAGTCAGGATATGCAAATGGTTGAGCACTCTGCTGGCGCGAATCGAAAGCAATTCCCGGCCCAGCGGAGTTAGCACTGGAAAGCCTTACAGCTGGAGCTTACCACATATTCACTGCAGCCCTGTCAGGATAGGCAGGACACCCGTTTCTCCAACGTGGGCCACAGAGTCAAACCTGTCCTCCTGAACACCCCCTGTGAGATGGTGGAAGAGGCAGTCAGCACTGCCAGCCTCACCAGGAGTAGACAGCTGGTGATGCGGTAGAGTGGGGGGTCACTGGTGAGACCTCTACCCTGAGAGGGGTAGGAAACTAGTGAGGGTTCTGTAGTGATCTGTACGTCTGTACATACATCTGCACGTACACCAGGGACTGCAGACAGATGTAACAGCCACAGCATCACCAGAGGGCACCAGAGGCGGGGAGAAAGGGTCCAGCCCAAGGTCGGATCGGGCATTCAGAAGCACAGGGCTAGTGAACAGCAGCACACAGAGGCAGCTCAGCATAGGCAGCTTACCTTAGCTTCACTGGTCATACCTTTTGACTATTATATCTAGTTAAGCTCTGGAAACAGAACAAACCGACTGAATAAAATATTTGTGTCAACTGGAAGTCTACAATCTTTATTCAGACTTAGAGAATAACATAGGTTCCAAAGGACACGGTGCAGGTGTACTTTGTTTGGGGTGAGGTCTGTTTCTTAGTGGGCCCCTGATTGAACTTGGCCACCCCCATCTGGTGTTCTGAAGTGGGGAATTCAGCCTGCCATCAGACCTGCTCTTTTTATTTCAGATTTCCAGCATCTGCAGTATTTTGCTTTTAAATTAATGAAAAGTATATGCTTTCCATTGCTTTTCCAAAGAGGTGGTTGAAAATCTGTCACAAATTTTTTGCCGAGGCCCCTCTAACCTCTGTGCAGTTGCAGCAGGCAATTTCCTCTTTCATCAAATATTGACTAATCACTAGTCCACTGGATGAAATGGTTAGGTGAAAATGTTTTATAATAACTCTGAATTAGGCCCACATCTTAGGAGAGAAAATAATAGAATGCCATCTGCGCACAACGATCAAAAGAAAACGGGTTTCTGCTGAATGTCAACTGCTGGTCAGAAGTGCATTTTCAGTGCTGATGTACCGGTACTGTTACTGCCACTACACTGGAGAAAATAAGTAAAAAATAATTTGAGGACAATTCACCAGAACTAAACCAGAATTAAGAGCATCCTTGTTTATATATGATGCTATCCATATGTGTGAAACTCTGGGTATTGTTTCACAGTGCGTTAACTGATTATGCACTTCTGGCTTCGAACCTCAGTTAACAAAGAACAAAGAAATGTACAGCACAGGAACAGGCCCTTCGGCCCTCCAAGCCCGTGCCGACCATGCTGCCCGACTAAACTACAATCTTCTACACTTCCTGGGTCCGTATCCCTCTATTCCCATCCTATTCATGTATTTGTCAAGATGCCCCTTAAATGTCACTATCGTCCCTGCTTCCACCACCTCCTCCGGTAGCGAGTTCCAGGCACCCACTACCCTCTGCGTAAAAAACTTGCCTCGTACATCTACTCTAAACCTTGCCCCTCTCACCTTAAACCTATGCCCCCTAGTAATTGACCCCTCTACCCTGGGGAAAAGCCTCTGACTATCCACTCTGTCTATGCCCCTCATAATTTTGTATACCTCTATCAGGTCTCCCCTCAACTTCCTTCGTTCCAGTGAGAACAAACCGAGTTTATTCAACCGCTCCTCATAGCTAATGCCCTCCATACCAGGCAACATTCTGGTAAATCTCTTCTGCACTCTCTCTAAAGCCTCCACATCCTTCTGGTAGTGTGGCGACCAGAATTGAACACTATACTCCAAGTGTGGCCTAACTAAGGTTCTATACAGCTGCAACATGACTTGCCAATTCTTATACTCAATGCCCCGGCCAATGAAGGCAAGCATGCCGTATGCCTTCTTGACTACCTTCTCCAACTGTGTTGCCCCTTTCAATGACCTGTGGACCTGTACTCCTAGATCTCTTTGACTTTCAATACTCTTGAGGGTTCTACCATTCACTGTATATTCCCTACCTGCATTATACCTTCCAAAATGCATTACCTCACATTTGTCCGGATTAAACTCCATCTGCCATCTCTCCGCCCAAGTCTCCAAACAATCTAAATCCTGCTGTATCCTCCGACAGTCCTCATCGCTATCCGCAATTCCACCAACCTTTGTGTCGTCTGCAAACTTACTAATCAGACCAGTTACATTTTCCTCCAAATCATTTATATATACTACAAAGAGCAAAGGTCCCAGCACTGATCCCTGTGGAACACCACTGGTCACAGCCCTCCAATGAGAAAAGCATCCTTCCTTTGCTACTCTCTGCCTTCTATGGCCTAGCCAGTTCTGTATCCACCTTGCCAGCTCACCCCTGATCCCGTGTGACTTCACCTTTTGTACTAGTCTACCATGAGGGACCTTGTCAAAGGCCTTACTGAAGTCCATATAGACAACATCCACTGCCCTACCTGCATCAATCATCTTAGTGACCTCCTCGAAAAACTCTATCAAGTTAGTGAGGCACGACCTCCCCTTCACAAAACCGTGCTGCCTCTCACTAATGCGTCCATTTGCTTCCAAATGGGAGTAGATTCTGTCTCGAAGAATTCTCTCCAGTAATTTCCCTACCACTGAAGTAAGGCTCACCGGCCTGTAGTTCCCGGGATTATCCTTGCTACCCTTCTTAAACAGAGGAACAACATTGGCTATTCTCCAGTCCTCCGGGACATCCCCTGAAGACAGCGAGGATCCAAAGATTTCTGTCAAGGCCTCAGCAATTTCCTCTCCAGCCTCCTTCAGTATTCTGGGGTAGATCCCATCAGGCCCTGGGGACTTATCTACCTTAATATTTTTTAAGACACCCAACACCTCGTCTTTTTGGATCTCAATGTGACCCAGGCTATCTACACACCCTTCTCCAGACTCAACATCTACCAATTTCTTCTCTTTGGTGAATACTGATGCAAAGCATTCATTTAGTACCTCGCCCATTTCCTCTGGCTCCACACATAGATTCCCTTGCCTATCCTTCAGTGGGCCAACCCTTTCCCTGGCTACCCTCTTGCTTTTTATGTACGTGTAAAAAGCCTTGGGATTTTCCTTAACCCAATTTGCCAATGACTTTTCGTGACCCCTTCTAGCCCTCCTGACTCCTTGCTTAAGTTCCTTCCTACTTTCCTTATATTCCTCGCAGGCTTCGTCTGTTCCCAGCCTTTTAGCCCTGACAAATGCCTCCTTTTTCTTTTTGACGAGGCCTACAATATCTCTCGTCATACAAGGTTCCCGAAAATTGCCGTATTTATCCTTCTTCCTCACAGGAACATGCCGGTCCTGAATTCCTTTCAACTGACACTTGAAAGCCTCCCACATGTCAGATGTTGATTTGCCCTCAAACATCCGCCCCCAATCTATGCTCTTCAGTTCCCGCCTAATATTGTTATAATTAGCCTTCCCCCAATTTAGCACATTCATCCTAGGACCACTCTTATCCTTGTCCACCAGTACTTTAAAACTTACTGAATTGTGGTCACTGTTACCGAAATGCTCCCCTACTGAAACATCTACCACCTGGCCGGGCTCATTCCCCAATACCAGGTCCAGTACCGCCCCTTCCCTAGTTGGACTGTCTACATATTGTTTTAAGAAGCCCTCCTGGATGCTTCCTACAAACTCCGCCCCGTCTAAGCCCCTGGCACTAAGTGAGTCCCAGTCAATATTGGGGAAGTTGAAGTCTCCCATCACCACAACCCTGTTGTTTTTACTCTTTTCCAAAATCTGTCTACCTATCTGCTCCTCTATCTCCCGCTGGCTGTTGGGAGGCCTGTAGTAAACCCCCAACATTGTGACTGCACCCTTCTTATTCCTGATCTCTACCCATATAGCCTCACTGCCCTCTGAAGTGTCCTCTCGCAGTACAGCTGTGATATCTCCCGAACCAGTAGCGCAACTCCGCCTCCCCTTTTACATCCCCCTCTGTCCCGCCTGAAACATCTAAATCCTGGAACGTTTAGCTGCCAATCCTGCCCTTCCCTCAACCAGGTCTCTGTAATGGCAACAACATCATAGTTCCAAGTACTAATCCAAGCTCTAAGTTCATCTGCCTTACCCGTAATACTTCTTGCATTAAAACATATGCACTTCAGGCCACCAGACCCGCTGTGTTCAGCAACTTCTCCCTGTCTGCTCTGCCTCAGAGCCACACTGTCCCTATTCCCTAGTTCTCCCTCAATGCTCTCACCTTCTGACCTATTGCTCCCGTGCCCACCCCCCTGCCATACTAGTTTAAACCCTCCCGTGTGACACTAGCAAACCTCGCGGCCAGGATATTTATGCCTCTCCGGTTTAGATGCAACCCGTCCTTCTTATACAGGTCACACCTGCCCCGGAAGAGCTCCCAGTGGTCCAGATAATGGAAACCCTCCCTCCTACACCAGCTGTTTAGCCACGTGTTTAGCTGCTCTATCTTCCTATTTCTAGCCTCACTGGCACGTGGCACAGGGAGTAATCCCGAGATTACAACCCTCGAGGTCCTGTCTTTTAACTTTCTGCCTAGCTCCCTGAACTCCTGCTGCAGGACCTCATGCCCCTTCCTGCCTATATCGTTAGTACCAATATGTACAACGACCTCTGCCTGTTTGCCCTCCCCCTTCAGGATGCCCTCTACCCGTTCGGAGACATCCTGGACCCTGGCACCAGGGAGGCAACATACCATCCTGGAGTCTCTTTCACGTCCACAGAAGCGCCTAAAGGAAGCACAGATCTCAGATAGGATCACAAGTGCAAAATTCATGGGCTGGATTCTCCAAATTGGAGACTATGTCCCCACGCCTGCATGGGAACGGCAGGACAACTGGCGCAAAATGGCCACCAATTCCCCGTTTTGCTGGGGACCGGCAGGGCGGCAGCGTAGAGCACCCGTCTCTAGCTGTGAATACACCGTGGAGAATTGCCGGGTCTGTGGCCGTGCATGTGCATGGCAGCGGCCGCACCATGCTTCATGGCGGACGCAGCCCGTGGACCCGGCCCACGAAACAGTCCACCACTTCAGCCGGCTTGCCGCTCTGGACCACCCCACCACAGTGCCCCCAGCCCCGAATAATGTGTCCCCTACCTGCGGATCAGCCCTCCCCGACTGTGGCGGCGCTGGACTTAGTTTGCAGCCGCCACGCTGAGTTGCCGACGGGTGAGACCACACACGTCGTCGGGAACACGACCGGTTGGGGGCAGAGCATCAGGGGGGGTATGCCTCAGGCAAAGGGCCTGCGGCCGTTGATACGTGGCACGACCTACTTTGTGAGTACGCCGCTTGGGAGGGGGCGGAGCATCGTGATTCAGTCGGGAAATGTAATTCTTCGACCGTTCGCCGAACGCGATTTCAGCGTCAGCGACCGGCGAATCTGGCCCCATGAATTTACCCCAACATTTTAATGTTATCTGCTTGTGCCACTTCATATTTTCAGAGCAATTTTCTCTCATTGGCAATGTATCTTAAATAGCAATGTTCAGATGAATTGAAAAATAAAAAAGTTATATCCTCTTACGAGGAATTACAATTAAGAAAAGTTCTTTTGAGTCTAACAAGCACCATCGAGATTTTGCTTCCAAACTGAAGGGAACCAGCTATTTCTGATAGGTAAAAGGGTAATTGATTTAGCCATTTTAATGTAAATACTAAATCCCAGTTTGAAATCCATTTTAAAATGTATTTCATCATAAAACGTCAAGCATAACTTAGATTACAAAAACACACAGTTTGCAGTAAGAAAGCACAGAATTTGAAACATCGACAGGCTAGCTAGAGCTTATGCAACATTTTTACTGAAAGGTTAAATTGACATTATAAACCATCCATTGTTCTAATGAACAGAATTGCAGAAGCTATTCAACGATACCACAATCTGATCAAGGTCAAAATAAGCACCATGACAACATGGATCCACCATTGTTCAGAATACAGATAATATTGCAGTCAGCAGAAAAACCAGTAGAAACTAGAATTGATTAAAAATATATCACATTCCAACACAGGACAAGCATCTAAAAAAGCAACATATCTGAAGATATGTTGCATATTGATGATTGACAACTGACTATCCAACCAAATGCATTTGAGACCCATCCAAGACAATCAGCACATTGAAGGGGTAGGGACATATGGAGTCAGACTGATAACATTCTCCTTAAACATAGAGGTCCGGGCAGACATTTTCCATTCCGGGTTCATTCTATACCTTTTGCCTAATTACTTGCTATCCTTATTTCGTATTTTCATACTTCCACTCTAATTCTTAAAGTCTGCACAAGCTGCTTTGCTTTGAGCAAGAAACCATTACTGTATTTTGAAAGTTAAATCTGTTTGTAAACTACTAAGCCGATTATATCTCTTTAAGTCTTCTGCTGGCAGGGCTTATTGAGAACATTTGATTTGTAATCACAAGAAGATCTCAAACTCTCAATTATAATCAATAGACACAATAAAAGGTTTTATTTCGCATCCGAGAAGTGTAACTTAAATTTCTACTGAGTTCAAAGTGTATACGAGACTACACTTAAACCGCATGGTAGATTTCTACACAAACCAAACAATGGGATTCACACAACAGGGCTGATTTTCATCCGCTCTCCCTCCCCCAGTTTTTTATGCATTTGTGTGTTGCAGGCATCGCAGGCAAGGCCAACATTTATTTATTTTTGCCAATCCTTACTTAATCCATGCTTAACGTTGGGCAGGAATAGGGCACATGTGCACACTCTGCCCATTGCTATTTGTGCAGAGTAGTCTAATTCACTCTTTAAAGGGATTGCTGCAGGCCCATCAGTAACAGTTTTTAAACTTTATACAATTTGTGTGGGCTCAGAAAAAGATGAAACCTATCCTAAACTCTCAAAAATTGATCCCAAAAAATCTGAGCCCCCATGGTCCCCTGAGATGGAACCTTTGCCTCTCTTCAGAATGTAAGAAGCTTCCCGCAAAATGCTCAGTGAAGTTGGCCATTAAAATAGTCTGGCTTCTACATCTATTGAAAAAGAACAGCAGGATCACGCCATCCTCCTCTCATCCATTGGAAGAGGTCACTGGAAAATGGATCAATTTCATCTAATACTGTAGCGAGAGCTTACACTATAGATAAGTGGTTTTAAGTGCGAACGACATGGCAGGAGTTTAGCCAGCTAAGATTGAATACCTGGTAACAAAGAGCTTTGCCTCTCGTCTAAAAAATGTACTGACCACTGTCTTTTCCCATATTAGTCTGGCTGATTGATCAGTCATCACAGTACACTAGAGTACTGAAGGTCACTCTGGTCCAGATGTCAGAGAGCTTCCACCATCAATTGTATTCTTCTGGAATCAGATTGACAAAGATTTATGCTCCAAGTAAGAGAGAGCATCATCTACCATGCCTGTATTTTTATCAGTATTACAATCTGCCGCATTTAGTGCAAGTGATCTCTGACATTCTTACAGCCGAGACATTGATACCCCCTTTAGCACTCCCACAAACCAAATCCAAATGACTGATTGCTGAAAGCAGGGCTGTCTAAATTTGAACTGGAGTCAGGGAAGGCCTTTAAAGGTGTGAATGAAATTGCAACATACCACACAGATCTCTTCCTGTGGACCAAATGAGATCCTTGACATCTGTTTTACATCCTTCGGGATCACCTTCTGTGTTTGAACATAGGTCTGGAGTTTAGTGCCAGCTTGGTTCTTTAAATTGCTACTGCAGAAATGGGTGTTACTTGGCATTAATGCACCAATGACTGGATCTAACACCACCCGCGATCCTCACCATCACTGATTACCAAAGCTATTTTCATTCGCCAGAGCTCAAAACCTGGTCCTCAAAATCTGCCTGTTCTGCTCCATCTTCTCCCCCGCCCCAGCAATCCGACCATTCCTATCAGTGATCTACCCCTCCCTGGCATTTTATGCAATTTTCTCCTTAAACGGTATTCACTGGCTGTAAAAGCCCAGTAGAAGCAGATGATAGGAGTAACTGCAAAGTCTGGGGAGAGTGGTTGTGACACAAAAGCTTGAGTTAAACTCTGTGTGAGTGAATGGATTTTAAGCAAGTTAGAATCTCACTCAAGGTCTCTGTCCTCAAAGTTGCGACTGCTGGAAAGAACCTGAAAAAATGGCATTAGAGGAGAGGTGGAACTTGAGGGATTAGAGCTAAATATTTAATTTATTATATAATTACATTTAATGTTTAATTAATTAATCAGGTTTAGGGGGTTAAACACAACTAAACAGAGGTTTATGAGGGCACTTAAAACCACTCCCTCATCACTCATTCATATTAAATTATGAGGGGCAGTATACAAAATTATGAGGGGCATAGACAGAGTGGATAGTCAGAGGCTTTTCCCCAGGGTAGAGGGGTCAATTACTAGGGGGCATAGGTTTAAGGTGAGAGGGGCAAGGTTTAGAGTAGATGTACGAGGCAAGTTTTTTATGCAGAGGGTAGTGGGTACCTGGAACTCGCTACCGGAGGAGGTAGTGGAAGCAGGGACGATAGGGACATTTAAGGGGCATCTTGACAAATATATGAATAGGATGGGAATAGAAGGATACGGACCCAGGAAGTGTAGAAGATTGTAGTTTAGTCGGGCAGTATGGTCGGCACGGGCTTGGAGGGCCGAAGGGCCTGTTCCTGTGCTGTACATTTCTTTGTTCTTTGTTCTTTGTTTGTTACTAACATTAAAAGGAAGAAACAGAAAGGTTTACATTTAGATAGTGCATTTCACAAACCCCTCGCCTGGCATTTTCTTGGAGGTGGGAAGTGGGTGCTAGGATTAATTCTAATGTCCCAATCCCACCTCTGCCCTGGTAGTGCCAGCAGGTGAAAATGTCATCTCATGGATTGTGGGTTGGCCGGGAGTCAGGCTTTAAACCACAGGTTTAAGCAGAGACAGAAATGGGCCAATACCAAAGTGGCAAGATTAAAATGCCTTCCTCCATTACCAGGAACATCAGCCGACTTATTCATCACCATCAGCAGCTCCTCCAAATAAAGTTAAACCTACACTCTGTGCAAAGCCACTCTCATCCTCCTCCCATCCTCAAAACTTCAACTCCCACCTCCCTCCCTTAATTCACCCTTCATCCCTTCCTCCGTCAACCCCTCACCCTCATCACCCCCTTTCACTCCATGACTCTCGAGCCCCCTTCACCCCTCAAACCCTACCAATCACCCCCACTCCCTCATCACTCATTCACCTAGAATTCACTTCATAAACATAACTCACAGTACTTGCAATAACATTTGGAAGTTATTGAATAACACATAAATCTGTCAAAATAAACATACCTCACTTGCACAGGCAAATGAAGAAAATATTAGCTTCTCCAGATGCTCGTAAATCTATTAAAATAAACAAACACTGCTTGAATAGGCACCTTCAAAAGCCCATACATTTGTCAAAACCATCGAACCTGCATTCCCCCAGGAAAGCTGAATAAACAAAACCTGCATTTCCAAAGCCATTAATTTGTTTGAATGCTGCCAAGCCATTAAAACCGCTTTCCCTGGAACAGCTGAGTAAACAAACTCTACATTTCAGAATCCATTAGTGCTTTTGAAAACGGACAAAAGTTCATACACCTGTTAAAACTTTCAAACAGCCAAACAAGTGGCTGAGCTTACCTGCAAAGCATGAATGAAAGCAGTGCGGGAAATATAAACAACTAACTCTGGAATATCATAATGGGCCAATCCCTCGGCCTTGGATTGGATTGGATTGGATTTGTTTATTGTCACGTGTAACGAGGTACAGTGAAAAGTATTTTTCTGCGAGCAGCTCAACAGATCATTAAGTACATGAAAAGAAAAAGAAATAAAAGAAAATACATAATAGGGCAATACAAGGTACACAATGTAACTACATAAGCACCGGCATCGGATGAAGCATACAGGGGTGTCGTGTTAATGAGGTCAGTCCATAAGAGGGTCGTTTAGGAGTCTGGTAACAGTGGGGAAGAAGCTGTTTTTGAGTCTGTTCATGTGTGTTCTCAGACTTCTGTATCTCCTGCCTGATGGAAGAAGAGTGAGTAAGCCGGGTGGGAGGGGACTCTGATTTTACTGCCCGCTTTCCCCAGGCACCGGGAGGTGTAGATGGAGTCAATGGATGGGAGGCAGGTTTGTGTGATGGACTGGGCTGTGTTCACGACTCTCTGAAGTTTCTTGCGGTCCTGGGCCGAGCAGTTGCCATACTGTGATGCAGCCCGATAGGATGCTTTCTATGATGCATCTGTAAACGTTGGTAAGAGTTAATGTGGACATGCCGAATTTCCTTATTTCCTGAGGAAGAATAGGCGCTGTTGTGCTTTCCTGGTGGTAGCGTCGACGTGGGTGGACCAGGACAGATTTTTGGAGATGGACCAAGCTCGGCCCCGGACACTCCAGACGACGACGACAACGGTGCTGATAAACGGGCACGAGACACCATGCCTAGTCGACTCCGGGAGCATGGAGAGCTTTATCCACCCCGACATGGTAAGACGCTGTTCTTTGACCATCCATCCCAGCGCACAAAAGATTTCCCTAGCTGCAGGATCCCACTCCGTACAGATCAAAGGTTTCTGCATAGTTACCCTAACGGTGCAAGGGAGGAAGTTCAAAAACTACAGGCTCTACGTCCTTCCCCAACTCTGCGCCCCCACATTACTGGGATTAGACTTCCAGTGCAATCTACAGAATCTAACCTTCAAATTCGGCGGCCCAATACCGCCAATCACTATCTGCGGCCTCACAACCCTCAAGGTGCAACCCCCGTACTTGTTTGGAAACCTCACCCCGGATTGCAAACCCGTCGCCACTAGGAGCAGACGGTACAGCGCCCAGGACCGGACCTTCATTCGGTCCGAAGTCCAGCGGCTACTAAAGGAAAGCATAATCCAGGCCAGCAATAGTCCCTGGAGAGCACAGGTGGTAGTAGTAAAGACAGGGGAGAAGCAAAGGATGGTCATAGACTATAGCCAGACCATCAACAGGTACACACAACTAGACGCGTACCCTCTCCCCCGCATATCCGACATGGTCAATCGGATTGCCCAATATAAGGTCTTCTCCACCGTGGACCTCAAGTCCGCCTACCATCAGCTCCCCATCCGCCCAAGTGACTGTAAGTACACAGCCTTCGAGGCAGACGGGCGATTATACCATTTCCTAAGGGTCCCATTTGGCGTCACAAACGGGGTCTCGGTCTTCCAACAAGAGATGGACCGAATGGTTGATCAACACGGGCTGCGGGCCACGTTCCCGTATCTCGACAATGTCACCATCTGCGGCCACGATCAGCAGGACCACGACGCCAACCTCCAAAAATTCCTCCAGACCGCTAAAGCCTTGAACCTCACGTACAACGAGGACAAGTGCGTTTTTAGCACCAACCGGCTAGCCATCCTGGGCTACGTAGTGCGCAATGGGATAATAGGCCCCGACCCCGAACGTATGCGCGCCCTCATAAAATTTCCCCTCCCGCACTGCTCAAAAGCCCTAAAACGCTGCCTGGGGTTCTTTTCATACTACGCCCAGTGGGTCCCCCAGTACGCAGACAAGGCCCGCCCCCTAATACAGACCACGCACTTCCCTCTGTCGACAGAGGCTTGCCAGGCCTTCAGCCGCATCAAAGCGGATATCGCAAAGGCCACGATGCGCACCATCGACGAGTCCCTCCCCTTCCAGGTCGAGAGCGACGCCTCCGACGTAGCTCTAGCGGCCACCCTTAACCAAGCGGGCAGACCCGTGGCCTTTTTCTCCCGAACCCTCCACGCTTCAGAAATCCGCCACTCCTCAGTGGAAAAGGAAGCCCAAGCCATAGTGGAAGCTGTGCAACATTGGAGGCATTACCTGGCCGGCAGGAGATTCACTCTCCTCACGGACCAACGGTCGGTAGCCTTCATGTTCGATAATGCACAGCGGGGCAAAATCAAAAACGACAAGATCTTAAGGTGGAGGATCGAGCTCTCCACCTTCAACTACGAGATCTTGTATCGTCCCGGAAAGCTGAACGAGCCGTCCGATGCCCTATCCCGCGGCACATGTGCCAACGCACAAATTAACCGCCTCCAAACCCTCCACGAGGACCTCTGCCACCCGTGGGTCACTCGGTTTTACCACTTTATCAAGTCCCGCAACCTCCCTTACTCCTTAGAGGTGGTCCGTACAGTCACAAGGAACTGCCACATCTGCGCAGAGTGCAAACCGCATTTTTTCAGGCCGGATGGTGCGCACCTGATTAAGGCTTCCCGCCCCTTTGAACGCCTTTGATTCCAAATATCAGGCAGTCTACTACTGAACTGCGGGGGAACAGTCACGCTTAATAAAGCCTCATCGACTTCACGCTATTCGTCTCTCGGAGTCTTTGTGCGCTACATATACCCCTAGGAATTTGAAACTGCTAACCATCTCCACCTCGGCCCCATTGATGCTGACAGGGGTGTGTACAGTACTTTGCTTCCTGAAGTCAATGACCAGCTCTTTCGTTTTGCTGGCATTGAGGGAGAGATTTTTGTCGCTGCACCACTCCGCTAGGTTCAATGTAAAAAAATGCTTTATCCAGTGAATAATCTTTTCTGAGACATCTGAAAACTTTTCCAATTTTACCATGCTGTTCTTCCACTTGGCAGCTCGCCAGTTGCTAGAATTAATAACCTGGCAATCACATTATTTAATGGTCACTTACACATTCCAATAACAGTGGCAGCATCCCTCACTTTAGAAAACATAGATACAACTCAGGGTCACAGCATTTCACGATAAGCTGGAAAGGAGGCAATACCCTGTTTTCTCACCTTATACACTCTTCCTGTCTCCAATCCATGTCTCACACCTCTGCTCTGCAGATATGATTTAGGAGGGTTTCCAAATCCCAGCCACCTTCATGAAAATCACAGAGGTTTCAAAACCTCCACTTCTGCAATGGTGCCAGTAACATGTAAAGAGGAACATGTTTGAATCACTTTGAAATTGAAGTCACTGCTGTAATGTAAGAATCATAGCAGCCAATGTGCACGCAGCAAGGTCCCACTAACAATGTGATGATGACCAGATAATTTATATTGTTGTGATGTTGATTGAGGGATTATTATTGGTCAGGACACCCAGGAGAGCTCCATTGCTGTTCTTCAAAATAATGCCAGAGGAGCTTTTACATCCACCTGAGGGGGAAGATGAGGCCTCGGTTTCACTTCTCAAAGACGTCAGTCCGTATTTTTCACGCAACACGCTGCATGTTTTCCAGTGGCAAAGGCGGCCCCGCATTGACCAGCAGTCACTAGTCAAGTGAGGTCTTTTGGTCAATGAGGTTTCCCACTGAATGAACCCCTCACCATAGGGAAACCCACGGCAGTGGTGCATCATCGACAGGACCGGACTATCCCTCCAGCGTGAACTGCCGGAAAGTTCTGGCCATCATTTCTAACAGTGTGGCACTCTCTCAGTACTGGATTAAAGTACCAGTCTAATTTTGTGGACTCTAGTCCTGGACTGACACTTGAATCCATAACCTCGTAATTTAGAAGTGAGTGTGTTAGCAACTGAGACAAAGGATTCCAAATATTGAATAGGAGTAGGGAATGATAGAATAAGCAAGTTAAAAACAAGGTTAATAAACTAAAAATTAATCTGAAATCAAGCTAAATCCAAAAATCTAAATATAATTTGGATTAAGAAATGAACCATCTCGAGTTAAAATAATATTAATACTTAAATGAATAAAAACTGAAAATGGTAGTTCTGTGTGTGGGACTGTAATAGGTGGGATAATGAGACTGTTCTGGATTGCCAGATCTGCATTAATGTCTCAATTTGGAGACATTCCAGCTCATTGAGAAGGAGTAACAATCTGAACAGGGAAGGGGAGGTACTTTTGGATCTCTTTCTCCAGAGTACAGTCACTCCTCAGTACAAATACAAGAAGGGAACAGAGTGACTCCTAGTCAGCAGGATAAAGGGAGCTAAGGGGAGATAGGGAAGGAAGCGTAATAGACACTGGTGAATATGCATCAACTGGTGAATATGCTTACTATCTGCGAGGATATGAGGGCAGGCTGAAGGGTAGACCGTCATATTGAAAACGATAGCACTGCGGGGCACGAGGTAGCCTAAGGTGAGTTGGTGGAGCAAGTCGTGTTGTGTGTGTGCGTGTCTGTGATGGGGCAGATGTTTAAGAGCAGGGGAGAAAGTTTGTAAATGTAAGGAATTGGATAATTAGGAAGATAGATAGCATCAAATTCAGTTATAACCAAGAGTCAAGAGGATGTGTTGTCTACCCGGTGCAAAAGTAAAGGATATCTTGGAGCAATTGGGGAGAAACTTGGAAAGGGAGGAGCTGCTGTGGCCATGTTGGATTCAATGATGTAGCGAAGAAAAGGAAAGAGGTCCAGTTAAGGGAATATCAGAAGTTAGGAGCGAAATTAAAGAAAAGGATCTCACCATAAAACTACCAGATGTTTGTAAAAAACATTTGGTTCACTAATATAGGGAAAGAAATCTGCTATCCTTAACCAGTCTTATTTACATGTGACTCCAAATCCACAGCTACAAACTGACTTTACTCTGAATGGTTCAACAAGTCACTCAAGTATTAAAGTAGTAAACTGCTGAAGTTGAAAAATAATAAAACTGAATGGACCACAAGACATTGACCCAGATACCGAAAAGGACAAATGTACATCCTGTTCAGTAGACACTGGAAAATTCCTTTTTGCTAATATCTGGGGGCTTGTATAAAATTGGGAGAGCTGTCTCACAGACTAGCCAAATTCTGTCATACTCAGTCATTTAATCATATCTTACAGCCAATGTCCCAGCCGCCTCCATCATGGAGGTACAATGTATAATCCTGGGTACATTTGATTCCATCATCAGCATGGACCCGCCAGAGATTTTTTTGGGCAGCACGGTAGCCTTGTGGATAGCTCAATTGCTTCACAGCTCCAGGGTCCCAGGTTCGATTCCGGCTTGGGTCACTGTCTGTGCGGAGTCTGCACATCCTCCCCGTGTGTGCGTGGGTTTCCTCCGGGTGCTCCGGTTTCCTCCCACAGTCCAAAGATGTGCGGGTTAGGTGGATTGGCCATGATAAATTGCCCTTAGTGTCCAAAAATTGCCCTTAGTGTTGGGTGGGGTTACTGGGTTATGGGGATAGGGCGGAGGTGTTGACCTTGGGTAGGGTGCTCTTTCCAAGAGCCGGTGCAGACTCGATGGGCCGAATGGCCTCCTTCTGCACTGTAAATTCTATGATAAGATGGTGGCACAGTGGTATATTGTCAGAAGAGAGGCTGTTGGATTCCTTGGCATTGACTCTGGACCTCATAAAGCCTCATGGCATCAGGTCAAGCATGAGCAAAGGGATCCCTGCTGATTACAGTCCTCCCTCAGATGTTGGAACATCATTGGGAAGAAGCAGTGAGGGCTGCAAGGGTGGGTGCTTCACTAGGAGTGATTCAGTAGTGCCACTAGTGACCGAGCTGGCCAAGTCCTGAACAACATCTCCGCCAGCTTGTGTCTAAGGCAGGTAGTGAAACAACCAAAGAGAAAATGCTGGAAAATCTCAGCAGGTCTGCCAGCATCTGTAGGGAGAGAAAAGAGCGAACGTTTCGAGTCCAGATGACCCTTTGTCAAAGCTTTAAGACAGAGAAAGCGGGAAATATTTATACTGTGGAGTGAGAATGAAAGTCAAGACACCAGATTCCAGCATCCACAGTAATTTGCTTTTATCCAGGGAAACAACCAATGGGAGGGGGAAAATAACCGACTTGACATTTCTTCAGGGCTTCAGCATCACAGATGTCAGTCATCAGTCAATTCAATTCACTCCATATGATAACAAGAAAGGCCTGTTACAACTGGTTATGGGCCCGGACGATATTCCAGCCATGATGCTGAAGACTTGTGCTCCAGAACTAGCTCCACCCCGGGTCAAGCTGTTCCGGTAAGTTACAACACTGGCTTTTAAACAACAATGTGCAAACTTCCCAAAGCATGTCCTGGCCACAAAAACCACAACAAATTTAATCCAGCCAATTACCACTCATCAGTCTACTCTCAATCGTCCTTAAAGTGCTGGAATGTTAGAGACCAACCAACCCAGCCTCAGGACATTGCCGTGGATTCCTAAGGGTAGTGTCCTAGGCCCAACCATCTTCAACTGTTTTATCAATGTCCTTCCCTCCATCATGAGGTCAGAAGCATGGTTGTTCACTCATGATTTAGTACCATTTGTGACTCCTCAGCTTCTGAAACAGTCTGTGCTCACATACACCAATATCTGAAGGACAGATGGACTTAGGCTATCAAGTGGAAAATAACATTTATCATAGAATTTACAGTGCAGAAGGAGGCCATTCGGCCCATCGAGTCTGCACCAGCTCTTGGAAAGAGCACCCTACCCAAGGTCAACACCTCCACCCTATCCCCATAACCCAGTAACCCCACCCAACACCAAGGGCAATTTTGGACACTAAGGGCAATTTATCGTGGCCGATCCACCTAACCTGCACATCTTTGGACTGTGGGAGGAAACCGGAGCACCCGGAGGAAACCCACGCACACACGGGGAGAACGTGCAGACTCCGCACAGCCAGTGACCAAAGCCGGAATCGAACCTGGGACCCTGGAGCTGGGAAGCAATTATGCTATCCACAATGCTACCGTGCTGCCCAAAAGCCAAATAATTGCCAGATGATGACCATCTCCAACAGGAGCGAGCGCATCTATCTCCCCTTGATGTTCAATTGCATTACCATTGCTGAATCCCCCACCATCAACATCCTGAGAGTCACTATTGACCAGAAACTGAACTTGATCAACCACAGAAATACTGTGGCTACAGGACTAGGCCAAAGGCTATATAGTCTCTGGTGAATAACTCATGTCCTGACTCCCCAAAGTCTATCCACCATCTACCAGGCACAAGTTAGGAATGAGATAGAATACTCTCCACTTGCCTGGATGAGTGCAGTTCCAGCACGACACATGAAGCTCAACATAATCTAGGGCAAAGTTGTCTGCTTGATCAGCACTCTATTCATCACCATAAACATTCATTCCATCAACAACCAGACAGGGAGGCGTACCAGCGACAAGATGCGCCGCAACAACTCAAAAGCCTCTTTCAACTGCTCCTTCCAAAGCCGTGACATTCACCACTGAGAAAGACAAGGGCAGCATATACATGTGAACACCACCTCAGACAATTTCTCCTCCAAGCACACTATCCTGACATGGAACTATATTAGTATTCTTTCATTAAATGTTGAATTCCCATCCCAACAACACTTTCCACGGACTTACACTACATTGACTGCAATGGTTTAAGGAGGCAGCTCACCAGCACCCTCTCAAAGAGATGGGCAACAGATGTTGGCCTTGCCAGAAACACTCAGAATCTATGAACAAATAAAAAATAATTATGTTCTGAAACACTGAGGGTGTATTTCCTTCTTAGAGTGCCGGTACAATATTTGACGCACACATGTTTGTTGGAAAAGAGCTCAGGAATTGATTTGATCTCAAGCTCAGCACTAATTATTGCCTCATTTGTTATTCCCTTCTCCTGACCCTGTATGTTTTTATAGGATGGTAGCTTTCATGCAAAGGATTTGGAAGGAATGCATCAGCGGGCACATATTGAAATGCAATGGATGAGGGGAGTTTTAACCCAACAATCACTTGGGTCAGGACAGGTGCATCAGTAAAATAATAGATTATTGAATCATGATTGCGACCTGACTCCAATTCAGTCCTGCGTTCAATGCCAATGCATTTGGATGAATGAAACCAACCCACTCCGCAGTGAGAACTTTAATTAATACAGGCAGGTCATCGGTTATTACAGTGATTAACATCCTAATGAGACATTAATGAGGTCTCCTTAAATGAAATTTCATTGGGCTTTAAATTACACATTTTCAACATGCATTTTCCCGGAAACAGATTGTAGGTGCTTTTCATGGGTGTCTATCAACTTCAGATTGTCCAGATTTAAAATATGCTCAGTTTTTACAGCTGTTTTGTCATTTCCTCTGCTAAACATTTGGCAGAGAGTTCTTGTCTCTATATAGAGCATTGGAGGATATCAAACAGACACCAACAGGCTGGGAGGCATTTGATTGTTTCTCACAGTACACCAGGAGATGACAGACATCACCATCTACAACAACAGTGACATGCTGTGATGGGGTCATAAGGTTCAAAGGAGAAGAGTGCAGAGGTGAGGGGCAAAGGTCATCGGAAACAATGTACGGGTAATTCTGTACAGACAGAGTCTCAGCTTCCCTGACCACTCACAGGAGCAGTTTCAGGCTTAGGTTATCATTTCATGTGATAGCAGACACTGAATGTCTCCTGGAATGTCTGTCTTCTGAAACAAAACAAGAACATTCAGGAAATGCTCACCAGAAATGTCATCAACCTGAGACGTTAACTTGCTTTCACTCTCCACAGTTGCCACCCAATCAGTTGCGCATTGACGACATTTTCTGTTTTTATTTCAGGTTTTCAGCATCCACAGTATTGCGCTTTTGCTTCCTGCTACACCTGGTAGCCATGTGTTACCGATAGTCAGAAAAGTCAGCAACACACTCAATTCTTTTTGCCTCTGGATTCTTTCCAGTGCACCACCGGAAACATGTCAAGTGTCCCACAGTCGACTGAACATAAATGTTTAAGGCAAGTGGCAGATGGATTATTTGATAAGGAGGAAATCACATAAACTTTGCCGGGGACTTCCGGTGGCGGCAAGTTGGAGGAAGTCGCACTTTGGAGGGCTCTCGCTCGAGACTTGATTTTTTGGAGTTTGATGCCTGGTACCAGGGGCAATTTTTGACTAAATAAGTGCAGCAAGTCATAAAGAAGGAAGATGTCTGTGGTATTATCAGGTATTGTTGTACCTAAGAGGCTGATGACCATTGGTTAAACCTAGGAGTTTACCATTGGCTGTTGCTACGTAGCTCCGCCCTGACAGACGGAGTATAAGAAGCGGTGCCATCCCAGCAGCCTTCACTTTCTGTACCGAAACTGCTGGGGAACAGTTCTAGTCGATTAAAGCCTTCAAAGACTCCATGAGACGAATATAGTGAAGTCGATGAGGCTTTATTAAGCGTGTCTGTTCCCCAGCAGCTCGATAGTAAACTGGCCTGCGGGGGAAGACACCGGCTTCTTATACTCCACCTTCAGGGCGGAGCTTGAGGTCAACGGCCAACCAGGACCCGGGATCTGTCAGCCAATGACATTAGGGCTTCCAGTCCCACATGACCCCCAATACATACTACCACATTCACCCCTTGTCAAAAATGAATCCGGCGGGGTGATGCTTCGTATGGTGGTAAGGGTTTACAGGGCTGGTCCTGGGAGGATAGAACATTCACATGGTAGTACAGTATTGGACAGTTTCATCCTGTTGCAACTATTTACAGAGGGTATAGGAAAAAAACAAAATGTACTTTGAACAGTCCATCTTTGTTTTACGTCGACGCCACGAGTCGGTCGGGCGGTCTGGTCGTCCGTGTCGATCGCCTCGGCCCCGGCGGTGGTGGTGGTGCTTGTACCAGTGTTGTCGCCTCCAGGAGCCGTACGGTTTCAGCTGTCGGTGCAAAGGGGAGGGGGACTGATCCTCCTGGGAAGGGGGCGGTCGCGGGGTGCGGCGGTGGCAGGAAGGGGGGCGGTTGGGTTGATGGTGTCGGGGGGGTGTGCGTGGTGCCGGCGGGCGCCAGATCCCGCAGGGAGACCATGTCCTGTCGGCCGTCGGGGTACTCCACGTAGGCGCACTGGGGGTTTGCGTGGAGGAGGTGAACCCTTTCGACCAACGGGTCCGCCTTATGTGCCCGCACATGCTTTCGGAGCAGGATGGGTCCTGGGGCCGCCAGCCAGGTCGGCAGCGACGTTCCAGAGGAGGACCTCCTAGGGAAGACAAGGAGACGCTCGTGAGGTGTTTGATTAGTGCTTGTACATAATAATGACCGGATGGAATGGAGAGCGTCCGGGAGGACCTCCTGCCACCGTGAAACTGGGAGATCCCTGGACCGTAGGGCCAGTAGGACGGCCTTCCAGACCGTGCCGTTCTCCCTTTCTACTTGCCCGTTCCCCCGGGGGTTGTAGCTGGTCGTCCTGCTTGAGGCTATGCCCTTGCTGAGCAGGAACTGGCGCAGCTCGTCACTCATGAAAGAGGACCCCCTGTCGCTGTGGACGTATGCGGGGTAACCGAACAGTGTGAAGATGCTGTTCAGGGCTTTAATGACTGTGGCCGCGGTCATGTCGGAGCAGGGAATGGCAAAAGGGAAGCGGGAGTATTCGACCACTACATTAAGAAAATATGCGTTGCGGTCGGTGGAGGGGAGGGGCCCTTTGAAATCGAGACTGAGGCGTTCAAAGGGGCGGGAAGCCTGAATCAGGTGCGCTCCATCTGGCCTGAAAAAATGCGGCTTGCATTCCGCGCAGATGTGGCAGTCCCTTGTGACTGTACGGACCTCTTCTAAAGAGTATGGGAGATTGCGGGACTTGATGAAGTGGTAAAACCGAGTGACCCCCGGGTGGCAGAGGTCCTCGTGGAGGGTTTGGAGGCGGTCAATTTGTGCGTTGGCACAGGGCATCGGACGGCTCGTTCAGCTTTCCGGGCCGGTACAAGATCTCATAGTTGAAGGTGGAGAGCTCGATCCTCCACCTTAAGATCTTGTCATTTTTAATTTTGCCCCGCTGTGCATTATCGAACATGAAAGCTACCGACAGTTGGTCAGTGAGGAGAGTGAATCTCCTGCCGGCCAGGTAATGCCTCCAATGTCTCACAGCTTCCACTATGGCTTGGGCTTCCTTTTCCACTGAGGAGTGGCGGATTTCTGAGGCGTGGAGGGTTCGGGAGAAAAAGGCCACGGGTCTGCCCGCTTGGTTAAGGGTGGCCGCTAGAGCTACGTCGGAGGCGTCGCTCTCGACCTGGAAGGGGAGGGACTCGTCGACGGCGCGCATCGTGGCCTTTGCGATGTCCGCTTTGATGCGGCTGAAGGCCTGGCAAGCCTCTGTCGACAGAGGGAAGGTCGTGGTCTGTATTAGGGGGCGGGCCTTGTCTGCGTACTGGGGGACCCACTGGGCGTAGTACGAAAAGAACCCCAGGCAGCGTTTCAGGGCTTTTGGGCAGTGCGGGAGGGGAAATTCCATGAGTGCGCGCATACGTTCGGGGTCGGGGCCTATTATCCCATTGCGTACTATGTAGCCCAGGATGGCTAGCCGGTTGGTGCTAAAAACGCACTTGTCCTCGTTGTACGTGAGGTTCAAGGCTTTGGCGGTCTGGAGGAATTTTTGGAGGTTGGCGTCGTGGTCCTGCTGATCGTAGCCGCAGATGGTTACATTGTCGAGATACGGGAACGTGGCCCGTAACCCATGTTGATCAACCATCCGGTCCATCTCCCGTTGGAAGACCGAGACCCCGTTTGTGACGCCAAAAGGGACCCGTAGGAAATGGTATAATCGCCCGTCTGCCTCGAAAGCTGTGTACTTGCGGTCACTTGGGCGGATGGGGAGCTGATGGTAGGCGGACTTGAGGTCCACGGTGGAGAAGACTTTATACTGGGCAATCCGATTGACCATGTCGGATATGCGGGGGAGAGGGTACGCGTCTAGTTGTGTGTACCTGTTGATGGTCTGGCTATAGTCAATGACCATCCTTTGTTTCTCCCCTGTCTTCACTACTACCACCTGCGCTCTCCAGGGACTATTGCTGGCCTGGATTATGCCCTCCTTTAGTAGCCGCTGGACTTCGGACCGAATGAAGGTCCGGTCCTGGGCACTGTACCGTCTGCTCCTAGTGGCGACGGGTTTGCAATCCGGGGTGAGGTTCGCAAACAAGGATGGGGGTTGCACCTTGAGGGTAGCGAGGCCGCAGATAGTGAGTGGGGGTATGGGGCCGCCGAATTTAAACGTCAGGCTCTGTAGATTACATTGGAAATCTAATCCCAGCAAGGTGGGGGCACAGAGTTGGGGAAGGACGTTAAGTTTGTAGTTTTTGAACTCCCTCCCCTGCACCGTTAGGGTAACTATGCAGAATCCCTGGATCTATACGGAGTGGGATCCTGCAGCTAGGCAAATCTTTTGTGCGCTGGGATAGGTGGTCAAGGAACAGCGTCTTACCGTGTTGGGGTGTATAAAGCTTTCCGTGCTCCCGGAGTCGACTAGGCATGGCGTCTCGTGGCCGTTAATTAGGACCGTTGTCGTCGTCGTCTGGAGTGTCCGGGGCCGAGCCTGATCGAGCGGAACCGAAGCGAGCCGTGGTTGTAGTAGTGGGGTGGGGTCCGTTGTTGCCGTCCAAGATGGCGTCGGGGATGGACAAAATGGCCGCCCCATACATCGCACGTGGCTGGGGGGTCACAAGATGGCGGCGGGGGTGGACAAAATGGCCACCCCCATGCGTCGTACAGGTCGGGGGCGGTCCAAGATGGCGGCGCCCCTCCTCCCCTCGTGGTGGTCGGGACCCAAAATGGCGGCGTCTGCGAGTCGCACAACGGCGCCCCTCCTCCCCTCGTGGTGGTCGGGACCCAAAATGGCGGCGTCTGCGGGTCGCACATGGTGTGCTCGGGGGTCTGGGGAGCGCTAGGACCGTGAGCGCTAGGACCGCGCGGAGCTCCCTCACCGCGAGCGCTAGGACCGCGAGCGCTAGGACCGCGCGGAGCTCCCTCACCAGGAACAGCGGTGGTCGGGGCCCAAGTCGGCGGCGCCGGCGAGTCAGGCGTGGGGCCGCGAGCGCAAGGAGCGCAAGGCGCTCCCTCACCGGGGACAGCGGTGGTCGGGGTCCAAGTAGGTGGCGCCGGCGGGTCAGGCGTGGGGCGCGGGACGGGGGTTAGGGTGGCGTTAGGGACGTGAAAAACCCCCTCCTCTCCGTGGAGAGTGTTGGCCGGGACCCAAAGCGGTAGCGCCGGCGGCGGGTCGTACATGGGCTGCGCGGAGTGGGGTTGGGGAGCGTAGGCGGCGTGCAGGGCTCCCAGTTTTCCCGGGACCGCGGTGGTCGGGAACCAGAGCGGCTGCGCCTGCGGGTCGCACATGGCGTGCTGGGGGGGTTGGGACGCATAGACTGCTTGTAGGGCTCCCTGTGGCCCCGGGACGGCGGCGACCTCGCGGGATCGGCACACCACCGCATAATGGCCCTTTTTCCTGCAGCTTTTGCAGATGGCTGCGTGGGCCGGACAGCGCTGTCGGGGCTGTTTCGCCTGGGCGCAGAAATAACAGCGGGCGCCCCCGGTGCGACTCGGCGTTTGGACTGCGCAAGCCTGTGGGGTGTCCGGGGGGGGGGTAGGGGGTTTGCCGCGACGGGTACGTACGGGGCCCAATGGCCTGCTGCGCGGTCGGGGCCGTAGGCGCGGGTATTATGCGCGGCCACGTCTAGGGAGGCTGCTAGGGCCCGTGCCTCTGAGAGTCCTAGCGACTCTTTTTCTAGAAGTCTTTGGCGGATTTGGGAGGATTGCATACCTGCCACAAAAGCGTCGCGCATTAACATGTCCGTGTGTTCGTTTGCATTCCCCGACGGGCAGCTGCAGGCTCGTCCCAAAATCAGCAGCGCGGCGTAGAACTCGCCCATCGATTCTCCGGGAGCTTGCCGTCTTGTTGCGAGCTGGTAGCGAGCGTAGATTTGGTTAACTGGGCGAACGTAGAGACTTCTGAGTGCTGTGAACGCCGTCTGGAAATCGTCGGTGTCTTCAATGAGGGTGAAAATCTCCATGCTCACCCTCGAGTGCAGGACCTGCAGTTTTTGTTCGTCTGAGACTCGGCCGGTGGTCGTTCTGATGTAGGCCTCGAAGCAAGTCTGCCAGTGTTTGAAGGCTGCTGCCGCATTCACTGCGCGGGGGCTGATCCTCAGGCATTCTGGAATGATCCTGAGCTCCATAGTCCTTTTTAGGCACGCTTAATAAATTGTAGTGCACAAAGACTCCATGAGACGAATATAGTGAAGTCGATGAGGCTTTATTAAGCGTGTCTGTTCCCCAGCAGCTCGATAGTAAACGGCCAACCAGGACCCGGGATCTGTCAGCCAATGACATTAGGGCTTCCAGTCCCACATGACCCCCAATACATACTACCACAGTTATGAAATCACTTTGTCTTGAGTGTAATTGATCGTGCATCAATTTAATCGACTAGACTTAAGCTAAAAGTATGGATCTCCAAATCAAACTGGAGTGTCTACAACTCAGCCCCCACGCGGAGAACTCGGCTGCAATATTTAAGCACTGGCTGGCGTGCTTTAAAGGTTACCTCGAGACGGCCGGAGGCACCCCATCAGGAGAATAGAAACTGCATCTCCTGCAGTCAAGGGTCAGCCCTGGGATCCATACCCTTATCGAGGAGACGGAGGACTATGATGATGCGATCAAACTGTTAAAAGGATATTATATCCGCCCTGTAAATCAGGTCTAGGCACGTCACCTGCTTGCAACTAGATGGCAAGGCCCCGGGGAATCGTTGGAGGAGTTCTACCGGGCGCTACTGGTGCTGGGCAGAAACTGTGGCTGCCCGCAAGTTTCGGGGAGCGAGCACACGGGACTTTTAATCAGGGATGCCTTCGTAGCAGGTATGAGCTCCTCAGAGATCTGCCAAAGACTCTTAGAAAAGGACACCCTGGGACTTAGAGAGGCACGGGCCCTGGCAGGGTCCATGGACGTAGCCTCCAAAAACGCGCAGTACTATGCACCCAACCGCGCGGTGGCCCCCTGGGCTACGTGGCACCCCGCAGCGGCAGCCCCACAGACCTTCCCCCTGATCCCGCAGGCCTACGCTGTGAGACGGCCCGTTAACTCCGTCGGGCCCCACTGTTTCTTCTGCGGGCAGGCAAAGCATCTCCGCCAGCGTTGCCCGACCGCACCGCCACCTGCAAAGGGTACGGCAAGAAGGGCCATTTTGTGGGGGTCTGCCAGGCCCGCGCCGTGGCCACGGTCTCCAGCGACTCCGGACCGCCACGGCAACCCCCACTTCAGGTCCCAACCGGCCAGCGCTCACCGCCACCCCCCTATCCTAGGGCCACGTGCGATACACGGGCGTGGCCATCTTGCCCCCCGGACACCCGCTTGATGGATGGGCGCCGCCATTTTGTCCATCCCCGCCGCCATCTTGTCCATCTCCGACCACCATGTGCGACCCATGGGAGACGCCATCTTGGATGGGGCCCCAGGCTCCCAGCACGGCCGACTACAGGCGACCAGATCAAAACCCGCAACTGCTTCATCTGGCCTCGGTGACACTGGACCAAAGTCGACCTCGGACACTCGCAACAGCAACAACGACGGTCTTCATCAACGGCCACGAGACGTCTTGCCTGATTGACTCTGGGAGCACGGAAAGCTTTGTTCACTCCGACACGGTAAGGCGCTGTTCACTTGTTACCCACCCTGTAAACCAAAGAATCTCCCCGGCCTCCAGGTCACACTCGGTGGAGATAAAGGGGTTCTGCCTAGCGAACCTCACTGTCCAAGGCAGGAGATTCACCAATTTCCGCCTTTATGTCCTGCCGCACCTCTGCGCGGCTACACTCCTGGGGTTGGACTTCCAATGTAACTTGCAAAGCCTGACCTCTAAATTTGGCGGCCCTATACCCCCCCTTACTGTCTGCGGCCTCGCGACCCTTAAGGTCGACCCGCCTTCCCTGTTTGCGAACCTCACCCCGGATTGCAAACCCGTCGCCACCAGGAGCAGACGGTACAGTGCCCAGGACCAGACCTTCATCAGGTCAGAGGTCCAAAGGCTGCTGAGGGAAGGGGGTCATCGAAGTGAGCAACAGTCCCTGGAGAGCTCAAGTAGTGGTGGTAAAGACCGGGGAGAAACATAGGATAGTCATTGACTACAGTCAGACCATCAACAGGTTTACGCAGCTGGACGCGTACCCTCTCCCCCGTTTAGCCGACCTTGTAAACAGGATCACGCAATACAAGGTCTTCTCCACGGTGGATCTCAAGTCCGCCTACCATCAGCTACCCCTCCGTACTAGTGACCGCAAGTACACTGCCTTCGAAGAAGATGGGCGGCTCTATCAATTTTTAAGAGTTCCCTTTGGTGTCACTAATGGGGTCTCGGTCTTCCAGTGAGAGATGGACCAAATGGTTGACCGGTACGGCTTACGTGCATCGTTCCAGTATCTGGATAACGTCACCATCTGCGGCCATGACCAGCAGGACCACGACACCAACCTCCGAAAATGTCTCCAGACCGCGAAAATCCTTAACCTAACCTACAATAAGGATAAATGCGTATTTAGCACCGACCGTCCAGCCATTCTAGGCTACATAGTGCGAAATGGAGTTATAGGCCCCGAACCTGAACGCATGCGCCCCCTTATGGAGTTCCCCCCCCCCCTCACTGGCCCAAGGCCCTGAAGCGCTGAAGGGTTTTTCAGTTACTACGCCCAGTGTGTCCTGAACTACGCAGACAAAGCCTGACCCCTAATCCAGTCCACAACCTTCCCCCTGTCGACGGAGGCCCGCCAGGCCTTCAGACGCATTAACAGACATTGCAAAGGCCACGATGCGCGCCATCGACGAGTCTCTCTCCTTCCAGGTCGAGAGCGATGCGTCCGATGTAGCTCTGGCCGCTACCCTCAACCAAGCGGGCAGACCCATGGCCTTCTTCTCCCTTATCCTCCATGCTTCCGAAATTCGCCATTCCTCGGTCGAAAAAAACGCACAAGCCATTGTCGAAGCTGTGCGGCATTGGAGGCATTACCTGGCCGGCAGGAGATTCACTCTCCTCACTGACCAATGGTCGGTGGCCTTCATGTTCGATAATGCACAGTGGGGCAAGATAAAAAACGACAAGATCTTGTGGTGGAGGATAGAACTCTCCACCCACAACTAAGAGATCTTGTACTGTCCGGGGAAGCTAAACGAGCCTCCTGATGCCCTGTCCCGCTGCATTTGTGCCACCGCACAAGTGGACCGCCTCCGAGCCCTCCACGAGGACCTCTGCCACCCGGGGTCACTCGATTTTTCCATTTTGTCAAGACCCGCAACCTGCCGTACTCGATCGAGGAGGTCAGGACAGTCACCAGGGACTGCCAAATCTGCGCGGAGTGCAAACCGCACTTCTACCGGCCAGAGAGGGTGCACCTGATAAAGGCTTCCAGTCCCTTTGAACGCCTCAGCATGGATTTCAAAGACCCCCTCCCCTCCACCGACCGCAACATGTATTTCCTGAACGTGATTGACGAGTACTCCCGGTTCCCATTCGCCATCCCCTGCCCAGACATGACTGCAACCACCGTCATCAAGGCCCTCCAGGGTATCTTTACACTGTTCGGTTTCCCCGCATACATGCACAGTGATAAGTGGTCCTCCTTTATGAGCGACGAACTGCGTCAATTCCTGCTCAACAGGGGCATTGCCTCGAGCAGGACAACCAGTCACAACCCCCGGGGAAATGGGCAGGTAGAGAGGGAGAACGGAACGGTCTGGAAGACTGTTCTACTGGCCCTACGATCCAGGGACCTCGCAGTCTCCCGCTGGCAAGAAGTCCTCCCGGTGGCCCTCCACGCCATCCGGTCGCTGCTCTGTACAACCTCCAATCAGACACCTCATGAACGTTTCCTTGTTTTCCCCAGGAAGTCCTCCTCCGGGACCTCGCTCCCAACCTGGCTAGCGACACCCGGACCCATCCTCTTCGGAAGCACGTGCGGGCGCACATGTCTGACCCGTTGGTCGAGGGTCCACCTGCTGCACGCTCACCCGAACCCCGCCGAATCTCCGGTGCCGGAGGATTCGGCAACCGGCGGGGGCGGGATTCACGCCAGCCCCTGGCGATTCTCCGACCCGCCGGGGGGGTCGGAGAACCTCGCCCAGGATGTGATTCACAACTTTTTTATTGTTATACTGTTGTTCAGTACAAATATCAGTTTCCACTCTTTCCTACTCTGTCCTCTCACTGTCCAGAAGCAACAATTCCGTACTAGGGAAAACCCAGTTCTGAAGTACAGGCTTCAGTGAGCATCACCTGTTCTTCAATCACTCTGAAGCTTGTACTGGTTTACTGTTACAGGGGCCTGCATTTCTAACTTTGTCAGTCACATCCATCTTTAATTTCCTGATTTATGCCATTCCTTACATAACCACTACAGTTTGGTGACCCCTTGACAACCTCCACCAATGTTTGCTGTTCCTTGCTGTTCCTTAACTCCACCCAAATTGATTCTAAATCTTGATCTTTCCTTTTAAGATCTTTCTCACCAATGTATTGATCCTGTCCTTTATTAAGATTGCTACCCCACCTCGTTTTCCTTTGCACCAATCCCTTTTAAATGTCCAATATGCTTGGATATTCAGTGCCCAACTGTGGTCACTCTGTAGGTATGTCTCTGTAATGGTAATTAAATTATATCCAGTTACCTCAATTCGTACATTCAAATCATCAACCTTTTGCGAATGCTACATGCAGTCAGATAGAGGGCTTTTAATTCTGTTTTTTTCAACATTATTCTCTGTCATCCTCTTGAATGCTTGCCTATGCTGTGTCTATCTTTTATTTTTGCTTTCTACATTTCTACTTGCTTTTACCAGTTTTGCTTCCCTCAAATCTGAGTTCCCTCTCAGGTATCTACCCCATTAACAATCTAGTTTAAACCCTACCCAACAGCATGAGTCAATCTCCCTGCAAGGCAGTTAGCACCAGTCCTGTTAGGATTCAGCCTTTCTAACTTGTACAGTTCCCATCTGCCCCAGAATCAGTCCCAATGCCTCAGAAATCTGATGCCCTCCCTCTTACACTAGTTCTCCAGCCATGTTTCCAATTGCTCAATTCTCCAAATCCTGTGCTGACTAGCATGTGGGCCTGGACATAATCCTGAGATTACTGCTCTGGAGATCATGCTATTAGTTAGCATGGTTAGCACAGGGCAGCACGGTAGCACAGTTGCTTCACAGCTCCAGGGTCCCAGGTTCGATTCCCAGCTTGGGTGACAGTCTGTGCGGAGTCTGCACGTTATCCCTGTGACTACGTGGGTTTCCTCCGAGTGCTCCGATTTCCTCCCACAGTCCAAAGATGTGCAGGTTAGGTGGATTGGCCATGATAAATTGCCCTGAGTGTCCCAAAAGGTTGGGTGGGGTTACTGGGTTACGGGGATAGGGTGGAGGTGTGGGCTTGGGTGGGGTGCAGTCTCCAAGTGCCAGTGCAGACTCGATGAGCCGAATGGCGTCTTTCTGCACTGTAAATTGTAAGACAGTTCTATGATTCAATTCCTTCCTAATTCCTTGAAATCTGTTTTCAGGATCTCAACCCCTTCCTACCTAAGTCATTGGTGCCGCCATAGACCACAACCTCTGGCTGTTCATCCCCTCCCTGAAGAATGTCCTGTGGCCATTTTGTGATATCCTTGACCCCGGCACCAGGGACGCAACATACCCGATTATAGTCATATTGACAGCCTCATTTCCTCTAATTGCCGAATCTCCTATCATTACTGTTCTTCCTCTCTTCTAACTCCACTTCTGCACAGCCCATCATACTTTGGCTCTCACTGCACTCTTCCAAGGAACTAATGGCCTCACCAGTATACAAAATGGAAAACCAATTAGTGATTGGGATCTGAGGGGACTCCTGCATTAGCTGCATGCTTCCCTTGGAGAGGCTGGCAGTCACCCATTCCTTTTCTGCCAGCATGCTCCTAGCCTGTCGTGTAACTAGAGTTCATGTTTCTGCAGCTGGTGACAATCCCTACACATGTGGTCATCTAAGTCACAGATAGCTTCGAAGACTTCCCACAAAATACAGGACACACGTTCCATATAGATGAGCTGCCCTTCCATGCCTTAGCCTTACTTAATTTACATTAACTTTATTTTACTTTGGTTTACTTATATTAACTTAATTTTACTTGGTTACATAACTCGTGAAAACCTTACTAGTACTGATAAACCTGACTAATACTTAATGTACTTTACAAATTGCAATAAACGTTACTTAAAACACCTCTTTCCCCTGTGCACCAAATTCCTACATGAACCTAATTCACGACTCACTCAGTCACTCAGTCTAAACGGCAGCTCCCCCAATCGCCTCTCCTGTCCCCTCGCCTGGATCGCAAACATCTCACTTTTCCCCTTTTTAGCCTACACCCCGAAAACCAAATTCCCCTAGAATCCTCATGATTTCTTCCATCCCCTCTAATGGGTCCGATACATACAGAAGCAGGTCATCTACATAGAGCGAGACTCTGTGCTGCACCGCCGCCCCCCCTCGCCCCGGACCAGCCCCTTGAAGCTCTCAGAGCAATTGCCAGCGGCTCTATAGTTTGCGTGAACAACAGTGGGGAGAGGGGGCATCCCTGTCTCATCCCCCGGTGCAGTCTAAAGTAGTCCAATGTTGTCCTATTCGTCCGTACGCTTGCCACAGGAGCCTGATACAGCAACCTGACCCAGTCAATAAAGCCCCGCCCAAATCCGAACCGTCCCAGTACCTCCCACAGATATTCCCATTCTACTCGATCAAAGGCCTTCTCTTGGTCCATTGCGACCACTATCTCCAACTCCCCACCTTCCGGGGGCATCATGATCATGTTTAATAACCTTATATTGGCCACCAACTGTCTACCCTTAACAAACCCCGTCTGGTCCTCCCTAATAATGTCCGGGACACAATCTTCAATCCTGGAGGACAAAATTTTGGCCAGCAGTTTGGCGTCCACATTCAACAGGGATATCGGCCTGTAGGACCCACACAGCTCCAGGTTCTTGTCCCGCTTCAGGATCAGCGCAATCGTGGCCTGTGACATCGTGGGGGACAGCACCGCTCTCTCCCATGCCTCATTGAACATCCTCATCACAACGGTCCCAATATTCCAGAGGACGTTTTATAAAACTCCACTGGGTACCCGTCCGGCCCCGGGGCTTTACCCGCCTGCATGGCCTTCAGACCCTCCACTATCTCTTCCAACCCGATCGGGGCCGCCAGTCCTTCAAACAGCTCCCCATCCACCTTTGGGAAATTCAGCCTCCCTAAGATGTGCCTCATCCCCACCAGCCCCGCAGGGGGTTCCGACCTATACAGCCTACTGTAGAAATCCCTAAATGCCTTATTCACCCCTGCTGAATCTCCAACCAGGTTCCCATCTCCATCATTTACTTTCCCTGTCTCCCTGGCTGCCTCCCTCTTTCTAAACTGCTGTGCAAGCATTCTGCTGGCCTTCTCTCCATGCTCATAAATCGCCCCCCTTGCCTTTCTGAGCTGAACTCTGCCTCAAGCCTCTTCCGTTCCATTAAAAGCCTTGCCTCTGGGGTCTCCGCATACCTCCTATCGATCTGTAGTATCTCCTTTACCAGTCGGTCCGTCTCTGCCCTGTCTACCTTCTCCCTGTGGGCCCGTATCGAGATCAGCTCCCCTCTGACCACCGCCTTCAGTGTTTAGCAGACCACCACTGCTGACATTTCCCCCGTGTTGTTGACCTGCAGGTAGCTCTGAATACATTTCCTCAGCCGCTCGCACACCCCTTCGTCAGCCAAAAGTCCCACATCTAACCTCCATTGCGGGCGCTGGTTACTGTCTTTGCTAACCTGCAGGTCAACCCAGTGCGGAGCATGGTCTGAGATTGTGATCGTCGAGTACCCCGTGTCCACCATCCCCATCAGTAAAGCCCCGCTCAGAATAAGGAAATCAATCCGGGAGTACACTTTATGCACGTGTGAGTAGAAGGATAACTCCTTCACCCTCCGCTGCCCAAATCTCAATGGTCCACCCCCCCCCCCCCCCCCCCCCCCCCCCCACACCCCTCCATCTGCTCCATGAACCCTTTTAGGTCCTTTGTCATTGCTGGCACCCTGCCCATTTTTGAGCTTGACCGGTCTAAGCCAGGGTCCATAACTGTGTTGAAGGCCCCTCCCATGACCAACCTGTGCGAGTCCAGGTCCGGTATCTTCCCCAGCATTCTCTTTATAAACTCCACATCATCCCAATTCGGCCCATACACATTTACTAGTACCACCTTCACCCCGTCCAGTTTCCCACTGACCATAATGTACCGACCTTCCACATCCAAGACTATTCTACCCGCCTCAAACACCACCCGCTTATTGATCAGGATCGCGACCCCTCTAGTCTTTAAATCTAGTCCCGAGTGAAAGCCCTGACTGACCCAGCCTTTCCTCAATCTAATCTGGTCAGTTACTCTAAGGTGCTTCTCCTGCAACATTATCACGTCCGCCTTCAGCCCCCTCAGATGCGCGAACACATGTGCCCTCTTGACCGGACCATTTAGCCCTCATAATTCCAGGTGTTCAGACTAGTTGGGGAGCTCATTGCCCCCCACTTCGCTGATCAGCCATCCCTTTTTTTGGGCCAGCCTCCAGCCCGTGCTCCATGTCTCCACCGGCCTGCCCCCAGACAGCCTCCACCCAAAACTTCCTCTCTGTCCCTTAGCACAAGTCCCTCCCTTGTCAGCAGAACATTTTCCTCCCCTCCCCCAAGTAACAACACAATATAACTCAACCCCTTTAACAAACCTAACATATGCACACACCCCCACTACGTTTCCGTGAGCTAGCCCGCTCAGCTAGCTTGGTGGCCCCCATCCCTGGTGCTGAAAAGTCTCCCACCTATTGTCGTCGTCCCCCCGCTCAGACATACATATTCCAATGACAAACAATCCCAACACAACTGCCCGGTAGAAAAAACAGGAAGAAAAAAAAACTCTGACAAAGATTAAGTAAGATCCAAAATCTAAACAAGCACACCTCCATCCACCAAAGTGAAAATGTAAACCTTAACTCACTCAGCTCTGCTACTGGTCCCAAATCAATACAGAAGGCATTACAGACAGTTTCCACAAAACGAAAGCGAGAAACTCTTTTTTAAATAAAAAAAACATGAACGTTGCAGCAAAGTTCAAAAGTTCTCAGTCCACCACCAGTCCTTTCCTTTTCGCAAAGTCCAGCGCGTCCTCAGGAAACTCGAAATAAAAGTGCTGTTCCTCGTTTCTGCTTGGCGAAGCCTTCCTGAATAACTTGCTTCAGCTGCTCCATTGACCGCTGGGTCGACAAGCCAGAGGTCTGGTCCTCCACCATGCTGTCTCCCGCTGCAGCTTCAGCCCAAGCCTTCTCTGTCTTTCTGTTTCTGCCTTTACGAACACTTCTGGTCCTCCTCTCCATGCACCGATGTGGGAATTCAGTACACAATTGCCTCTGTCATCAATTTTTCAATTCAAGTCCGGTAGAAAATCGGGGGAAAAGGTCCAAAGTCCGACCTGAGCGGGAGCCACCAAATGTGCGATTTACTCCTTCGTAGCCGCCACCGGAAACCTCGGCAGTTTCCTGTTTAATAAGATATTTTAACTTGAATGTCGTTAGTTCTTCATCAGAGCCTAATTCTTAATCTATATTTAAACCTGAAAAAACTGAGCAGAACTTGCGACGTGAACATAATGCACCAACTCACTCTGTCCCGCACCGAGGCGCAGCCTCCTGACGAGCACCCCTTCCACCCCATTTATGAATGGTCTCGCCAGTCCTTACCCCTCCTTTGCATTGTGCACTTTCTTCTCCTTCAACAGACCCATGAATGAGTGAAATTGCGGTATTCCCTTAGAACATAGAACATAGAACATAGAACAATACAGCGCAGTACAGGCCCTTCGGCCCACGATGTTGCACCGAAACAAAAGCCATCTAACCTACACTATGCCATTATCATCCATATGTTTATCCAATAAACTTTTAAATGCCCTCAATGTTGGCGAGTTCACTACTGTAGCAGGTAGGGCATTCCACGGCCTCACTACTCTTTGCGTAAAGAACCTACCTCTGACCTCTGTCCTATATCTATTACCCCTCAGTTTAAAGTTATGTCCCCTCGTGCCAGCCATATCCATCCGCGGGAGAAGGCTCTCACTGTCCACCCTATCCAACCCCCTGATCATTTTGTATGCCTCTATTAAGTCTCCTCTTAACCTTCTTCTCTCCAACGAAAACAACCTCAAGTCCGTCAGCCTTTCCTCATAAGATTTTCCCTCCATACCAGGCAACATCCTGGTAAATCTCCTCTGCACCCGCTCCAAAGCCTCCACGTCCTTCCTATAATGCGGTGACCAGAACTGTACGCAATACTCCAAATGCGGCCGGACCAGAGTTCTGTACAGCTGCAACATGACCTCCCGACTCCGGAACTCAATCCCTCTACCAATAAAGGCCAACACTCCATAGGCCTTCTTCACAACCCTATCAACCTGGGTGGCAACTTTCAGGGATCTATGTACATGGACACCTAGATCCCTCTGCTCAGCCACACTTTCAAGAACTTTACCATTAGCCAAATATTCCGCATTCCTGTTATTCCTTCCAAAGTGAATCACCTCACACTTCTCTACATTAAACTCCATTTGCCACCTCTCAGCCCAGCTCTGCAGCTTATCTATATCCCTCTGTAACCTGCTACATCCTTCCACACTATCGACAACACCACCGACTTTAGTATCATCTGCAAATTTACTCACCCACCCTTCTGTGCCTTCCTCTAGGTCATTGATAAAAATGACAAACAGCAACGGCCCCAGAACAGATCCTTGTGGTACTCCACTTGTGACTGTACTCCATTCTGAACATTTCCCATCAACCACCACCCTCTGTCTTCTTTCAGCTAGCCAATTTCTGATCCACATCTCTAAATCACCCTTAATCCCCAGCCTCCGTATTTTTTGCAATAGCCTACCGTGGGGAACCTTATCAAACGCTTTGCTGAAATCCATATACACCACATCAACTGCTCTACCCTCGTCTACCTGTTCAGTCACCTTCTCAAAGAACTCAATAAGGTTTGTGAGGCATGACCTACCCTTCACAAAGCCATGCTGACTATCCCTGATCATATCATTCCTATCTAGATGATTATAAATCTTGTCCCTTATAATCCCCTCCAAGACTTTACCCACTACAGACGTGAGGCTCACCGGTCTATAGTTGCCGGGGTTGTCTCTGCTCCCCTTTTTGAACAAAGGGACCACATTTGCTGTCCTCCAGTCCTCTGGCACTATTCCTGTAGCCAATGATGACATAAAAATCAAAGCCAAAGGTCCAGCAATCTCTTCCCTGGCCTCCCATAGAATCCTAGGATAAATCCCATCAGGTCCCGGGGACTTATCTATTTTCAGCCTGTCCAGAATTGCCAACACCTCTTCCCTACGTACCTCAATGCCATCTATTCTATTAGCCTGGGGCTCAGCATTCTCCTCCACAACATTATCTTTTTCCTGAGTGAATACTGACGAAAAATATTCATTTAGTATCTCGCCTATCTCTTCAGACTCCACACACAATTTCCCATCCCTGTCCTTGACTGGTCCTACTCTTTCCCTAGTCATTCGCTTATTCCTGACATACCTATAGAAAGCTTTTGGGTTTTCCTTGATCCTTCCTGCCAAATACTTCTCATGTCCCCTCCTTGCTCGTCTTAGCTCTCTCTTTAGATCCTTCCTCGCTACCTTGTAACTATCCATCGCCCCAACCGAAACTTCACACTTCATCTTCACATAGGCCTCCTTCTTCCTCTTAACAAGAGATTCCACTTCCCTGGTAAACCACGGTTCCCTCACTCGACGCCTTCCTCCCTGTCTGACCGGTACATACTTATCAAGAACACGCAGTAGCTGATCCTTGAACAAGCCCCACTTATCCAGTGTGCCCAACACTTGCAGCCTACTTCTCCACCTTATCCCCCCCAAGTCACGTCTAATGGCATCATAATTGCCCTTCCCCCAGCTATAACTCTTGCCCTGCGGTGTATACTTATCCCTTTCCATCATTAACGTAAACGTCACCGAATTGTGGTCACTGTCCCCAAAGTGCTCTCCTACCTCCAAATCCAACACCTGGCCTGGTTCATTACCCAAAACCAAATCCAACGTGGCCTCGCCTCTTGTTGGCCTGTCAACATATTGTTTCAGGAAACCCTCCTGCACACACTGTACAAAAAACGACCCATCTATTGTACTCGAACTATATCTTTTCCAGTCAATATTTGGAAAGTTAAAGTCTCCCATAATAACTACCCTGTTACTTTCGCTCATATCCAGAATCATCTTCGCCATCCTTTCCTCTACATCCCTAGAACTATTAGGAGGCCTATAAAAAACTCCCAACAGGGTGACCTCTCCTTTCCTGTTTCTAACTTCAGCCAATACTACCTCGGAAGAAGAGTCCCCATCTAGCATCCTCTCCGCCACCGTAATACTGCTCTTGACTAGCAGCGCCACACCTCCCCCTCTTTTGCCTCCTTCTCTGAGCTTACTAAAACACCTAAACCCCGGAACCTGCAACATCCATTCCTGTCCCTGCTCTATCCATGTCTCCGAAATGGCCACAACATCGAAGTCCCAGGTACCAACCCACGCTGCCAGTTCCCCTACCTTGTTTCGTATACTCCTGGCATTGAAGTAGACACACTTCAAACCACCTACCTGAACGCTAGCCCCCTCCTGCGACGTCAAATCTGTGCTCCTGACCTCTATACTCTCATTCTCCCTTACCCTAAAACTACAATCCAGGTTCCCATGCCCCTGCTGCATTAGTTTAAACCCCCCCAAAGAGCACTAACAAATCTCCCCCCCAGGATATTTGTGCCCCTCAGGTTCAGATGTAGACCATCCTGTCTGTAGAGGTCCCACCTTCCCCAGAAAGAGCCCCAGTTATCCAAAAATCTGAAACCCTCCCGCCTGCACCATCCCTGTAGCCACGTGTTTAAATGCTCTCTCTCCCTATTCCTCATCTCACTATCACGTGGCACGGGCAACAACCCAGAGATAACAACTCTGTTTGTTCTAGTTCTGAGCTTCCATCCTAGCTCCCTGAAAGCCTGCCTGACATCCTTGTCCCCTTTCCTACCTATGTCGTTGGTGCCAATGTGGACCACGACTTGGGGCTGCTCCCCCTCCCCCCTAAGGACCCGGAAAACACGATCCGAGACATCACGTACCCTTGCACCTGGAAGGCAACATACCAAACGTGAGTCTCTCACGCTCCCACAAAATCTCCTATCTGTGCCCCTGACTATAGAGTCCCCAATTACTAATGCTCTGCTCCTCTCCCCCCTTCCCTTCTGAGCAACAGGGACAGACTCCGTGCCAGAGGCCCGTACCCCATGGCTTACCCCTGGTAAGTCGTCCCCCCCACAAGTATCCAAAGCGGTATACTTGTTTCTCAGGGGAACGACCGCAGGGGATCCCTGCACTGACTGTTTTTTCCCAGTCCCTCTTACAGTTACCCACCTATCTCCAATCTTTGGTGTAACTAATTCCCTGAAGCTGCTATCTATGACCCCTTCTGCCTCCCGAATGATCCGAAGTTCTTCCAACTCCAGCTCCAGTTCCCTAACTCGGTCTTGGAGGAGCTGGAGATGGCAGCACTTCCTGCAGGTAAAATCAGCAGGGACACTAACTGCATCCCTCACCTCAAACATCCTGCAGGAGGAACATTGTACTCCCTTCCCTGCCATTCCTCTAACTTTCTACCAAGATCTAGCTAACAACTAAATTAAATTTTTATAAAAAATAATAATAATATAATAAAAATATGGTACTTACCTCAGACCAATGGGTTTTATGCGTGCAGTGCATTTTGTGAGGGTGTCTATCTGACAAATGCTTTGTATTTGGGAAGAGTGGCAGTATTAGATGAATACATGGGGATGTAGTGATCTGCATATCTGTGCATATGCACAAGGGGTCAATGTAAATGCAATACAACTAAGCAATCCTAGAGGGAGCATGGGAGATGTATAATTACAGACAGACAGAAAGTCAGAGACTCTTCACAGGAACGGCAGCTGGCGAGCAGACGCAGACAGGCAGCTCAGATGTAACATAGTATAAGCGCTGGAGAGAGAACAAATAAAGCATCTACTTCAACAGTACGAGTACGAGCTTTATTCAGACATAAGGAATAAAACATGGTACCAGGAGACTTCAGAACTAAAAGATTACACAAGATGCAGACACAGAAAACTGGAACCGGGGAGACTTTGCCGATTCACTGATCTCGTTGGAACTCCACCGCAGCTGAAACAACCGGTAATTTAAGTCATAGATGGAAAGGTTTTAAACAAATGTTCAAAATATATATCATAGCTAATGATTTGAGCACGGCCTCAGAAGAAATGAAAATAGCACTTCTGCTAGCAGGACATGAAGCTAGAGAAACCTATAACTGCTTTAATTACTTGAACGGTGAAGTCAATACCAAATTAGAAGTAAAACTAAAAAAAATTTGATGATCACTGTAACACCAGTAACAATGCTGCTTTAAGACATTCAATGCTTGGAGACCAAATAGCACAGGGAATGAGTGATGCGAAACTCAAACAATCATTACCAGGACAGAAAGGGTTAACGTTGGAAATCGCGACTGAAAAGTGCAGATCGAAAGAAAAAAAATAACATTAACTTTTTACCAAGAAAAAAACGCTGAAATCCACGTTAAAATGGCATCTGAGCACATTTTAAACAGCCCGGGGAACAAAAGATGCAAATCAGGTTCTGCGCATGCGTAGGAAACCGCAACTGCGCATGCGCAGTTGAAATCAGCCGTTTTGCGTGAAGACCGTTCTGCGCATGCGCAGTTGAACAGAAAGAGTGCACAGTTTGACGACGGAACTGTGCATGTGCATGGCGCGCATGCGCACTTTACGAAAAAGCGCACAGTGAAGGAAAATCGATTTGCACATGCGCAATCGATTCGTACGCTTTACTTCACGAGCGTCATGATGTCAGAAGTCTCAGACCAATCCCACCTGAAGGGGAAATGCCCAGATATCACAAACAAGACTCTTAAAGGCACAAAACCACAATTTAACCTCAAAAGGCACAACATTGCCTGAACATCTATGATATACCCTCAATTATGACACAAGAGTGTGTACTCATAAAACAAAGGCTTTAATAAACAGAGAACTTCGCCAGCCGGAGAGATGAGTGCTCACTGAGCGCCGCCCACAGAACGTCACCTTATATCTGGCCCCTGGGAGGTGGAGCCGGAGGCGGAGTCCCCCGGGGTTCCAAACCCGGTCTTAAAGGGACATTACATGCATGATCTTAAAGGCACATTACTCATTCATCACATTCACCCCCTGTTTAAGAAAAACACAGAGTCCGTCGGGGGTGAAGTGGGATTACATGTCCATTTTCTTTGGAGGTCTGATCTTTGACCTTTTCAGCTCGGGCGGTGGTGCGGCGGACACGGATGTCTTCGATGATGGTACATCCAGGAGTAAAGTGGTCGGAGCTTTTGTGCGGTGCGGGGTAGGGGGTTGTGACATAGGGAGGGTAGCTGGAGGTGGTGGTGACATCGCCGGTGTGGAAGAAGGAGGAGGGCTAGCTGGGGGTGGCGGTGACATCGCCGACATGGAGGAAGGCGGAGGAGGCCCGAGGAGGGGCGTGCGATTGGTTGCGACAGGCAGTGTGGGGGTGCAAGGGGGAACATTGGCAAGGGGGGGAGCGTCAGAAGGGGAACCAGCGGGTGCCAGATCCCGCAGGGAAACCGTATCTTGACGTCCGTCCGAGTGCGCGACGTAGGCGTACTGGGGCTTTGCATGTAGCAGCTGGACCCTCTCGACCAGAGGATCCGTCTTATGGCTCCTCACGTGCCTCCGGAGAAGGACAGGTCACGGAGTTGTCAGCCAAGGTGGAAGCGAGACCCCGGAGGTGGACTTCCTGGGGAAGATAAACAAGCGATTGTGAGGGGTCTCGTTCGTGGCCGTGCAGAGCAGCGACCTGATGGAGGGGAGCGCGTCGGGGAGGACCTCCTGCCAGCGGGTGGTTAGGAGGACTCTCGACCGTAGGGCCAAAAGGACAGCCTTCCAAACTGTCGCGTTCTCCCTCTCCACCTGCCCGTTTCCCGCGGGTTGTAGCTGGTCGTTCTGCTCGAGGTGATGCCCTTGCTGAGTAGGTACTGACGCAGCTCATCGCTCATGAACGATGTACCCCGGTCGCTGCAGATATAAGCGGGGAAACCGAACAGAGTGAAGATGCTGTGCAGTGCCTTTATACCGGTGGCCGAGGTCATGTCGGGGCAGGGGACAGCGAATGGGAAGTGGGAGAACCCGTCGATGACGGTTAAAAAATAGGTATTGCGGTTGGTGGACGGGAGGGGTCCTTTGAAGTCCATGCTTAGTCGCTCAAAGGGCCCAGAAGCCTTTACCAGGCGAGCCTTGCCTGGTCGATAGAAGTGCGGTTTGCACTCCGCGCAGATTTGGCCCTGACCTCCTCGGTGCAGTAGGGTAGGTTGCAGGACTTAAGAAAATGGGCGAGCCGAGTGACCCCCGGGTGACAGAGGTCATTGTGGATAGTCCGCAGATGATCCTCCTGCACGTTGGTGCAAGTGCCGCGGGGACAGGGAATCTGGGGGCTCATTGAGCTCCCCTGGACGATACTTAATATCGTACGTGTAGGTGGAGAGCTCGATTCTCCACCTCAAGATCTTGTCATTTTTGATCTTGCCCCGCTGCGCGTTATCAAACATGAAGGCGACCGACCGTTGGTCAGTGATGAGGGTGAACCTACCGGCTAGGTAGTGCCTCCAGTGCCGCACGGCCTCCACAATAGCTTGTGCCTCCTTCTCGACTGCAGAGTGCCGGATCTCGGAGGCGTTGAGGGTTCGGGAAAAGAATGCTACTGGCCTGCCTGGTTGAGGGTAGCAGCCAGGGCGACGTCTGACGCATCGCTCGCGACCTGAAAAGGGATGGTTTCATCCACCACGTGCATAGCGGCCTTGATGATGTCGGCCTTGATCGGCTGAAGGCCGACCGGGCCTCAGCCGTGAGGGGAAAATCATGGTCTTTATGAGTGGGGCGCTTTGTCCGCGTATTTGGGGACCCACTGGGCATAATAGGAGAAAAGCCCCAAGCACAGTTTAAGGGCCTTTAGACTATGGGGCAGGGGGAGTTCCTTGAGGGGGCGCATGCGGTGCGGGGTAGGGGGTTGGAGGGTAGGGAGGCTGCCCCCATGACTCGCATGAGGCCGATGACGCGTCAGAAAGGGACGTGTCTGGCCGGCGCGCAGCCGCGTTGTGGGTCCTCCGGGCCTGTGAGCTCGATTTTTGGACCTGTTGGGCTTTTTGTTTCTGGGCCTTGGGCCTGATCAGGCAGACCCTCGCGAAATGCCCGTTCTTTCCGCAGTCGTTACTGGTCGCGGAACGGGCTGGACGGCGCTGTCATGGATGCTGGCCCTGCCCACAGAAAAAGCATTGTGTGCCCCCGGTCTGGGCGGATCGCCGCACGGCGCAAGCCCGTGGCATGGCCGAGTCTGGGGAAGGCCGAGAGAGGCTCGCAGGGTCCGCGGGATATGTGCCGAGGTTCTGGTAGGCCACCTCCAGGGAGGTGGCGAGCGTTACCGTTTCCAGCAGATCTTTCGCCCGTTTTCCAGGAGTTGCTGCCTAATATAATTCGATCGGATTCCAGACATATGGGCGTTGCGGATGTTCATGTGGACCTCCGCTGTCACATCAGTTTCTAGCGAGCATGGTGAGCTGGACAAGTACTCGTCCAGCGATTCCCCTGAGCGCTGCCGGCGAGTAGAGAGCAGATGCCGTGCATGTACCTCGTTGATGGGTTTTACGAAACACTTCCCCAGAATCTCGATCGCCCGCTGTAGTTGGACGCCTCCTCGATCAGGCCGGATATTCCGTGGCTCACCCAGGCGTGGAGTAGGTGCAGCTTGCGAGGCTCGGCAACGGGGTCTGCCGAAGAGTCCAGGTAGGCCTCAGAACACCGAAGCCAGTGTTCAAAAATGTCTTTGACTTCCGGCGTACGTCATGGATTATCATAGAATTTACAGTGCAGAAGGAGGCCATTCTGCCCATCGAGTCTGCACCGGCTCTTGGAAAGAGCACCCTACCCTAGGTCAACACCTCCATTCTATCCCCATAACCCAGTAACCCCACCCCACACTAAGGGCAATTTTGGACACTAAGGGCAATTTATCATGGCCAATTCACCTAACCTGCACATCTTTGGACTGTGGGAGGAAACCGGAGCACCCGGAGGAAACCCACGCACACACGGGGAGGATGTGCAGACTCCGCACAGACAGTGACCCAAGCCGGAATCGAACCTGGGACCCTGGAGCTGTGAAGCAATTGTGCTATCCACAATGCTACCGTGCTGCCCAGGTACGTGCGTCCAGGTCGAGCTTTTCTGGCTTGAGACAACTATCCATCCTATCATAATCTGTTTATTAAATTGATTTTCCCTCAATTATGACACGAGAGAGTGTACTCATAAAACAAAGGCTTTAATAAACAGAGAACTTCGCCAGCCGGAGAGATGAGTGCTCACTGAGTGCCGCCCACAGGACGTCACCTTATATCTGGCCCCTGGGAGGTGGAGCCGGAGGCAGAGTTCCCCGGGGTTCCAAACCCAGTCTTAAAGGGACATTACATGCATGATCTTAAAGGCACATTACCCATTCATCACAGTCTACAACCAGTTGAAAATGACGTTCGCAGCACCCTGGAACAAGCAGTTTGCACCACCCAAAGTGAAGAGCACAATGACAAATCCGAAACCAAAGAAGATGATTTGTTCATTGAACATGAAGAGAACAATAACAAATCCGAAAGAAAAAAGATGACTTGTTTATCGAAAAATACTACTCAGACATGGCTGAGTTATTCGGATATGCTAATAATAGCATCACAACACAACTCTACTCATGATAAATGAATCCAATACCATGATGCAATGGTAGATCATCGATACATTGGATGACAGCAACCTGTCAAATACCCAAGAAGAATGCGACGCCACACAGAGAATACTGACTGACTCTGTTGAGAGAGCACAGATCGACTACACAGAGAACACTGCGCGACTCCACACAGAGAGCGATGAAAGACTCCACAGAGAGAGCGACGCAAGCCTCCACAGAGAGCTCGTTGACAGACTCCAAAAAGCAAGCAATTAAAGACTCCCTATTGAACGCCATGCATGATCAAGATCCTGAAGGTCTGTCCACCTCACGTGAACAAGAAAAAAAAGACGATGAAAGTCTACCCAGCTCACGTAATCAACAAAAAGACAATGTAAGTCTACCCACTGTATGTAAAAACAGTGACAATGTGATGACAGTCGACATACAGGATGTGCAGGATCACAGTGAGACTGACAGATCTCAGCCTGTCTGTACAGAAGCACTCAACAATCAGAGTAGAGCTACTCATAAGTCCAGTGAGACCATGTCAATTGAAATCTCATCCACTCTAAACTACCCACAAGTAAATGAAATGTTGAAGATTTTGACTCCAGAAGAGGAGCACCAAGAAACCAAAGATGATTCAAATGAAGCAGAAATGACTCCAGAAGTTGAGCACAAAGAGATCACAGATGAAGCAAATGAACCAGAAATGACTCCAGGAGAGGAGCACCAAGGAAGCAAAGAAGAGGAATCAAATCCACCACAAATGACTGATGTCACCAAGATCAATGCAACATCAGATCATTCTCACAATCCTCAAGGAGAAACGCTCAATGAAACAGCAGATACCACAAAGGACACTGACACCAATAACTTGGAGAATCACTCAAATTATCCACACGGAACAGTCATTGAGCGCAACCAGAACAACAAAAAACACAAGAAGCACAGCAGAAACAAGAACAACAACAGTAAGAAGTCTTACAACACCAGGTTAAAGTCCAACAGGTTTGTTTCAAACACTAGCTTTCGGAGCACTGCTCCTTCCTCAGGTGGGCATTCACCTGAGGAAGGAGAAGTGCTCCGAAAGCTAGTGTTTGAAACAAACCTGTTGGGCTTTAACCTGCTGTTGTAAGACTTCTTACTGTGCTCAGCCCAGTCCAACGCTGGCATCTCCACATCAGAACAACAACAGCAGCAACAAAAACAACGAGAAGCACAAGAACAACAACAAAAGCTACACGAACAACAATAAAAACAACACCAAGAAGCATAACAAAGACAACAACAGCAACAACAAGCACGACAAAAACAACAAGAAAAACAACAAAAACAGAAACAACAAGCACAACAAAAATAACAAGAACAACAACGAAAACAACAAAGACAGAAATGACAGAAACAATGAAACAATGACCTGTACAACATGGCATAACTCTGTACACGAAGGACAAAGCAACAGCACACTCCAAAACAATGACAAGAATACAAACGTACTATGGCATGAAAATGAATCTCACAAATTCATATTTGCTCCAGAACAAACAAGCACACTAGCTTTCAAGGCAGATCACACACTAAATTGATACCACAAGCACAGGAAAAAGTCCACATCAGTCTACATCAGTGGTTCGACCATTCGAACACCTCGTGATGACCTGTTGGCTACTTAAAACACAAGAACACTGATGACATTCGCAAAGAAGTTACAATAACAATATCACCACGTCAACAACAGAAAAAAAAACTCAACCGATCAAATTCATAAAGTTTGGACTCATAAATGTTTTTATTAAGATTGGACTCATAAATATTAATCGGCTTTGTATAATAACCAATATCATCACCACTTGTACAGATATACATATCATAATTAATCTAACTGTTTTGTACAATTTTCTTTAACACTACAGAAAATATGTAAAAGAAAAAAGGAGGGATGTAGTGATCTGCATATCTGTGTATATACACAAGGGGTGAATATAAATGGAATACAACTAAGCAATCACTAGAGGGAGCACGGGAGATGTATAAATACAGGCAGAAGGCAGCACGGTGGCACAGTGGGTTAGCCCTGCTGCCTCACGGTGCTGAGGTCCCAGGTTCGATCCCGGCTGTGGGTCACTGTCCGTATGGAGTTTTCACATTCTCCCCGTGTTTACGTGAGTTTCGCCCGCACAACCCAAAGATGTGCAGGCTAGGTGGATTGGCTATGCTAAATTGTCCCTTAATTGGAAAAAATGAATTGGATACTCTAAAATTTAAAAAAAAATTAAAAATAAAAATAAATACAGACAGACAGGAAGTCAGAGACTCTTCACAGGAATGGCAGCTGGTGAGCAGGACACAGACAGGCAGCTCAGATGTAACATAGTATAAGCGCTGGAGAGAGAATGAACTCATACAAATAAAGCATCTACATCAACTGTAAGACTACGAGCTTTATTCAGACACAAGGAATAAAACAGGGGAGATGAGGAAGCAGTGAAGGCTAAAGTGTTGCTGAAAAATGAGAAGTGATCAGATGAAGTATACTTAACAAGACAGAATGAATTGAGGCAGGGAGATGAGCTTAAGCATAAGGATGTAGGTGAATCAGAAAATGTACTCACTCTCTACTGAACCACTTCCCGCACTGGATCCAAGAGCAGGGCACAATGTTCCTTATGCTGAGCTCTTCGGTGTACTCCAATCACACCTTCCTGGTGAAAGCTGCAGATTTCTTCCTTTTATTGCTTAGAAAGGTATGTGCCACTCTTGCTCCCCGCTACATCCAGCAATAATTCCATGGACATGCCATTACATCTGAGTGCTGCCCTTGCTGTCTGTGTAAAACATCAAACAGCTTGCTCCCTGCTGAAATGTCTAGTTAATTTGTAAATTGGCTGCCGCTAATCAAGGTGAAATTGGAAGATCTGATGCGCTGCTTTGACACCCAGGTTTCACCCATGCAGTTCCAGCCCACCCCACTCGGAAGCTGCATTCAAATGAATATCACAGAAGTTGTGACTTCCATGATCCAGTGGAAGCTGATAATGTAGCTACTGTACAGTGTTGTGCATCTCTTTTAGCCGATTCAGACATTCTCATGCACAAGGAAAATATAACCTGGCAGCCAAGTGCTGATGTACATAAAACCACACCATGAGTGCCTTTACCCAAGAAAATGGCTGGCTTCCAGATTCCTTGAAGTAATGTTTTCCCAAAGCTGTTGCATTTTATAAAATGAGAAAAGGAAGAGCACCAAACTCCAGGCAATAAATAATTCTCCGTTTATAAAGCAATGACAATCCACACAAATTGAAAATGATAAGGCTATCACATTAATTTGAGTCACATCACAAACTGTCTCAATATATGCACGCTGTACAGAACAGTTTATCATGATAAGAGTCACCCACTTATTATTAATGTGCTTTAGAATCATAGAATCATATAATGTACAGTGCAGAAGGAGGTCATTCGGCCCGTCGAGTCGGCACCGGACCTTGGAAAGAGCACCCCACTTTAAACCGGTACGTAGTTTTCTTCTCAAATTCATCACCCAAAATGCACAACCACCTGTAAACATACAGTCACTACCTAAGATGTCAGCCTAATAATATGATATAAATATATAGAAATTTTGAAGTGATGGATAGTATTCAAATAAATAGACTCCACCTGGATAATAAAAGCAGACAAAGAGACATTGTCAGGGATTTCTGAATTGCAAAGCAACAGCTGTGGCACATAAATTAGGATCATTTCTTGAGTATTGGTACTAATGACAGCCAGAAATGGGAAAAGTTTCAAAAGAGCTAGAATGGGATTCCCCATTGGCTGATGCCGAAATCACAAAACGCGATTGGGCAGAGAATAGGTTCTGATGGCAAAATTGCGCCCCGTGCTGATTTGCAATTCTCTGTCACCTCGGCAGCGGCGTCAATACGGTCCGGAACGCACGCATAGTAAACACCGTTTGCATGTCATTAGCGGGCCTGACCTAGTATTCTCCGGGGCTTCCGCGATTCTCCGCCTCTGATGGGCCGAGTTCCCGACGGCGCAGTTCATTTGTGCTTTGAAAAATTGTGAAACCGGTGTAGTGGCTGATGAGGGAGAGAGAGGAAGTAGGACACAGAGAGGCGTCACCGTGGGCTGCCGGGTCAGACTTTGGCTGGGCTGGCTGGCGTGAGGGGTGGGACCCTGCCAGGGCCGGGGGACTGGGTGGTGATCGGGGAACAGGTTGAATGGCCGAGGTGACCCCACACGGCATTGGGGAGGGGGGGGGGGTCTCGGCGCGAACCGCCAGTGCCGCGGCCTGCAAGGCAGCAATCTTATTGTGCACCACACTGACCACCTACCTTGGACCCTGGTTCTGCAGAGTGACAGTGGCCTTATGGGTGCCCGTATCTCCCCACCATCACACCCCAACGTCCGCCATACCCTCCCATCCGGCTGCCACCCGCTGGCGAGGCATCAGGTGGCCCACCATGGGCAAGGCCCACTGTAACTTCTACGCAGGTGCCAGGCAAGGGCCACGGAATGTACCTCTGGCAAGGGCAGTTCCAGCTGATGGTACCCCTGGCATCAGGGACAGGTGTGAGGGCCAGAGGCCCCCACGGTGCCGGCCACCGATGGGGCCAGGGGTGCGGGGATGGGGGAAGACATGCGGAGGTCGAGCGGGCAATGCCCACCGGGGCCATCATGTAGCCCATTGGACCCGGCTGGGCACGGGGGTGTCCATCACGGGTGTGGCATTTCACCCACTGCAGACAATGGAGATTGGGGGATGCCCGGTGGCTGTATGACCTGGCGTTGCTTGAAGAGGAGGAGTAAGTTGCAAATAATGGAGCATGCCACAGAGCAACAGGAGTCACCGCCCAGGATGGAGAGCCAGCTGTGCAACAAGCTGTGGAGGAGGAGCTGCCTGTCATTCAAGGACGTGCCAGACCGGGCATGCCGTCGGAGACTCCGGCTGAGCAGGCAGACAGTCCGACAAATCTGCCAGATCATGGCACACCTGACACCGCGGGGGTATGGGGGAAGGACACCCGTTCCTGCTGGCCATCAAGGTGACAGTCGCCCTGAACCTTTACGCCACTTGGTCCTTCCAGTCGCCGAGTGTGGATCTGCCCGGGATCTCGCAGAGCTTGGTGTGCAGGTGCATCCGCTCCATCTCAGAGGCCCCATATGGCCTGGCAGCTCAATACATCCATTTCATTGTGGATCAAGCCCACCAGGATGCCTGGACATGGGGGTTCGCTGCGATCGCCGGGATGCCCCTCATCCAGGGGGTGATCAATGGGATGCATGTCCCCCTATGAACACCTGCAGATGACAGGCCACTCTACACAAACCAAAATGGGTTCTACTCAATGAACAAGCAGCTGAAATGTGATCATCAGCTGCCCATCATGCAGGTCTGTGCCAGATACCTCGGCAGTGTGCACGATGCCTTCATCCTGGCACACTCAGTGATTCCAGACATTTCCGAGACGTCCCCTCCCCCGGTTGGGGTGGTTGGTTCCTGGGCGACAGAGGTTATCCGCTGCAGTCGTGGCTGATAATGCCTATCCAGGGGCCACAGATCGACGCAGAGAACCACTACAATGACACCCATAGAGCAACCAGGTACATGATGGAGCAGCACCTTGGCCTCCTGAGGATGCCTGGACCGCTGAAGGGGCCCTCCAGTACGAGAGGGTCGCCCGCATAGGGCGGCCCTGCTCAGCAGAGGGGCGATGTGCTGGAGGAGGATGAGGAACACCAGGATGCGGGAGAGGATGGGCAGGACATGGAGCCCAGGAAAGCAACGCACACGGGACACTCTGGTCACCTCCAGGTTCACCAACTGGGGGATGGGGAACTGGCCAGGGGCACGGAAGCTGCATCCCATCCCCACACACCACCCCGCCCCAGTCACCCCCTCACCAGCAACCCCCTCTGTGATACATACCTGCCGCACTACGGGGTGGGGGTCCTGGGTTGGCAGTAACACCACGTCTGGTCCATGGGATGGAGGATGATGAAATCCGCGCTGCGATGGTGCTCCACATCATTTGACAATATCTGAGCCCTGCCCACGGTATCACTTTCCATCGTCCACCAGGGTGGTCCCTGCATGTGAGCTGGCCATTCCACCATAACACAGACCCATTGGATCCCTGGGTGACAGTAGTTGTGGCGGGGGGGCGGGGGGGGGGGGGGGGGGGGGGGGGGATGGGGGATGTAGAGAACATTGGGGAATCCAGGCAACCCAAAACCAGCCCACCACTCACACCCATCTAATAAAGCACCAAGGCAAGTTGTAACAGTGTGAACAGGTGTTTAATGCAACAACATATACAGATCTAGCCCCTATAACTAAACTGTGCCCTGCACCAGTGCCAACTTAACTAGTGTCTAACTTTCTGGCCTTATGGGCCCTAACGGTATGGCCGGTACGATGCTGTGGGCATCAGAGAGACGTGGCTGCAAGGGGATCAGTACAGGGATCTAAATATCCAAGGATATGTGTCCTATTGAAAGGACAGGCAGATGGGCAAAGGGGGCGGGGTTGCATTGTTAGTAAGGTATGAAGTTAAATTGATAGCAAGGAGCGATATAGGATCAGAAGGCATAGAACCTCTGTGGGTAGAGTTGAGGAATCGCAAAGGTAAAAAGACCCTGATGGGAGTTATGTACAGGCCCCCTAGCAGTAATCAGAATGTGGGGCAGAAAATAAATCAGGAGATAGAAAAGGCATGTAAAAAAGGCAATATCACAATAATCATGGGCGACCAATATGCACGTGGACTGGGAAAATCAGGTTGATAGTGGATCCCAAGAAAAGGAATTTGTGGAATGTTCAAGAGATGGTTTTTTGGAGCAACTTATGGTAGAGCCTATGAGGGAACAGGCAATTCTGGATTCAGTGATGTGTAATGAGGCAGACTTGATTCGGGATCTTAAGGTGAAGGAACCCTGGGAGCAGTGACCACAATATGATAGAATTTACCCTGCAGTTTGAGAAGGAGAAGCTGGAGTCAGATGTAACGGTATTACAATTAAATAAGGGTAACTACAAAGACATGAGGGAGGAGCTGGCCAGAATTGATTGGAAAAGGAGCCCAGCAGGGAAGACAGTGGAATAGCAATGGCAGGAGTTTTGGGGGGTTATTCGGGAGGCACAACAAAAATTCACCCGAAGGAGGAGGAAACATGCTAAGGGCAGGACAAGGCATCCATGGCTGACGAGGGGAGTCAAGGACAGCATAAAAACCAAAGAAAAAGCATACAAAGTGGCAAGAATTAGTGGGAAGTAATAATGGGAAACAAAGAAATGGCAGACGAACTGAATAGTTACTTTGCATCAGTCTTCACGGTGGAAGACATCAGTGGGATGCCAGAGCTCCAGGAGAACCAGGGGGCAGAGGTGAGTGCAGTGACCATCACTAAGGTGAAGGTTCTGGTGAAACTGAAAGGTCTGAAGGTGGATAAGTCACATAGACCAGATGGTCTATACCCCAGGGTACTAAAAGAGATAGCTGAGGATATTGTGGAGGCATTGGTGGTGATCTTTCAGGAATCACTGGAGGCAGGAAGGGTCCCAGAGGATTGGAAAATGTCTAATGTAACACTGCTGTTTAAGAAGGGAAGGAGGCAGAAGATGGGAAATTATAGGCCGGTTAGCCTGACTTTGGTCATTGGTAAGATTTTAGAGTCTGTTATGAAAGATGAGATCGCGAAGTACTTGGAAGTGCATGGTAAAATAGGACTGAGTCAGCACGGCTTTGTCAAAGGGAGGTCGTGTCTGACAAATCTGTTAGAGTTCTTTGAGGAGGTAACAAGAAAGTTAGACAAAGGAGAACCAGTGGACGTGATTTATTTAGATTTCCAGAAGGCCTTTGACAAGGTGCCACATAGGAGACTGTTAAATAAGTTAAGAGCCCGTGGTGTTAAGGGTAAGATCCTGGCATGGATAGAGGATTGGCTGACTGGCAGAAGGCAGAGATACAGGGGTCTTTTTCAGGATGGCAGCTGGTGACTAGTGGTGTGCCTCAGGGGTCTGTGCTGGGACCACAACTTTTCACAATATACATTAATGATCTGGAAGAAGGAACTGAAGGCACTGTTGCTAAGTTTGCAGATAATACAAAGATATGCAGAGGGACAGGTAGTATTGTGGAAGCAAGGGGGCTGCAGAAGGATTTGGACAAGCTCGGAGAGTGGACAATGAAGTGGCAAATGAAATACAATGTGGAAAAGTGTGAGGTTATGCACTTTGGATGGAGGAATTTAGGCATAGACTATTTTCTAAATGGGGAAATGCTTAGGAAATCAGAAGCACAAAGAGACTTGGGAGTCTTTGTTCATGATTCTCTTATGGTTAATGTCGGCAGTTAAGAAGGCAAAAGCAATGTTAGCATTCATGTCAAGAGGGCTAGAATACAAGACCAGGGATGTACTTCTGAGGCTGTATAAGGCTCTGGTCAGACCTCATTTGGAGTACTGTGAGCAGTTTTGGGCCCTGTATCTAAGGAAGGATGTGCTGGCCTTGGAAAGGGTCTAGAGGAGGTTCACAAGAATGATCCCTGGAGAATGAAGAACTTGTCGTATGAGGAATGATTGAGGACTCTGGGTCTGTACTCGTTCGAGTTTAGAAGGATGAGGGGGAACCTTATTGAAACTTACAGGATACTGCGAGGTCTGGATACAGTGGACATGGAGAGGATGTTTCCACCTGTAGGAAAAACTACAACCAGAGGACACCATCTCAGACTAAAGGGACGATCCTATGAAATCAGAGATGAGGAGGAATTTATTCAGCCAGAGGATGGTGAATCTGTGGAACTCTTTGCCGCGGAAGGCTTTCATAGCATTTACAGAGCAGAAGGAGGTCATTCAGCCCATCGAGTCTGCTGTGTAGGCCAAATCACTGAGTGTCTTTAAGACAGAGATAGATAGGTTCTTGATTAATAAGGGGGTCAGGGGTATGGGGAGAAGGCAGGAGAATCTTCTGGGGACCAAGCCTGGATGCGCCCGGCTGCTGCTCAGGTGTCCCAGGTGGTGTGGTGCCATCCTGTTCTGCCCACTTGCCACCAGATGCACTAAGGACAGGGGGGGGTTCACCTCCTCCTCCCTCGGGCTACTCCATGGGACGGGGTTGCGAGCAGAGCTAACCCTTGAAGGCTTCCCTGCCACCTGGTGCTTCCAGTCCTGAAGGTCCACTGTGGTCTCGACCAGTGTCGACATGCTCATGGCCATGGAGCACAGGGAGTGGACAATCTCCATCTTGGACTGCGCCACATCATGCTGCAACTTTGCCATCACCTTTTGGGTTGTGTCATATCAGCCAGTGACAGCGCCATCTCCCTCTGGGACTGGGCCACCTCCCTCTATATATGCGCCACGTCGGCCAGCACCTGGGCAATGCCGCAGACATTCCTAAGCATGGCCTGCTGTGACTGGGCCACTCTCTAAGTGCCGCTGTGATTTCCGGGTGACTCTGGGACACGGCTCTTCTGTGGATGCGCCTCCACATGGCTTATTGGCTGATAGCTACAAACAGGTCTTGGAACAGATTGGTGAATGGTCTCCACGTCTTGTGGAAGCCTTCTTCCGACTACCAGATGTTGAATTTGATATTTTCCATTTGGAGAAATTCCAATAGGTCGGATAGGCAGTCTGCAGCCTTGGGTGGTGCTGCCGATCGCCAGCCGAGCAGGATTCTTCGGCGGGCGATTAGGGAGGCAAAGGCTAGGGTCTCGGCCCTCCTCCTCATGAAGAGTTTGGGCTGTTCTGATACCCCAAAGACTGCCACTTTCGGGCATGGCTCCACTCTCATCACCACCAACTTGGACATATCCTCGAAGAAGCTTGTCTAGCATTTGACAAATCAGGCCATGACCAGAACATGTGGGCATGATTAACTGGGTCTCTCCTTGGTACCGTTCACATTTGTCCTCCACCTCCAAGAAGAACCTACTCATTTGGGTTCTGCTTAAGTGGGTTCTGTGTACCACTTTCAGCTGCATTAGGCTGAGCTTTGCGCAAGTGGAGGCAGAGTTGACCCTGTGCAGTGCGTCGCTCCAGAGTTCCCACCATATTTCAAACCATGGGTCTTCCTCCCATTATTCTCTTGTCTCGTCTAGTGAACAGCATGCCTTTCCTAGTAGTCGCCCATACAGGTGCCCGCAGTTTCTCCCCCCAAGTTGTCTGTATCCAATAGGTCCTCTAATAGTGATTTGTGCAGTGCCCGTGTTATGTCTTTGCTTCCCTACATAGGAAGTTTCTAATCTGCATGTATCTTAACTCGTCTCCCCCGGTCAGTTGGAACTTCTCTGTCAGTTCCTCTAGTGTTGTCAGTCTGTTGTCTGTATAAAGGTCCCTAACTATCAGTGTCATTGTCCGTCCTCCCCCCCTCCCACCACCACCCCCCTGTGCTGTCTCCACCTTGTGAACATGGCATTCGTTTTTTTCTGGCGCGAACCTGGGGCGAAATTCTCCCCAAACGGCGCGATGTCCGCCGACTGGCGCCCAAAACGGCGCCAATCAGACGGGCAACGCGCCGCCCCAAAGGTGCGGAATGCTCCGCATCTTTGGGGGCCGAGCCCCAACATTGAGGGGCTAGACCGGCGCCGGAGGGATTTCCGCCCCGCCAGCTGGCGGAAATGGCGTTTGTTGCCCCGCCAGCTGGCGCGGAAATGACATGTCGGGGCGGCGCATGCGCGGGAGCGTCAGCGGCCGCTGACAGTTTCCCGCGCATGCGCAGTGGGGAGAGTCTCTTCCGCCTCCGCCATGGTGGAGACCGTTGCGGAGGCGGAAGGGAAAGAGTGCCCCCACGGCACAGGCCCGCCCGCGGATCGGTGGGCCCCGATCGTGGGCCAGGCCACCGTGGGGGCATCCCCCGGGGCCAGACCGCCCCACGCCCCCCCCCAGGACCCCGGGGCCCGCCCACGCTGCCTTGTCCCGCCGGTAAATAGGTACTCTAATTTACGCCGGCGGGACAGGCAATTTCTCGGCGGGACTTCGGCCCATCCGGGCCGGAGAATCCAGCGGGGGGCCCGCCAACCGGCGCGGCCCGATTCCCGCCCCCGCCGAATATCCGGTACCGGAGATTTCGGCAACAGGCGGGGGCGGGATTCACGGCGGCCAACGGCCATTCTCCGCCCCGCTGGGGGGTCGGAGAATGACGCCCAAGTATTTGTTGCGGATGGGGGCCCTGATGGACATTTTGGTTAGACCGAAGTGCTGTCTTAGTTGGTTGCACAACCGGGGTGGCGGCTATCACCAATGGGCTTGTTGAGTACTTGGTCGGATGGGATGGGAGCGCTGAGGTGGCCAGGGCCCAGAGGGGTGTCGGCAAGCAGAAACTCTCCTCTATTCTTACCCATTCGGCCTTCCGGTTCCTTTATCCATCCCTTTACTCTTTCCACTGTTGCTGCCCAGTGGTAATGTTGCAGGTTTGGGAGGGCCAGGCCCCCCATCCTTCTCATTCTTTGCAGGACTTTTTGGGGAATTCTTAGGTTCTTCTCCCCCCCCCCACACAAATGCCATGATCAATTTGTCCACTACGTTGAAAAAAACCTTGGGTATGTAGATCGGTATGGATCTGAATAGGAAGAGGAACCTGGGCAGTACATTCATCTTGATCATCTGCATCCTCCTCACCAGGGAGATTGGGAGTGTGTCCCACCTCTGAAGGTCCTTTTTAACTTCCTCCACCAGGCTAGTCAGGTTCCATGCGCAGTCGTGGGCGAATTGGATCCCCAGGTAGTGGAATTTGTTTCCGGCCTGTTTAAACGGCAGTCCCTCCAGCTCTGCCCCTCTCCCTTACGGGTTCACTGGGAAGATTTCACTTTTGCTCAGCTTTACTTTGTAGCCCGAGAAGGCTCCAAACTCTTTCAGGAGCCTCCACGCTGCTTTGTGTGTCAGAAATCTATAAGAGGAGGTCATCTGCATTGAGCAAGACTCAGTGCTCTCTGTCTCTTCTCGGGATCCCGTTCCAATTCTTTGTCGATCTGAGCATGATCACTAGTAGTTCGATTGCTAGGATGAACAGCAGTGGGGGACAGTGGGCATACCTGCCTTGTGCCTTTGTGCAATTGGAAGGACTTAGAGCATATTCGTCCACATGCTTGCCAGGGGAGCGCTGTACAGGGGGTTCACCCAGACGGTGAACGCTGCTCCAAGCCCAAACCACTCCAGTACCTCTATGAGGTACTTCCATTCGACTCTGTTGAACGCCTTTTCTGCATCGACGGAAAAGATCACTTCTCGTGTTCTGGCCCTGGGTGAGGTCATTATGACGTTCAGCAGGTGCCTGATGTTCAACGTTAGCTTCCACTCTTGACAAAGCCTGTCTAGTCCTCTGCAACCACCTCCGATGCAGAATTCTCCAGCCATCTGGTGAGGATGTCAGCCAGTATTTTCACGCCTACATTGAGCAGTGTAATGGGTCTGGAGGACCCGCATTCTGTTGGGTCTTTGTCCTTTTTGGATATCTATTTCTGGCGGGTTGGGGAAGCTGTCCCTTCCCTACAGGTTTCTCAGCATCTGAGCCACATAGTCCGTGGGATCCCTGCCTTCAATCCCTTCTGGCAGGCCCACGTTCTGGCGCCATGACCGGTTCTCTTGGTTCTCTATTTTCCCTTTCCCGCCTCCCTGCGTTGCGACCAACATCGCTATGTCCGTCTCTAGGGTGGTGATCTAGTCACTCTGATCTGTTGACACTCTTTCGAGCTCCTTGATGGTGTTCCCCTGGGCCTCCAGTCGCCTCTCTGCCTTGTCCAGGGCCCCTTGCAATATGGCCAGGGCCTCTGCAACCACCACCTTGATCACAGCTATAATGTCAGTCTTTATCAATCTTCCCCATGCTCCCTTAGTTCCCTGGAGAGTAACTTCCTCCGTCCGCCCTCCGGTGAGGGGGAGCCCCTGGTCTGCAATTTGCCGGCCCCTCTCGGTCTGTTGTGTCCGGCACTTTGTCGCATCGTGCGTCCGCCGACTCAACCGCTTGTTTCTCCTGGTTTCTGCCGCTTTACGTCTCTTTACGGCCTCTGGAGCTACTGTTGCTTGGCATCTTCTCTTGTGCTGTTGTTAGATAGAGTGAAGAGATACTTTTTCCCCTGTTTTAGTGGGTAATTTTGAATAAAAGAGCCTAATTTCGGGTTCTTCGGAGGAGAGCCACCTGATGAGCAACTACTCAGCACATCCCCGTCACTCCCGGAAGTCCCTCAGCAAATGGAAATTCTGAATATTTTCTTTCATGTACCTTAAACTAAAGCGAGAGGGCACAATTTGGTTTATCTCGAGTCTCACATAAATAATGTCATGATGTGGAGATGCCGGCGTTGGACTGGGGTGAGCAACAGTAAGAAGTCTTACAACACCAGGTTAAAGTCCAACAGGTTTGTTTCAAATCACTAGCTTTCGGAGCACTGCTCCTTCCTCAGGTGAATAAATAATGTCCTCTCGGGTAATGGTACCGGCCTTCTCTGAGTTCCCTGGTAAAATACCCAGAAACAGCAGTCCAGAGAGGAGCAGACATAAAAGTGCCAAAATCAAGTAAAAAATCGAAAAGGCACGTGTAAATTTATAGCTCCAGAGCTGACTTGTATTGTTGTATGATGCTCGATCAATAACTCCAGAAGCAAGATTGGAGACAATTGAAGGCGTTATTACACTAGATGTTTCCCCCAGCAGCGCAGGTACAGAAGGCAGCTGCTGGGGGCGACACGGGCTCTTATACCCCGCCTTGCTGGGCGGAGCCAGCAGACAGGCTTAACCAATGAGAACAGAGTACCTTCTACACCAATGGTCTTCCGGCATTACAGAGTATCGTAATACCTCTAATACTGACTACCACACTGTGCTGCTGCCATTGCTTTAGGGGGTGCAAGGAAGCAGTAAGTAATCCTCCCATCGAAAGGATATCCATTTAAGAACAAGCAAGGCAGAATTTCTAGCATTTTGTGAATAGGACCCCAGATGGTATTCGGGACAGGCCATCTGGTGGCAGCAGCACCAAGAGTGGTTTGAAATGAGTTTCATCTGTCAATATTAGTACACAGCAGCAACGATGAATCATCCTGTTGACCCACAGTAAGAGCTTCCTGCTGCCCTTATTTGAAAGAAGCAACTTGCATTTATATAGCACCGTTAAAGTAATAAAACATCTCAAGGCATTTCACAGAAGCAATCAGATAAAATTCTACTGTGACCCACATAAAGAGATAATCGGGCTGATGAGCAATAGTTTGGTCAAAGAGATAGGGTTTAAGAAGCGATTTAAATGAGAGAGGGTGAGAAAGGCAGAGAGGTTTAGTGAGGGAATTCTGCTTTGAGACTAAGTATCTGAAGGTATGGCCACCAAAGATGGAGCAAAGGGAATCGGGAATGTGCAGTCAGACAGAGATGGATGGATTGAGAGTCGTGAAGGGCTGTAGGGGTGGTGAAGATCACGGAAATAGCGATTGGTGACCAGGGAGGAGTTTCAACAAGAGGCTGCAAATCTTAAAATTGTGGCATTGTCAATAGACGTCAGTAAACATAGGAGGGATGGGCAAGCAGGACTTGATGAGATTTAGGACATGGGCAGCAGTATTTTTGATGAGTTCAAGTTGATGGAGACCAGCCAGCAGGATGCTGGAATGGTGATATCTGGAGGCAATAAAGCCAAGAGTGAGGGTTTCAGCAAAAGGTGAGCTGAGGCATGGAAGTAGACAGCCTTGGTGATTGAGAGGATACGGGGTCAGAAGTTCAGCTCAGGGTCGTATCGGAGGTTTGCAATCAATTTTGATGGGGGGAGGGGGGGCACGGTAACACAGTGGTTAGCACAGCTGCTTCACCGCTCCAGGGTTCCAGGTTCGATTCCCGGCTTGGGTCACTGTCTGTGTGGAGTCTGCACGTTCTCCCCGTGTCTGCGTGGGTTTCCTCCGAGTGCTCCGGTTTCCTCCCACAGTCCAAAGATGTGCAGGTTAGGTGGATTGGCCATGCTAAATTGCCCTTAGGTTAGGTGGGGTTACGGGGAGAGGGTGGAGTTGATGGCTTAAGTGCGATGCTCTTTCAAAGAGCCAGTGCAGACTCAATGGGCCGAGTGGCCTTCTTCTGCACTGTAAATACTATGAATTTTGATCAGCCTCAGGCCAGAGAGGGAAATAAAGCTGGTGGCTGGGTAACAGTAACCAAATACAATGACATTGGATCTGAGAACATTTCTGGTCATCCAGTATTGGATATCAGACAAGCAGTATGACAAATCAGACACAATGGATGGGTCAATATAGGTAATGATGAGCTTAGGTGGCTGTCATTAGCATACAGATGGAATCTAAACATTTCATAGGCATATATTAGAAACCTACCAAAGGAACATTTTTTCAACGGCATTCTAGATGAATGGTATTTATGTAAAAAAATTTAAAATTTGTTCACGAGATGTGGGTGTTGCTGATTAGACCAGCATTCACTTCTCATCTCTAAATGCCCTTGAGAAGATGGTGGTGAGCTGCCTTCTTAAACAGCTGCATTGTAAGTGTAGGTTCGCCCACACTGTTAGGAAGGATTTTGACCAAGCGATAGTGAAGGAACAGCGATATAGTTCCACATCAGCACGGCACAGTGGTTAGCACAGTTGCTTCGCAGCTCAAGGGTCCCAGGTTCGATTCCCGGCTTGGGTCACTGTCTGTGCGGAGTCTGCACGTTCTCCCCTTGTGTGCGTGGGTTTCCTCCGGGTGCTCCAGTTTCCTCCCACAGTCCAAAGATGTGCAGGTTAGGTGGATTGGCCATAACAAAACTGCCCTCAGTGTCCAAAAGGGTTAGGTGGGTTTACTGGGTTACGGGGATAGGGTGGAGGTGTGGGCTTATGTGGGGTGCTCTTTCCAAGGGCCGGTGCCGACTGTGTCTTGGAGAGGTTCTTGCAGGTTGTGGTGCTTGATGCACGATCAATAACTACTAAAACGAAGTTGTAGCACAACTGAAGGCTTTAATAGACTAGAACTGTTCCCCAGCAGCTCAGGTACAGAATGAGGGCTGCTGGGACAGCACTGATTCTTATACCCCGCCTATCAGGGCGGAGCTACATACTATACAGCCAATGGTAAACCCCCAGGTTTAACCAATGGAACTTCAGCCTCTCGGGTACTGCAATACCTGATAATACCACATTCACCCCCTGTTAAAAAGGAGTCCGGCGGGGATGGTGGCCAGCGGCTACAACTGTATTCAACATGGTATGATCAGATAGGGAGGTACCGTGATACCTCCTTACAGTGTTTAGAGGATATCTACAGTTATGGCAGATATATAAAGTCAGTGTTTATTATTTACAGTTACAGATCGGTTAAAATGAAGCAATCAGTCGGTCGGGTGCTCTGGTCATCCTCTGGGATCGTCTGAGCCTCGGTGGTGATTCCGGTGGGGGTCCGGGCGTCTACGACTCCGGGAGCGTGGCTTCGGCCTCCATGGCAGCTTCGTCACCCCTAGATGGCTGGTGGGGAAAGCGGTTGACCTGGGAGGGGGGCGCCTGTAGGGGGCGTCGGTGGGTGGGAGGGCCCAGGCAGGGGGCGGCGGGAGGAGTGATCCTCCTGTGAGGTGCTGTGGAGGGGGGGGGGGGGGGGGGGGGTGGGGGTGGTGGTTGCGGTGCGAGTGGGGTTCCGGCGGGCGCCAGGTCCCGTAGGGAGACCATATCATGTCGGCCGTCAGGGAACGTCACATCGGCATACTGGGGGTTAGCGTGCAGCAGATGGGCCCTCTCGACAAACGGGTCCGACTTGTGCGCCCGCAAATGTTTTAGGAGCAGGATGGGTCCGGGTGTGGCTAGCCAGGTCGGGAGCGAGGTCCCGGAGGAGGACTTCCTGGGGAAGACAAGGAGACGTTGGTGAGGTGTCTGATTGGTGGTCATAGAGAGCAGTGACCGGATGGAGTGGAGGGCCTCCTGGAGGACTTCTTGCCAGCGGGAGACTGGGAGGTTCCTGGACCGTAGGGCCAGTAGAACGGTCTTCCAGACCGTTCCGTTCGCCCTCTCTACCTGCCTGTTTCCCCGGGGGTTGTAACTGGTCGTCCTGCTTGAGGCGATGCCCTTGCTGAGTAGGAATTGATGCAGTTCGTCGCTCATAAAGGAGGACCCCCTACCACTGTGTATGTAAGTGGGGAAACCGAACAGTGCAAAGATAGTATGGAGGGTCTTGATGACGGTGGTTGCGATCATGTCGAGGCAGGGGATGGCGAATGGGAACCGGGAGTACTCGTCAACCATGTTCAGGAAATACGTGTTGCGGTCGGTGGAGGGGAGGGGGTCTTTGAAGTCCATGCTGAGGCGTTCAAAGGGACGGGAAGCCTTTATCAGGTGCGCCCTCTCTGGCCGGTAGAAATGCGGTTTGCACCCCCTTTGGCAGATTTGGCAGTCCCTGGTGGCTGTCCTGACCTCCTCGATGGAGTAGGGCTGGTTGCGGGTCTTAACAAAGTGGAAAAGGCGAGTGACCCCAGGGTGGCAGAGGTCCTCGTGGAGGGCTCGGAGGCGGTCCACTTGTGCGGTGGCACATGTGCCGCGGGACAGGGTGTCAGGAGGCTCGTTTAGCTTCCCCGGACGGTACAAGATCTCGTAGTTGTAGGTGGAGAGTTCTATCCTCCACCACAAGATCTTGTCGTTTTTTATCTTGCCCCGCTGTGCATTATCGAACATGAACGCCACCGACCGTTGGTCAGTGAGGAGAGTGAATCTCCTGCCGGCCAGGTAATGCCTCCAGTGTCGCACAGCTTCTACTAAGGCTTGGGCCTCCTTTTCGACTGAGGAGTGGCAGATTTCAGAAGCATGGAGGGTACGGGAGAAGAAGGCCACGGGTCTGCCCGCTTGGTTGAGGGCGGCCGCCAGAGCTACGTCGGACGGATCACTCTCGACCTGGAAGGGGAGGGACTCGTCGATGGCGTGCATCGTAGCCTTTGCAATGCCTGCTTTGATGCGGCTGAAGGCCTGGCGGGCCTCCATCGACAGGGGGGAGGTTGTGGACTGGATCAGGGGACGGGCTTTGTCTGCATAGTTAGGGACCCACTGGGCGTAGTAGCTAAAAAACCCGAGGCAACGCTTCAGGGGCTTGGGGCAGTGAGGGAGGGAGAACTCCATGAGGGGGCGCATGCGCTCAGGGTCGGGGCCTACAACTCCATTTTGCACTACGTAGCCGAGAATGGCTAGACGGTCGGTGCTAAACACGCATTATCCTCATTGTACGTTAAGTTAAGGATTTTAGCGGTCTGGAGTCGTGGTCCTACTGGTCATGGCCGCAGATGGTGACGTTATCGAGATATGGAAACGTTGCGCGTAAGCCGTACCGGTCAACCATTCGGTCCATCTCGCGGTGGAAGACCAAGACCCCGTTAGTGACACCAAAGGGAACCCTTAAAAAATGATAGAGTCGCCCATCTGCTTCGAAGGCAGTGTATTTGCGGTCACTAGTGCGGAGGGGTAGCTGGTGGAGTAGACCTTATAATGCGCGATCCTGTTTACCAGGTCGGATATGCGGGGGAGAGGCTGCGTAAACCTGCTGATGGTCTGACTGTAGTCAATGACCATCCTATGTTTCTCCACGGTCTTTACCACCACTACTTGGACTCTCCAGGGACTGTTGCTAGCTTCAATGACCCCTTCCCTCAGTAGCCTTTGGATCTCCGACATAATGAAGGTCCGGTCCTGGGCACTGTACCGTCTGCTCCTAGTGGCGGCGGGTTTGCAATCCGGGGTGAGGTTCGCAAACAGGAAAGCCGGGTCGACCTTAAGGGTCGCGAGGCCGCAGGCAGTAAGCGGGGTATAGGGCCCCGAATTGGAAGGTCAGACTTTGCAGGTTACATTGGAAGTCCAACCCCAGGAGTGTAGCCGTGCAGATGTGCGGAAGGACATAAAGGCGGAAATTGTTGAATTTCCTTCCTTGGACTGTGAGGTTTGCTAGACAGAACCCCTTTATCTCCACTGAGTGGGAACCGGAGGCCAGGGAGATTCTTTGATTTACAGGGTGGGTAAAAAGTGAACAGCACCTTACCGCGTCGGGGTGTATAAAGCTCTCCGTGCTCCCAGATTCGATCAGGCAGGACGTCCCGTGGCCGTTGATGAAGACCGTCGTCATTGCTGTTGAGAGTGTTCGAGGTCGAGTTTGGTCCAGAGTCACTGAAGCCAGATGCAGTAGTTGTGAATTTTGATCGGGCAGTGTGTAGTCGGCCGTGCTGGGGTCCTGGGGCCCCATCCAAGATGGTGTCTCCCATGGGTCGCACATGGTGGTTGGAGATGGACAAAATGGCGGCGCCCATCCGTCCAGCGTGGTGTCCAGGGAACAAGATGGCGGCGCCCGTGGGTCGCACGTGGCCCTAGATTACGGGGGTGGCAGTGACTGCTGGCCGCCTGGGGCCCGAGGTGAAGTTCGCTGTGGCAGTCCGGAGTCGCCGCTGGAGACCGCGGCCACCGCTCGTGCCTGGCAGACTCCCACAAAATGGCCCTTCTTGCCACACCCTTTGCAGGTGGATGTGCGGGCCGGGCAGCACTGGCGGGGCTGCTTTGCCTGCCCGCAGAAGAAACAGTGGGGCACATCGGAGTTGGCGGGCCACCTTACCGCGCAGGCCTGTGGCGACATGGGGAAGGTCTGCGGGGCTGCCGCTGCGGGATTCCACGTAGGATTGTGCGCTCCAGGGGGCAACGTCCATGGACCCTGCCAGAGCCCGTGCCTCCCTAAGTCCCAGGGTGTCTTTCTCTAAAAGACGCTAGCGGATCTCTGAGGAGCTCATACCTGCTATGAAGGCATCCCGGACTAGGAGTTCCGTGTGCTCGCTCGCCGAAACTTGCGGGCAGCCACAGCTTCTGCCCAGCACCAGTAGCGCGCGGTAGAACTCCTCCAACGATTCCCCGGGGCTTTGTCGTCTCGTTGCAAGCAGGTAACGTGCGTAGACCTGATTTACTGGGCGGATATAATGGCCTTTGAAAAGTTCGATTGCTGCATCAAAGTCTTCCGCCTCCTCGATGAGGGTGTAGATCCCAGGGCTTACCCTTGAGTGCAGGAGATGCAGTTTTTTCTCCCCTGAGGGTGTGCCTCCAGCCGTCTCAAGGTAGCCTTTGAAACACACCAGCCAGTGCTTGAAAATCGCTGCTGTGTTCGCCGCGTGGGGACTGTGTTGCAGACACTCCGGCTTGATTCGGAGATCCATCCTTTCTACTTAAGTGTAGTCTATTAAATTGATGCACGATCAATAACTACTAAAACGAGGTTGTAGCGCAACTGAAGGCTTTAATAGACTAGAACTGTTCCCCAGCAGCTCAGGTACAGAATGAGGGCTGCTGGGACGGCACTGATTCTTATACCCCACCTATCAGGGCGGAGCTACATACTATACAGCCAATGGTAAACCCCCAGGTTTAACCAATGGAACTTCAGCCTCTCGGGTACTGCAATACCTGATAATACCACAGTGCTCCCATGCATCGGCTGTCTTTGCGCTTTAAGGTGGTCGAATTAGGGGTTTGGAAGGTGCTGTCATAGGAGCCTTAGAGAGTTGCTGCAGTGAACTTTGTAAAGGATGCTACTGTTAGTCTGCAGCGAAGGGACTGAATGTTGAAGGTGGTGGATGGATGCCAATCAAACTGGTTTGGCCTGGACAAAGGTCCTTTCCTTATTTTTGCACTTTGTCTGCCAAAGAACCTCATGTTCTGTTTACCTCATTTCTTTGCTGTTAAGCTCTGAAGCAGTTTTGCTATTATCTCACAATGAATATTCAGTCCATTTCTTAAAGGTAAAATAAAGTCGCCATATTCCCAGGTTGCTTTCCCCTTTGAGGGGGAGAGCTGAGTGATGGCGATCTAACCTGAGGATCACCACACCTCAGGCAAGGACAAGGTTGAGAAGGCAGGGATTTCATGAATAACCTCAGCCGTACAGGAATCAAACCCGTGCTGATGGCTTTACTCTGCATCACAGACCAGCTGTCCACCCAACTGAGCTAAACAGGACTGATAATGTGCTGCGTGTGTTCCGTACTTTTCACTGTAAAAATAGAGCTTGAGATCCTTTACAATGAACAGCAAGAGATAACTGCCGAGTCGCCATGCCAACTGTACACAGGAATATCATGCAGGCTACTGATGCCTTATTTGTCTCAGGCTGTAATTTCATCGATCAATGATATGAGAGCAGCAACATTTTTACACAGTATTCCTGAAGGTTTAGACATTTATTGATAGCAGACATTTCCAAATGGGTCACTACCCTCACTGACACCCCAATTATGAACAAAATGAAACTGATTTCAACTTTGACCATCCAGCACAACCAGGGCAGTAGCTACATGGAGATGGTGTCAATCAATTATCACACCATTGCCACCCACAGGTATACTTATAAAGGAGTGGTATCAGTCTTGAATTATTAGAGCTGAGGTCCTAAGATGCATTTTGAGGAACAAATGAGTGGAGTGTGTTTTGCAGATGATCCATACATTTGTACTGCGTTACAAGACGAAACCCACAGCCCTGAAACGGACTGAAGGAAAAATGTCCGGAAATGCCCGAAACAATCCTCATCTTTTATTTTTGTGCAGCCAGGAGGAATTGGAATGTAGTAAAAGTCTATAATTTAGATTAAATCTGTTCAGAAAAACGTTGATATTTCCGCTTTTTTTTAGCTAAGCCAAACATGGGAATGACGTTAACGCAGGAGAATGTTCTATTTGTGTTAAAATTCACAGGCATTTTTCTTATCTGATCCACTTACACCTACATTCTAATGACATATCAATCTGAGTGTGAGAAATTATAGATATTTCCTTAACACTCAAGCACTACAGTCCTGTTGTAATTAAGTAATCAAGTAGATTAGAAGTGTAGGAGCCAGTCTGCAAAATGAAGTTTTTAAAGATAACAGTGAGATGTTTATACAATATTATTGCATCAGAATACATAGATATTCACAGCAAAGAAACAGGCTATTTGACCCAATACATCTTTGCCTGTGTTTAGGCCTCACACAAGCTTCCTCCCTCCCTCACGTCACCGCGCCTTCTTTTCCTTTCTCATGTCTAGCTTCCTCTTAAATGCATTTATACCATTACCCTCAACTGCCATGTATCATTTTCAACCATAATGAAGCCAATTATTTTGCATTATCATTTGAGCAACAACATAACATAAATACATATTGCACTCTGATCAGCATTACTGCAGATCAAGTTTAAAATATATTTTGTCCTTAATGCACCAAGTCCCTGCAGTATTTTTAGCGTAATTTAACATTCCATAATTTGCAACTCTCAGGCACTTCCAGACTCCGTTATTCAAAGAATCATTTTAATTAACATTTCTCTACATCTTTTTCTCATCAACGCACATAATATTAAAGCAAATCTTTGTTAAATTCCATATTGTTTTAGACATGTCGAGACAGAAAATATATGGCTTTCAGCATTGCAAAATCATAGCAGTTTATAGTGATAGATGTACCACGTATAGTCCAGTATGAACCTGCCAAGGTGATCTCAGTCTCAATTACACAAAGATGCCTCCGTTTTTCGATTTAAGTTCATTTGGATATGATGACGAGTTATATTGCTGTGCACAAAGAACAACGTTTTCAGTGTACTCTGCGTCAACAATTTGAAATTTACAATAACTGAAAATGCTTTAACTTGTCATGAACCCATGCCAAACCCCAGGGATGGTATCATTTAAATGTTTGGGTCAGACACAAATTCATGCAATGGAAAATTGAAATGAAATGAATGAAAATCGCTTATTGTCACGAGTAGGCTTCAATGAAGTTACTGTGAAAAGCCCCTAGTCGCCACATTCCGGCGCCTGTTCGGGGAGGCTGGTACAGGAATTGGAGGGGCCTGCTCTGCTGAGGGCAGACTTGGGCTGAAGAAAATTGCCTTGAGCGAGTAGAGTGACAATCATGTAAAAGCGATCGATCCTTCAATCAATTACAATTGATGTTTCTGTTCTTGAGGCCTTCCTAAAACACTTAAGGCCTTATGCCTGCTGTCGTCAGATGTAGTCCTGCTGGGCAACTTGGTCATGAGGTGAACAGAAATCCGAAGGAAGCGTTGGAGTGGTCTCAGAAATGCGCCAAAAGTCAATCGTCAAGTTACAGGGAAAGGCTGAAGAAGCACTGTGCCCTCTCTGAGAGCAACTTGAGCAAACTGAAGTTAAGCAAAATCCTGGTATATCCTGTAAATTTCATGTTACCGCTGAAATTGGGTTGGAGTTGACTGCCCCCAAGCAGCTGGCCATTTATCTTTTGAAATCCAAATTGAACATTCTAAGAGTTAATATGAAATTTGCAAAGCACCCAGTTCAGTGCATGACTGCCAAGGTATCTTTTTGAATGTCTCACGCGAAATGGTATCGTACAAAAATGCATAGAAGGAATGAACTTCAGATGCATTTCACCCACCAATCATTATTGTTCAGACCTGTTCCTTCAGTCAGTTCATTTTAAATAAATAAACTAAGTTACATTATTACTCCAAAGTTAACATTAAATTGAAAATAACATATTGCACACCTGCTTAATGAATAGTAATTTCTAACAAATAGCAGCAAGCATGCCCTGTCGGGTATAAAGCTCAGCAAAGCTGGAACTGAACAAATGTTCTGGTCTATGACAAAGAGTGATTGGGATCTGCATTCCTGTCTGACCTCAGGAGTCCTGAAGTCAAGTCTCCTCACATTCAGGCAGTGCGAGGGAGACTGAGAGATGCCAGCCAAAGAGATAATATTTCAGCTCTTCGTGTGTGAGCAGATTAAGAATATAAAGTGTTCTCTTGTTTAACACTTGGGGTCTGATGGCATGCAGTTAGTCATTAATAACAACTTCCTCAACTTCTGTCAATTTGATGGAACAGGCAGCTGTCACTTTTGTAAAATATGAAGAACTTTAAGCAGAACATTTTTGCACAGTGATAAGCCATCTCACATTAATGTATTGCCATGTTATGAAGTCAATTCCTTTTACCAGATGCTAATGATGGGAAGTTATGCACTGATGTATTTATGTAGATAACAGTGATATAAACAATGAATCTATTTTGTAAAAATAAATTGCACACACATAACTTGTCCAGGATTCAGAGGAAAAACTAAATGAATGAGGACTCTGCGAGTGTTAGATTACAGTCCAAAGATGTGCAGGTTAGGTGGATTGGACTTGCTAAATTACCCTTAGTGTACAAAAAGGTTGGATGTGGTATTGGGTTATAGAGATAGGGTGGATGTGTGGGCTTGGGGAGGGTTCCCTTTCCAAGGGCCGGTGCAGACTCAATGGGCCGAATGGCCTCCTTCTGCACTGTATCCTTCTATGATTCTATGATTAGGCCTGTAGGTGTGCAGTCTGCCAGCATACTACTCGAGAGGCCTAGGTGCAGATATTCCTCAGAATGCCCTAAGCCAGGCCCGATCGCGGGCCAGGCCACCGTGGGGGCACCCCCCAGGGTCAGATCGCCCCGTGCCCCCCCCCAGGACCCCGGAGCCCGCCCACGCCGCCTGGTCCCGCCGGTAAATACCAGGTTTGATTTACGTCGGCGGGACAGGCAATTCCTGGGCGGGACGTCGGCCCATCCGGGCCGGAGAATCCAGCGGGGGGTCCCGCCAACCGACGCGGCCCGATTCCCGCCCCCGCCCAATCTCCGGTACCGGAGACTTCGGCGGGGGCGGGGGCGGGATTCACGGCGGCCAACGGCCATTCTCCGACCCGGCGGGGGGTCGGAGAATGACGCCCCTGATGTTGTAATAATAATAATCTTTATTGTCACAAGTAGGCTTACATTAACACTGCAACAAAGTTCCTGTGAGAATCCCATGGTCGCCACATTCCAGCGCCTGTTTGGATACACAGAGGGAGAATTCAGAATGTCAAATTACCTAGCAGCACGTCTTTCGGGACTTGTGGGAGGAAACCGGAGCACCCGGAGGAAACCCGCGTAGACATGGGGCAAACGTGCAGATTCCACACAGACAGTGACCCAAGCTGGGAATCGAACCTGAGACCCTGGCGCTGTGAAGACATAGAACTAACCATTGTGCTACTGTGCTAAAGTGCCTGAAAGTACTCTGGAGCCTCTTGGGAGTTATTTTCATCGTGTGTTGGATCTTTTCAGGGCGTATTGCTTGATCCTCCGGGGAAGGAAAGTGGTGACCTGTCCACACAAAGGCTGTAACAGTTACAGGAGCAGCAGTGCCCGTATTTCTGAGTTTACTGCAGAAGAGGGTGATGGCGCAGAGGCAGCAGAAAGGACAAGCACGACACTATTCTCTCTACGAACTTGCAACTAGTCTCCTCCTGATTCCTTCAAGGTGGCAGGAAGTTACCTGCAGACTAACCAATGCAGGAAGCTTCTTGACATGCATGCCCATCAGCGTTCTTTTGTATTACACCCCATCAATATTCTCTCAGAGGTCCGGGTAGAAGAATTACCTGTAACCGCACCCCCCCACCCAAACCTCCTCCAACAGGTTGACACGCAAAAAATAATTTCCCTCAATGTGGCTGCAGCACATTTGCACCCAATAACCTACCACATGCAGGTCCCAACTCTATACCAGTATTTAAGGTTCATGAAGTGGCAGTATTTGAGTTGGTTCCTGCAAGTCCCAGAACAAGTGGCAGAGCCTCTACATGAGTGATGTGGTGGTGCTGGGAGCGGTTTAATGCGCAAAGTCAGAGTCCGTTTTGGGCATGTGTAGCAGGATCTTTCTCGGTGCTCACTATCAAATGAGGCTCCTTTTTTTTGGCCTCGCTGAGTAACGCCCCGCTAAGGGCGCGCTTATCTCACTTCCTGCACTGATGAGTTCAGTTTGTCAATGAAGGAAGAGATTGTGGCGCCATTTTTAAATGCCACCCCAATCTCTCGACTCCCCTCAGACACTCCACCGCAGCCTTCGGACCCCTCTACTGCCCCAATTTACCTCTTTGGCTGTCCTGAGCCACCCCTCACCTCACCTGTTAACAGCAGGGCACCCCTGGGCCTGATCCCTGGCATGGGCAACCTGGCACCCAGACACCTTGGCATTGCCAGCCTGGCACCCTGGAAGTGACCCTGCCAGTCTGTGAGTGCCCCTGCCAGCCTGGAAGTGCCACCCAGATACCGGCAGCACCAAGGTGCCATGCTGGCAGCGCCAAAATGCTCGGGTGTCAGTAGGAATGGCAGGGTGCCACCCTGCCCAAAGCTCAACCACCCAGGGCCCTTGATCGCCTGGAACACCCACCCAGGTGCTGTTAAGCTTGATCCACGTTTGTGCAGACCAGTGCTAAACTGCACCATGCTGAGTTTTCCAAGGCATGGCCGTTAGTTCCAGGGACTTAAGAGAATTGGACAGCAACTTGCTTGAGCCTAATGGCTCACTTAAATATGTTAATCTGGATTTCACCCAGCGAGGGTCAGGTGCGATGAGGACACCATCTCTGGCTGCTCTTATGGTTTGGTTGATAGCATTTCGTGAGTCTCTGAAAGCTGGGACTCAGAAGGAAGAGGTTGTCATGATATTCAGGTAAACATCATGGTACAAACATACATACATACTGATGGACAGATCAACGGACCAATCAACACACACACAACATCACAGCCAATCACAGGCAAGAGCATACACACTACAAAACAGGGAACACGACACTTCCCGGGCATTCCAGCAGGAGACAGCTCAGGGCACAGAGCTCACAGCAAGCCACTCAGACATCCGCCATGTGCTGAGTGCCACTCCAAGATAGTATTAGGAATAGGTCCACAGATTCTAGGCTGATGATCGAACCTCAGTAACCAGTTTACCACTGTAAATAAATGTTAGTAATAAAACTGAGTTGTACCATTCGCAACCCTGTTGGTTGGTCTGTGTCGCAGAGTACCCAACACATCAGAGGTTGTAAGTGAAATAGGGGTGGGGTGGAAAAAAGCAGGTCCATGGTCACACCATCGGCAGCTTGAGCCTCATTCCAGTGTTGAAAAGGAGCATAAGACAGGAGCATACCATCATCCTCAATGTTATCAGTGACACCGGATGTGATGGGCTCCATTAAATTCAGCCTTATGATGTTGAGAACCAACTCCTCCTTAGGGCTCTGGAGATACAGTTACACTTGTGTCCAACCTGTTTTGCTCTGCTCTATTCTATTATATGCCACCACATCCTGTAAGAATCAGTTAAGGTGGTTGCTGTGTAATACTATGATTGGATGGTGTACCTTTCATAGCTGAGTAGATGGAGTTATGCCGCTTTTATGTTATTTTCATGGGATGAGAGCATCGATGTCTGGGCCGGCATTTGCTGCCTATTCCTAATGGTTGAGCCAACTCCTTGAACTGCTGCCATTCATGTGGTGTAGGTGCGTCGACAGTGCTATTAGTGAGGAGTTCCAGTACCCTGGTTTCTCTTCAGATCGTATAAATCTTTCACCTATTAGTGAGAAGTTCCAGGATTTTGGGCGCAATCTAACCAAATTGCAACAGAGTCCATGAAGAGCGTGTTTAGCTGGCTGTTTCCCGGTATTCACAGCGGCAAGAATCACTGTGCTATCTTTCGAGACTTTGTTGCAATTCGGGACCTCAGCGGGGAACGTCCTGCCGAGACCGCACTTAATCCTGTTCACCGCTCTGAGACGGTCCGCTCGCCAGAACTTCTCAGTGCATTTTTAAATGGCGTCCCAATCTCTCGACCCTACCTACGTGACCCCTGAACCCCCCCCCCCCCCCCACAAAGCCCAAACTCACCTATAAGGGTGTACCAGAAAAATTCATAGATTCCATAGACTCCAGAGAATCGCTACAATGCCGTTTGGCCCATTGAACTGATCCTCTGAAAGAGCACTGTATCTAGGCCCATTCCCTCGCCCTATCTCTGGAACCCTGTGCATTCATAATGGCCAATCCTCCTAACCTGCGCATCTTTGGAATGTGGGAGGAAACCAGAGCACCCGGAGGAAACACATGCAGACGCGAGGAGGACAAACCCCACACAGACGGTCACTCTAGGCCAGAATCGAACCCAGTTCCCTGATGCTGTGAGGCAGCAATACTAACCACTGTGCTATCGTGCAGGCCCAGGAAGAGATGTTTCAGCATGATCAAATAGGTGAGAGTGAGGAAATTTCCAACAAGAGAAGCAATGGAGAATAGCCGTTGATTGAGGATGGTGTGGTTAGCAGTATTAAACGTTGCCAACAATTCGAGGAGGATGAGAAAGGATGGTCATAGGAACAGAGGATAAAATTTCACAGCTGCAGCAGGGAAATAATTCTGACTTGAGACTGGCAACAGGCTAATGAATCGTTGCTGCACCATTTTCTGAAGGAAATTAATCTGTTCCAGAAGATAAGAGATCCTCAGCTAAAAATGACACCAAATTTTCAAACCTTCTGGAAGCATTCACAGCATGGATGATGTGGTAATGATGCATGAAAATGAAGCAGAGGTACTTCTCTGAAGGCAGTTAAGTCAGTTAATGTAAGGAAAATTTATTCTGTAGGTGGCTATTCCGTATCTGATTATTGCTTCCCATTTCCCTTTTCGTGCTTGATCAGATATCACACAACTTACTTCCACAGCCAAATCCACTTTCTCACCAAATGTCTCCAGCTCCGACTTATTCCCTGTCGATCCAACTAAAATTCCATGCTTCATGTTTCAGATCCACCCACGATTACACATGTCTCCAAGATATTCATTAGTTCTCAAACTACTGGTCTCACTGCATTCTGTGATCCACACAGCAAGCCAGGTTCCATCACGTGCAGGCTCTCTATCTTTCTCTTTGACAACACTGATTCACTCCATCTCAAAGCTTCCCTGGTCAGCAGTTTCATCCCACCCTTCGCCTCTTCCAACGTTTAAATAAAACATCTCTTTTGCCTTGCAGGCGTCAAGGATCCCAAACATCAATAACTCATGGATACCAAATCCCTTCTGGATAATCTTTCACCTTCGCTTCCCTCTAGCTTTTTTCCAATCCCATATTTTTATCATCTACTCTGACTTGCCCCCCTCTGACGCCAAACAATCAATCCTTGACAAAGGCTCTCTTTACATTATTATTTGTATGAAGGATTAATGCTGCCATTGGATACCTGCAATGGTAACTAGTCTATTTCCCAGTTGTAACATAAATCATTTTGATATACTACAATTCAGTGAACAAAAAATGTAAAAATCAAGGAAATAATTTTTGAAGAGTGGCTACTACCCTGGAGCAAAGCTAGCGCTTTCAGGTTCTCTTGTAACACAACATATTTATTTTATTTGTTAGAATGGATGGTTCATTGGGTCTGATCACTCCATCTGGTCCAAAGCAGTAGACAACATTTTATATTTGTCCTTGCGATGTGAGCATTGCTGGCAAGGATGCTATTTGTCGCCCATCCTTAATTACCCTTGGGAAGGTGATGGTGAACCATCTCTTGAACTCGTTGCAGTCCATCTAGCGCAGGCACAACCCACAGTGCTGTTAGGGAGAGTGATCCAGGAATCTGACCCAGCGACAATGAAGGAATAATGATATTGTTTCCTGTCAGGTTTAAGAAATAAACTACAAGGTGAGCGGAGGAGAGTGTAACTGCTGGGTTTTACGGAATGCCACTGTGGTGTCTTCTGTTTGTGATACTGCTTAAGATCGCAACATAACAAATGACAGATGTGATTGAAATACTTGGAGGCCTGTTGTAAGCACCAATAAATAAACTTCCCTAATAAGAACATTAGCTTGTATGAATTGTGAGAAGGTCAGTCATCTCACCGAATGCTCCTGTCAACGCACCATGTATAATTTGTGCTGCCATAGACTCTAATGTCTTTAATCTCCCAAGGGAAGTGAACAGTTGAAGGCAAAACATCCAAAGGAGAATAAAACATGATTTTTTTTCCCTGTGAAACTTGAAAGCAATCAAGAAAGGACTCCAGGATATCAATATGGCATCACAATATCCATTATTCATGATGAGACTCTTCCTGTAATCTATGCATTTTCCCATTGTTTTCCTTGCATTTCTTTGATGTTGCTCCCATATACACAGACAAATGAGAATGCAACAATGAAGCACATAAACATTCAATGTTCAGATTGAATATTTATAAGTTATTGCTGCTTTGAGGTTGCTTGCACAATAGGCCCAGTCTTGTCCTTGTTAAGCAGTGACAGTGTGGGACGCTTAAAAGTCAGAAATCTGTAACTAGAAAAACACAAAGAGAACAGTTGCCATGGACAAAGGAAAAGAACGAAACAAGAAGATAAATCTGTCATCTAAACGATCCACAATATCACAAATATTGTTCAAACACGATTATTTAATAAGGAATAAAAGTAAAATACTGTTCACATTCGAGATAAAAAGCAGAGAATGCTGGGGAAACTGAGCAGATCTGGCAGAATCTGTGGAGAGAGAAACAGGGTTGCCATTTTGACTCTTCTGGACTGAAGGGAGGCAGAAATAGGAATTTAGGAACAGGAGTAGTCTGTTCAGCCAATCGAGCCTGCTCTGCCATTCAATTAAATCATGACTGACCATTTACCTCAACACCACTTTCAGCACCAGCTCCATATCCCTTGATGTCATTAGTCTCCAGATTTCTGTCTTGAACATGCTCACTGATTTAACTTCCACAGGCCCCTGGCGTAGAAAAGTCCAAAGATTCACCACCCTCTGAGTGAAAAAGTTTCCCCTTGTCTCAATCTTAAATGATCTACCTCATCCTGGGATTATGTCTCCTGGTTCTAGACTAAGCAGCCAGGTTAAGCATCTAACTTGCATCCATACTGTCATGACCTGTAAGAATTTTATAAGTTTCAATGAAGTTTCCACTTTCTGTTCTCCGCAAAAAAAAAATGTAGTGTATCCAATTCATTTTTTCCAATTAAGGGGCAATTTAGCGTGGCCAATCCACCTACCCTGCACATCTTTGGGTTGTGGAGGCGAAACCCACGCAAACACGGGGAGAATATGCAAATTCCACATGGACAGTGACCCAGAGTGACCCAATAACATTTTACAGTCCACCTTTATGTTCCTTGCTAGTTTGCATTCCTATTCTCTTTTCCCTTTCTTAATTGGTTTCTTGATCCTCCTTTGCTGGTGCGATGAATGTAAGAAGAGAAGTTGTCATATTTTATATTTTTGCAGTAACGTTATTAAAACCTGGGTTAAGATGGATACAACCAGAGGGCAGCACAGTGGCTCAGTGGATAGCACTGCTGCCTCACGGCGCCAAGGACTCAGGTTCGAATCTGGGTCACTGTCCGTGTGGAGGTTGCACATTCTTCCCGTGTTTGTGTGGATTTCGCCCCACAACCCAAAGATGTGTCGGTTAGGTGGATTGGCCACGCTAAATTGCCCCTTAATTGGAAGAAAATAAATTGGGTACTCTAAATTTTTTAAAAATGATGGATACAGCCAGAATGTCTGCTAAAGCTGTGATTAAGGGATTTTCAAAGTGAGTTATTCATTGATTTTGCAGGTGAAGTGCTCTGTTTATTGATTTGAGAACCAGTTACTTGTTTACAGTCAACTAACGAATGGAATATTTTTTACATTTAAAAGACAACTGGGGGTAGATAATTTATAAGGGATATTGTGTTTGGGCCTGGCTAAACATGTCATGGGACATCTTGTGGGAAGGGACAAAAGAATGCCTTATGCTTTGGGTGTAGATGCAGTAATTAAGAGGAGGAGCCAGGTCGGTCTGAAACTGTTGTTCTTCCTAGGATTTTAATCTGAACCAAGGTGTTTCAGTTTTGCTCCTGACAGGGTCTCTTTCCAAAGATTCTGCATAGAGAAAAGCAAATAGAAACGGAGTTATTTATAGGTCCAGGCAGCCTATAACTGAGGGGGTCGTCTGTCCAGACTGTCTGCCCCTCTTCCGTGGCTACATTTGCGGCCGCGTGTCCCTGGAAATGGACCTTGCGGTGTACAAGGGCACCATTGAGGCCTTGCATGCCCAGTGGGCACTGTAGGGGTTGGGGTGCTTTATTGACCACTTTAATTGCACTCTTATTTGATGTTTTTAAGTTTCTGTTGATCTTTGTTATGCTCGGGCAGTGCCCCGAACAGGATCGGCCCTTTTTTGCTTTGTTGCTCAGTTTGTTTCCTTTCTTCTGTTTTGTTGGTGGACCTAAAAGAGTGGCCAATCCACCAAACCAGCACATGTTTGAATACTAAGGGGCAATTTAGCATGGCCAATCCACATAACCTGCACATCATTGGACAGTGGGAGGAAACTGGAGCACCCGGAGGAAACACATGTAAACACGGGGAGAAAGTGCAAACTCCACACAGTCAGCCAAGGCTGGAATTGAACCTGGGTCCCTGGCGCTGTGAGGCAACAGTGCTAACCACTGTGCCACTGTTCTATAAATCGCTACTAGTTCTGTTCTCGTCCGGAATCTTAACAGTGGGTTCTTGATCGCTTCCAATCCTTTGTTCACTTCCTTTGATCTAATCCAATCTTTAACTTCTTTTGTTAACCATGGTTGATTTACTGTTCCTTTTGGGTGTTTGTGTCGTAGATTAATGTATATCTTTTGTAAAGTTTGCAGTGTTTCTTTAAATACTAGTCATTGCCTGTCTACGTCAAATCTTTTAGTGTATTTCCCAGGCCACCATAGCCAACTTGCCCCTCATACATTCATAAGTTCCTTTCTTCAGATTTAAGACCCTAGTTTCAGAATGATCTATATCGCATTCAAACTTAATGCGAAATTCTATCATGTTACAGTCACTGTTTCACAAAGACTCCTGTCCAGCAAATCACAGCTCACTATAATCTGCTTTTAGCGCCCCCTTCCGACCTGAATAATGACCTAAGGATGTTCACCCTCCACTAAAAGAATGTCCTACAGCGGCTCCATTATGTCTTTGACCTTGGCACCAGTGAGGCAACATATCATCATGGAGTCATGTCTATGGCGACAGTATAATCCCCTATCACTTCTGTTCTTCCTCTCTTCCTCCTCCCCACCTGTGCAGCTGACCCACCTGTGGTGCTATGAAGCTGACTCTGACTGTACTCCTCCGAGCAACCAACGCCATCACGAGTATCCAAAACAGAAAAATGTTTAAGCAGCGGGACCTCCTGCACAACCTGCCTGGTTCTCTTGGAATATCTGGCAGTCACCCATTTCCTATCCATCTTTATGCTCCAAGCATGCCGTGTGACCACCACTCTGAACACACTGGCAACACAGCTCTTAGTCTTGTAGATGCACCATTGTGACTTCAGCCACCACTCGAGCTCGGAAACCCAGAGCTCATGTTTCTGCAGCTGGTAACACTTCCTGTACGTGGTCATCTAAGTCACCGGTAGCATGTACAACAACCCACATACTACATGACACACAATCCATATGACCGAGCTGTCCTGTCTTGCCTTAACTTTACTTCAGTCTTGTCAACTTCATTTTACTTTAGTTTATTTCTATTAACATTATTTTACTTGGCTTGAACTTAATATACCTGACAACTATTGATAAAGCTTGCTAGCACCGATAAATTAACTAATACTGACAAAACTTTGCTAGTTGATGTAAACCTAACTGAAAGTACCTCTTTCCCCTGGGCACTGAATTCCCTAATTCACTACTCACTCAGATGACATCTCACACAGGCATTGCCTGCTGACCATGGACCCCTTACTGACTGTGTAGTTCGAAATGCCTGCCTCTAAAACTAGTTAAGCTTCCTGCTACAGTAATTAACACTAATTGAACCTAATGTGATGGGTTTTATGCAATTGAAAAAGGAGCAGTGTGGAGGAGCGTCAGGTGGAGCAGAGGGGAAGGTCAGCGATAGTTTACAAAGATGTAATAGAACAAAAGACAAAGGGAATGGTAATGATAATGATAGTAGTGAAAAATAAAGAATTTGTCCAGAATATGTGTTAATAGCAAAATAAAGATCAGCTCTGAAATCAAAATCATGAGAACAAGATACAAACTGGCACTTCGGAAAATCAAAATGGAGGACAGAGCTCATGGTCTGAACTTAATGATGACTTCAAAAGATTGTAAAGTGCCTAATCAAAAGGTGAGATGCAGCTCCTCCAGCTTGTGTTTAGCTTCAATGGAGCATTGTAGCAGGCAGAGGACAGAAATGCGTGCATGAGGGTTGTGGTATTATCAGGTATTGCAGTACCCGAGAGGCTGAAGACCATTGGTTAAACCTAGGAGTTTACCATTGGATGTTTGGTATTTAGCTCCGGCCTGACGGTGGGGTATAAGAACTGGTGCCATCCCAGAAGCCCTCATTCTGTACCAAAGCTGCTGGGGAACAGTTCTAGTCTATTAAAGCCTTCAGTTATGTTACTACCTCGTCTTTAATCGTAATTGATTGTGCATCAATTTAATAGACTACACTTAAGCTGAAAGGGTGGATCTCCGAATCAAGCCGGAGTGTCTACAACTCAGCCCCCACGTGGAGAACTCGGCGGCGATATTGAAGCACTGGCTGGCGTGCTTTAAAGGCTACCTCAAGACGGCCGGAGGCACCCCCTCAGGAGAACAGAAACTGCATCTCCTGCACTCAAGGGTAAGCCCTGGGATCTACACCCTCATCGAGGAGGCGGAGGACTTCGATGCTGCGATCGAACTGTTAAAAGGACATTATATCCGCCCTGTAAACCAGGTCTACGCATGTCGCCTGCTTGCAACTAGATGGCAAAGCCCTGGGGAATCGCTGGAGGAGTTCTACTGTGCGCTACTGGTGCTGGGCAGAAACTGTGGCTGCCTGCAAGTTTCGGGGAGCGAGCACACGGAACTCCTAATCCGGGATGCCTTCGTAGCAGGTATGAGCTCCTCAGACATCCGCCAAAGACTCTTAGATAAAGACACCCTGGGACTTAGAGAGGCACGGGCCCTGGCAGGGTCCATGGATGTTGCCTCCAGAAACGCGCAGTCCTATGCGCCCGACTGCGCGGCGGCCCCCTGGGCTGCGTGGTATCCCGCAGCGGCAGCCCCACAGACCTTCCCCGTGTCCCCACAGGCCTGCGCTGTACGATGGCCCGCTAAGTCCATTGGGCCCCGCTGTTTCTTCTGCGGGCAGCCGAAGCATCCCCGCCAGCGCTGCCCGGCCCGCACCTCCACCTGCAAAGGGTGCGGCAAGAAGGGCCATTTTGTGGGGGTGTGCAGGCACGAGCCGTGGCCGCGGTCTCCAGCGACTCCGGACCGGCGCGGCAACCTTCCCTTCGGGCCCCAAGCAGCCAGCACTCACCGGCACCCCCCTATCCTAGGGCCACGTGCGACCCACGGGCGCTGCCACCTTGCCCCTCGGACACCACGCTGGACGGATGGGCGCCGCTGGTTTGTCCATCCCCGGCGCCATTTTGTCCATCCCCGACCACCATGTGCGATCCATGGGAGACGCCATCTTGGATGGGGCCCCAGGCCCCCAGCACAGCCGACTACACGCTGCCTGATCAAAACCCGCAACTACTTCATCTGACCTCGGTGACTCTGGACCAAAATTGACCTTGGATACTCGCAACAGCAACGACGACGGTCTTCATCAACGGCCACGAGATGTCTTGCCTGATCGACTCTGGGAGCAGGGAAAGCTTTATACATCCCTACACGGTAAGGCGCTGTTCACTTGTTACCCACCCTGTAAACCAAAGAATCTCCCTGGCCTCTGGGTCACACTCGGTGGAGATAAAGGGGTTCTGCCTAGCAAACCTCACTGTCCAAGGCAGGAAATTCAACAGTTTCCGCCTTTATGTCCTGCCGCACCTCTGCGCGGCTGCACTCTTGGGGTTGGACTTCCAATGTAACTTGCAAAGCCTGACCTTCAAATTCGGCGACCCTATACCCCCCTTACTGTCTGCGGCCACGCGACCCTTAAGGTCGACCCGCCTTCCCTGTTTGCGAACCTCACCCCGGATTGCAAACCCGCCGCCACCAGGAGCAGATGGTACAGTGCCCAGGACCGGACCTTCATCAGGTCAGAGGTCCAAAGGCTACTGAGGGAAGGGGTCATTGAAGCTAGCAACAGTCCCTGGAGAGCTCAAGTAGTGGTGGTAAAGACCGGGGAGAAACATAGGATGGTCATTGACTACAGTCAGACCATCAACAGGTTTACGCAGCTGGATGCGTACCCTCTCCCCCGCATATCCGACCTGTAAACAGGATCGCGCAATACAAGGTCTTCTCCACGGTGGATCTCAAGTCCGCCTACCATCAGCTACCCCTCCGTACTAGTGACCGCAAATACACTTCCTTCGAAGCAGATGGGCGACTCTATCAATTTTTAAGGGTTCCCTTTGGTGTCACTAACGGGGTCTCGGTCTTCCAACGCGAGATGGACAGAATAGTTGACCGGTACGGCTTATGCGCAACGTTCCCGTATCTTGATAACGTCACCATCTGCGGCCATGACCAGCAGGACCACGACACCAACCTCCGAAAATTTGTCCAGACCGTGAAAACCCTTAACTTAACGTATAATAAGGATAAATGCGTATTTAGCACCGACCGCCTAGCCATCCTCGGCTACGTAGTGCGAAATGGAGTTATGGGCCCCGACCCTGAACGCATGCGCCCCCTTATGCAATTCCCCCTCCCTCACTGCCCCAAGGCCCTGAAGCGCTGCCTCGGGTTTTTCAGTTATTATGCCCTGTGGGTCCCTAACTACGCAGACAAAGCCCGACTCCTAATCCAGTCCACAACCTTTCCCCTGTCGACGGAGGCCCGCCAGGCCTTCAGCCGCATCAAGGCAGACATTGCAAAGGCCACGATGCGCGCCATCGACGAGTCTCTCTCCTTCTAAGTTGAGAGCGATGCGTCCGATGTAGCTCTGGCCGCCACCCTCAACCAAGCGGGCAGACCCGTGGCCTTCTTCTCCCGTACCCTCCATGCTTCCGAAATTCGCCATTCCTCGGTCGAAAAAGACGCACAAGTCATAGTCGAAGCTGTGCAGCATTGGAGGCATTACCTGGCCGGCAGGAGATTCACTCTCCTCACTGACCAATGGTCGGTGGCCTTCATGTTCGATAATGCACAGCGGGGCAAGATAAAAAACGACAAGATCTTGTGGTGGAGGATAGAACTCTCCACCTACAACTAAGAGATCTTGTACCGTCCGGGGAAGCTAAACGAGCCTCCTGATGCCCTGTCCCACGGCATTTGTGCCACTGCACAAGTGGACCGAGTCCGGGCCCTCCACGAGGACCTCTGCCACCCGGGGGTCACTCGTTTTTTCAACTTCATTATGACCCGCAACCTGCCCTACTCCATCGAGGAGGTCAGGACAGTCACCAGGGACTGCCAAATCTGCACGGAGTGCAAACCGCACTTCTACCGGCTAGAGAGGGCGCACCTGATAAAGGCTTCCCGTCCCTTTGAACGCCTCAGCATGGACTTCAAAGGCCCCCTCTCCTCCACCGACCGCAACACGTACTTCCTGAATGTGATTGACGAGTACTCCCGGTTCCCATTCGCCATTCTCTGCCCAGACATGACCGCAACCACCGTCATCAAGGCCCTCCAGGGTATCTTTACACTGTTCGGTTTCCCCGCGTACATACACAGTGAGAGGGGGTCCTCCTTTATGAGCGACGAACTGCGTCAATTCCTGCTCAACAGGGGCATTGCCTCAAGCAAGACGACCAGTCACAACCCCCGGGGAAATGGGCAGGTAGAGAGGGAGAACGGAACGGTCTGGAAGACCGTTCTACTAGCCCTACGATCCAGGAATCTCCCAGTCTCCCGCTGGCAAGAAGTCCTCCCGGAGGCCCTCCATGCCATCCGGTCTCTGCTCTGTACAACTACCAGCCTGGCACCTCTTGAACGTCTCCTTGTCTTCCCCAGGAAGTCCTCCTCCGGGACCTCGCTCCCAACCTGGCTAGCAACACCCGGACCCATCCTGCTTCGGAATCAAGTGCGGGCGCACAAGTCGGACCCGTTGGTCGAGAGGGTCCACCTGCTGCACGCTAACCCCCAGTACACCTACGTGGTGTTCCCTGATGGCCGGCAAGATACAGTCTCCCTTCGGGCCCTGGCGCCCGCCGAACCCCACGCACACCAGAACCATTACCCCCACTCCCCCCCCCCTCCTCCACAGCACCTCACAGGAGGGTCAGTCCTCCCGCCGCTCCTGCCTAGGCCCTCCCACCCACCGATGCCCCCTACTGGTGCCCCCCTCTCGTGTCAACCGTTTGCCCCACCAGCGCCGTCTAGGGGTGACGAAGCTGCCATGGAGGCCGAAGCCACACTCCCGGAGTCGCAGATGCCTGTACCCCCACCAGAATCACCACCGAAGCCCAGATGATCCAGGAGGACGACCAGGCCACCCGACCGACTGATTGCTTCACTGTAACTGTAACTGTAAATGAACACTGAATGTATATATCTTCCACGCTTGTAAATATTCTTGCCAACTCTGTAAGGAGGTATCACGGTAACTCCATATCTGATCATACCATGATGGATGCAATTGTAACCACTGACCACCACCCCCGCCGGACTCTTTTTTAACAGGGGGTGAATGTGGTATTATCAGGTATGTCAGTACCCGAGAAGATCATTGATTAAACCTAGGAGTTTATCAATGGCTGTTTGGTATGTAGCTCTGCCCTGACAGGTGGGGTATAAGAACCGGTGCCGTCCCAGCAGCCCTCATTCTGTACCGAAGCTGCTGGGGAACAGTTCTAGTCTATTAAAGCCTTCAGTTATGTTACTACCTCGTCTTTAATCGTAATTGATTGTGTATCAAGGGTAAGATGGTGAATTAAAATGGCAAACAACTGAAACGTTGGGGTTACGTTTGCAGACTGAGTTAAGGTGCTCCACAGGGTGGCCACCCAGTTTCCAATTAGTCTCCCCAATGTAGAAGGGACTGCATTGTGAGTAGTGAATACAATAGACTGAAATGAGAATAGTACAATAATGTGCTGCTTCACCTGGAAGGAGTGTTTGGGATCCTGAACAGTGAGGAGAGAGGAGGTAAATTATTAGGCGATTGCATGGGAAGGTGCTGTGGGAAGGTGTTGAAGTGTTGGAGGTGATAGAGAAATGGACCAGGATGTCATGGAATGAACAGTCCATTCGGGATGTTAAAGCAGAGGGGAAGATGTGTTTTGTGGGCATTGTGCTGAAGGAGGTGGAAATGGTGGACAATGAACCTTTGAATAGGAAGGCTCGTGAGATGGAAAGTGAGGACAAGGGAATCTCTATCCTGATTCTAGGAGAGATGGTAATGGATGAGGGAGAAGTGTGGGAGATGGTCGGACATGGTTGAGGGCCCTGTCAACCACTGTGGGGAATCCTTAGTTCGGCAAAAAGGAAGAAATGTCAGAACCATCATGGTGAACAGTTGCAACATCAGAACAGATGCAACAGCGACGGGAAACTAAAAGAGTGCAATGGAACTGGGGTGCAAGGAAATGTAGTCACGACAGCTGTAGGAGTTGATGGGCTTATAATGAATGTTACTAGACAGTCTATCGTGGGAAATGGGGCCAGAGAAGTCAAGGAAGAAAGGGAAGTGTTGGAGATGGGCCATGTGAAGGTGAGAGATGAGTAGAAACTGAAGCAAAATTGATGAACTTTTCCAGTTCTAGACTAGAGAAGAAGCGAAGCAGTGCCCAAACGGACATCGATATACCAGGAAGAGTATTGGGAGTGAGCCTGATTAAGCCTTGAACAAGGAACGTTCCACATACCCCACAAAAAGACAGCTATAATGAGGACCTATGCAGGTATCCATGCAGGTACACCTTTTGTTCGGAGGAAGTGAGACAAGGTAATGCAGAAATTGCTCAATGGGAGAACACATTCAGCCAGATGGAGGAGGGTGGTGAATGGGGCCAGTTCAGGCTTCTGGGGAGGGTGGAGCTGATGATGGTTTGAATGTCCATATTGAAGAGCCACCGAATGAATTAATTTCACATCAGTCTGCCCCGCCCCCACGCCCTCACAAAGTACTTCACTGTCAAAGATTTTGCGATGTTATTTACCCTGCCAACATTCATCTCCCAAAGCTGCAAAAAGTGCACAGGAGTGAATTTAGAACTCTAAATGGTCAACTGTGTTTACTTTTTACCAGCCAATTTACTTGATTTTGCTCTTAATTCCTTCCTACAAAGTTCTCATGGGTGACAAAAGTGTATCATCCAATATCTCCACTAAGATGATCAAATTGCCCCAAGAAAAGGTATCTGAGCTGGTGCATGACAGTGGAAAAGCAAGTGAATATGAGAGATCAGTTTAATGGATTGAGGCAGAGGAGTGTGGGGTAATATCTTGGGGAACCTTGTCCTTGAACTCCTTTTCCTCTTCACTATCATCATGACAACTTCATCATTGATGACAGGGAAGAAGGTCTAATTCCCCCTTACTCCTCCTCTTCCACCTTATTATCATTGCTGTGTTGGACCTGCAGAAAGGAGGTCAGTATCTAAAGATAGGTGAGTATGACTCTCTTGTGAGTATGAAGGCAGAAGAGTTTGTAAGCTTGTGCACTTGTATTGTTTCACAGGGATGTCACACCAACTGCTGTGTACGAGGGCACAACGAGGCACACGTTGATTGTAAGTGCACGGAATGTACCTCATGGGATTCATCATCTGATGAGTGATGTAATAAGTCAGGTCATTCCTCTGCTTTTAATTTGGTAAAGCAGCAGTTTGGTGCAACTCCTTAAACTACTTTCAGTATTTGTTATTTTCTGTACCTAAACATATTATGTACCTGAATATATTGGGCTGGATTCTCCATTTTGTGATACTGGAAGGGCGATTCGTAAATGGACGGAGAATCCAGCATCAGGCAAAAAAATGTCTGATGCTCCAGTCCCCCATTGATGGCGGGAACAAGGTTTTCACCCCACATCAGCGGGAGGATGCACATTGGTCATTAAGACCGATATGCATCCTACTAATGAGCCCGGCTCATTCGAGGATGGTTGGCATAGTGTTCACAAAGACCATAACTAGCTTTTATATTAAACAAAGCTAAAGATTTATTTACATTACTTAATTGGATTCGACATTTACTCCTATATAATAAACACTTGATAATAAACATACATTCTATCCTCATCTACTACTAATCTTTACACTAATGCAATAACTATAACTTTCTCTCAGTCACACTATCTTTCTACACTCTTGTCTTCTAGCCTTCTCCTCAACACTCTGCCAGAAGGCTCAGTATCGATGCTTTATATAGTTCTGCATCTAGCTCCCTCAATGGTTGATTTGGACAACACTTTAACACTTAGTTCTGTACATTTATTATAATGTCACACCTGTGTCTGCGTGAGTTTCCTCCAGGTGCTCCGGTTTCCTCCCACAGTCCAAGGATGTGCAGGTTGGGTGGATTGGCCATGTTAAATTGCCCTTCAGTGCCCAAAAGGTTGGGTTACGGGGATAGTGTGGGCTTAGATAGGGTGCTCTTTTCAAGGTGCGGTGCAAACTCGATGGGCTGAATTAGCCTCCTTCTGCACTGTAAATTCTATGAAATATTATCTGAGCCAGCATGATTCTCCCGTCCTCTGGGCCGGGAATCATGGTGAGAATTGGTTCAGATCTTGACAAACCTGGCTCTGACGCGGTGGACCACACGGTGGGCCAAGTGGCCAACTCTTTCAGGGTGTTTCCCCCAAAGTCCATCGGAGGGCCACCTTCCCCCCACCCCAAAACCTGCCCACCCCACTTCCACCAGATCCCCAACCACCCCCCAATTAGAGGGACCCCCACCAGAGACCCCTCCCATAAGAGAGACTCCAGCCTGGAAACCCCCCATAAGAGAGATCCCTACCTGTAAGACCCCCATAAGACAGACCCCTGTCTAGAATCCTCCATAAGAGAGACCCCTGGCTGGGAGCCAGAGAGCAGTCCAGACAAAGGCAGTGAAAACAAATCACTGCTTTAAAACACACCTATGAAATACATTTGCTGGCTTAGGCAGAGGAAGCAGCACCTGTCAATTCCTGGAAAGGGAAAATTATTCATCTAGGTTTAAATCCGCTCAGAACTTTGATCATTTCATTCCTATCTCTGTGAAATTGCTTTCATTAGGTTGTGATTGACAGCTTCCACACACACCCAGCAGTCTGCATTGTTACATTCATCTCCCTTCATGCTTGAGTGGCATTGAAGTGCCCAGCTGTGAAACTAACCAGTTAAGTGCTTTAAGTGCTCTCATTTCCTCTTTTATCTGCAGAAAACACTTAATTGTCTTTGATGTTGTCCAGGAGCTGTCAATCATAACTAGATGTTTATGAACATTAGGTTTAGTTTCACAGCTGGGTACTTCAAAGCCCATTGCTATGATTGGCAGTTCTCTGGTGGGGATCTCTGCAATTGAGGGCTCTCTGGTGGGTGTCTCTCTAATTGGGGGATCTCTGGTGAGGCTCATTCTAATTGGGGGTCTTTGGTGGAGGTGTCGGGTCATGCTCATACTGTGGTGGTGCGGGGGGGGGGGGGGGGTGACCTAGAAAATTCTGGGGGCGCCTGATTTGAGTTGCAGAAGGGAGAGGGGCCCAGCCGTCAACCTCGCTACCGGGCCGCTCTTTCAAAATGGCGGCCTGAAAACGGGATTTTTCAACAGAATCCCTCACAATCCCTGCCATGCAGAAATTTGCTTGCCTATGGATTGTGACCCGCTTTTGGATTTGCGCGCTCAGTATCAGCGCAAATGAGGTGCGATTCAGCTCCAGCGGAAGAACGTAACCTTTCAAACACAGAATCTTGGCAATCATGGACCTAAGTAAGACACTGATTGTTCTTTAAAGTATATCGCTATTATATTCACGATATTAAAGAGGAAGGTGACACAATTATGTTGACATGCCTCCAACCTCCTGATACTGGGACTGCCCTCCAATATCCTTGTCTCTTCTTGAAAGAACACGATGCCTCCCCAGTTGCTCCATGCCTACTACACCTCAAAAGCTGAGCTCCTCCACGGCAGGCTTTCCCAGATATCCCAAATGAATGGAAGTGCAGATACCAACTTACATTAGGAATTCATACTGGAACCTTTTAAGGGACAGTAACACCTCCCATAGTTTCCAATGTCAGTGATTTGGAGCAGAGTTGGGACGAGGGCTACCTTTCACTTGAAGTCCCTGCAAACCCAGCCTTGCAGAATGCCTCCACATCTTTGGTGGTTTGTGTACCGAATGGGAAGAAGGATGGCAAGCTTTTCATAGAATCATAGAATTTACAGTGCAGAAGGCGACCATTCAGCCCATCGAGACTGCACCGACTCTTGGAAAGAGCACCCTACTTAAGCCCAAGCCTCCACCCTAGCCCTGTAACCCCACCTAACCATTTTTGGACACTAAGGGCAATTTATCATGTCCAATCCACCTAACGTGCACATCTTTGGATTGTGGGAGGAAACTGGAGCACCCGGAGGAAACCCACGCACACATGGGGAGAACGTGCAGACTCCACACAGACAGTGACCCAAACCGGGAATCGAATCTGGGACCCTGGAGCTGTGAAGCAACTGTGCTCACCACTGTGCTACCGTGCTGCCCAATGGGGTACAGCTGCATTTCTGACTTGGACTCCCAACAATCTTTGTCACAATTAATATCAACTGAAGATAGACAGGCTCACAAGATTTTTTCTTACTTTAGTCATGGGGCATGGGAGTCATTGGCTGGGCCAGCATTTGTTGCCCATCCCTAATTGCCTATTTCAGAGGACATTTAAGAGTCAACCACATTGCAGTGGATCTGTACATGTCGGCTTAACGAGGTAACTATGACAGATTTCCTTCCCTCAAGGACATTAGTGAATCAGGTGGGTTTTTAAAAAAATTATTTTTATTCAGATTTTTATCGAAACAAAATTTTTTACATAACCATTAACAACATTTAACAAAACAAGGTGAAAGTTAACATTATATAAAGAAAAAAACAAGAATATGCAGTGAATGAATGCAATTTAAAACTGTGGTACCCTCACGAAGACACCGAGGAATCACTCATCGATCACCCCATGTGGTTCATGGAGTACAAGTTCCCATGGTAACGGGCAGAGGCCTGCCTAGTGAGGTCTCATTATCGAGCCCTTTACATGCCGTCCCAGACCCAGACTGGGTGTACTGTTAGTTCCAGTCTGGGACGCCTGTGTTGTGCGCTTTACTTTTGAGTTTAGAATAAATATGTTTAAACCTTCATCTTCCTGTCTCCTGGGTTACCACAAAAAACAAGAGAATGACATGACTTGAAAAACCACTAATGCTTGGGCAGCGTGAGCAGCACGGTAGCCTTGTGGATAGCACAATTGCTTCACAGCTCCAGGGTCCCAGGTTCGATTCCGGCTTGGGTCACTGTCTGTGCGGAGTCTGCACATCCTCCCCGTGTGTGCGTGGGTATCTTCCGGGTGCTCCGGTTTCCTCCCACAGTCCAAAGATGTGCAGGTTAGGTGGATTGGCCATGCTAAATTACCCTTAGTGTCCAAAATTGCCCTTAGTGTTGGGTGGGGTTATTGGGTTATGGAGATAGGGTGGCGGTGTTGACCTTGGGTAGGGTGCTCTTTCCAAAAGCCAGTGCAGACTCGATGGGCCGAATGGCCTCCTTCTGCACTGTAAATTCTATGATAAGCTTCCAAAAGGAAATTTATTATCATTTGCCAAGTCAAACTTGTAATTCCTGAGAAAACATTTTCACCTGAAAGAGGATTATCGAGTTAAGATCTTTGTTCTGAAGAACATCTACCGAAGGGAATCAATTACATTCATTACACAGGTGACCTTATCCAGACACAGTGCAAAAATTATTCATGAGGTCTGACAGATTTTATGCACTGCAAAAGTAAATGAAAAATCTATCAAGTAATATCAAAATGAAAAAAAAATGTTAGTAATAGTCTATTAGCTGAGCAGAGACTCTTTTCTTTCCCCTGACATGAATGCTGGAAGACTTATTTTTCCTAATTATTGCAGGTGTCAGCAGCTATCTTTCCCATGATGTGTAGAGTATGAGTTAAGTGCAGAGTCGAGCTCATTGTGTATTAGCCAGAGATTTCTAACCTGTTGATGTTGGACTCTAAATACAAGCATGAAAACCACCGAGTTGCCTAGTTTTGATTACACAATAATAAAAGTTTACAAACATAAACAGTAAAGATTTTTGCCTGCAATTCACTCAATATCAAGACTATGTAAGCCCACCAAGCTCCTTTCTTTCCGCACTGTCCTAATTTTTTCATTCATTTAACATTTCCTTCTTTCCACACATTGTTCCGTTCCTTTGTAATCTCAATATTTTGCTCTCCTCTTCTTATTCGTTATCTATGATCCTAGTTTCCTCTCTCTTAAGCTGTTGTCCTTGTGACTCATTCTCTCTGTGTTTCTCCTCTGGTCCTTTCTCATCTTGTCTCTCTTATTTCCTCTAATTCTGTCTACACATTCCTGTTTCTCTTCCCATCTCTTTCTACCTCTGTCTCCGTTATTTTTCTTTATCTATCTTTTCATCATTTACTCTTCAGTCCACTTTTTCCTTTCCTTTTCAGATGGCAGTAGGCAGTACTTCTTTGCAAACATTCTATTCAAGAATACAACCCTTCCTTTAGGACATTCCCCTTTTCGACAGTGCCAGAGGTCAGAGTCAGGCCTGTGAAGCAACAAGGAAAGCAGGAAAGAATTCTTCAGCTCTGCCGTATTGGTCCCAGAGGATTTCTATGAGTTGATTTGTGAAGAGTTTCACCAATCAATAAAGAGCCATGTTCCAGTCTTCCAACACCAACAACTTTGTCTGCATTAAAGGTGCTGAAGTCAGTTTTATCCACAAATACAAGGCAAAGGAAACCAGCAAGAGCTTTGTCAGCCAATCAGAAGAAGCTCATTCGGCCCATGGGCTACTTCTTGAACATCACTGCACTAAGCTATGAAGACATGAGCACAGCCCCATTGGAACATTACTTCCCACACCAATTTTCTTCCTGACTTTCGAAGTAATGATAATTTATTGTAATTTAGAAATTACGAGTAACTTGTATGACAGGCCGATGAGCCACGGGTGAGTTAAGTTTTTGAATTAATTTCATTCTTTCCCCTCACATCCATCACTTCAATCTGAATTACAACTCAGTTCTCAGATACATACATACATAGATGTCGAAGCACAGTTGTTTACTCGCTGTAACTCTCAGTGCAGCTGAACATAATTTACTTTTAGATTAATAGCTGAATAAAGTTATAAATAACGATAATAAAATCAACTCTTACAACGCAGTATGAACCCGTTCTTGATTTTTTACTCATATGCTCCGATCAGGACGGGAGTTTTATAGGAAGTAAATCCATTTTATAGTCAATCTTTTAAAAAGCACCAGTCATGACTGAATTATAAAAAGGTTTTCTGCACTGTGACACTCAATTTTTGTTGATAAGTGCAAGTTGTAATTTCTGTGACAAAAGTTAAAAAATCTTAATCAACATAATTACAAATTTTAGGTCTACGATCTTTCCATTCAAAATATGTCATCTTAAAAGATCACACGAGGAGGCGGTGGCTTGGGTATTGTAACTGGACTAGCAAACCAGAAACCCAGGGTAATGCTCTGGGGACCCGGGTTCGAATCTCACCACTGCAAATTTTGAAATTTGAATTCAATAAAAATCTGGAATTAAAAGTCTAATGATGACCGTGAAACCATTGCTGATTGTCGTAAAAAACAATTTGGGTTCACTAATGCCCTTTAGGGAAGGAAATCTGCCATCCTTACCTGATCTGGCCTACATGTGGATCCAGATCCACAGCAATGTGGTTGACTCTTAACTTTCCCCTCAAGGGCAATTAGGGATGGGCAATAAATGCTGACCCAGCTAGCGATGCCCACATGAACAAATAAAAAAAACATACTCATCGCAGAAGAAGATTCTGATAGAATCCTATCCCAGGCCCAAATGAGATGTATGTGTGAGGCAAGGGAAGAGATTGCAGGGGTTAATTTTCAAATCCTCTCTGGCCAGAGGTGAGCTGCCAGAATACTGGAGGACAGCTAATGTAGTACCATCGTTGAAGAAAGGTAGTAGGAATAAACCAGGTAATTATAGGCCAGTGAGTCTAATATCAGTGGTTGGGCAATTATTGGAAAACATGAAATGAAATGAAAATCGCTTATTGTCACAAGTAGGCTTCAAATGAAGTTACTGTGAAAAGCCCCTAGTCGCCACATTCCGGCGCCTGTTCGGGGAGGCTGGAATGGGAATTGAACCGTGCTGTGGCCTGCCTTGGTCTGCTTTCAAAGTTCTGAGCGACATAATTAATCTCCACTTGGAGATGCAAGGATTAATCAAGGATAACCAGCATGGCTTTGTTGGGGTGAGATCGTGCCTAACAAATTTGATTGAATATTTCGAGGAGGTGACTAGGTGTGTAAATGAGGGCAGTGTGGTTGATGTAGTCTACATGGACTTCAGAAAGACTTTTGACAATGTCCCGCATGGGGAACAGATCAAGGGGTTAAGAGGTCATGGGATCCAGGGCAATTTGTCAAATTGGATCCAAAACTGGCTTCGTGGCAGGAGGCAGTTGGTTGCTTTTGGGACGGGAAAAGTGTGATCAGTAGTGTACTGCAGGGATCAGTGCTGTATCCCTTGCTGTTTGTAGTGTACATTCATGATTTAGATGTGAATGTGTGGGGTATGATCAGTAAATTCACAGATGACATGAAAACTGGTGGTGTGGTTAATAGTGAGGAGGGAAGCCTTAGATTACAGGACGATATAGACAGGCTGGTCAGATGCACAGAACAGTGACAAATGGAAATTGATGCTGAAAAGTGTGAGGTGATACATTTTGGGAGGATTAACCAGGCAAGGGACTTCACAATGAACGATAGGATGCTAGGAAGTACAGATGATCAGAGGGACATTGGGGATGCATGTCCAAAGATCCCTGAAAGCAGCAGGACAGGTAGATAAAGTGGTTAAGGAGACATATGGGATACTTGCCTTTATTAGCCGAGGCATAGAATATACGAGCAGGGAGGTTATGATGGTCTAAAACACTCGTTAGGCAACAGCTAGAGTACTGTGTGCAGTTTTGGTTGCCACACTATAGGAAGGATGTGACTGCACTTAGAAAGGATGCAGAGGAGATTCACCAAGCTGTTGTCTGGGCTGGAGCTTTCAGTTATGAAGAGAGGCTGGTTAGGCTGGGATTGTTCTCCTTCGAGCAGAGAAGGCTGAGGGGGTCCAGGTAGAGGTGTACCAAAGTATGAGGCTCACAGATAAGGTAGATAGGAAGGAACCAGGAAGCACAGATTTAAGATAAGGTGCAGAAGATTTTTAGAGGGTTTAACGAAAAACCTTTTCATTCAGAGGGTTATGGTTATCTGGAATTCACTGCCTGAAAGGGTGGTAGAGGCAGGAACCGTCATAACATCCAAGAAGCAATTTGATCAGCGTTTTAGATGTTTTTTAAAATCTCATTGACGGAATATGGGCGTCGCTGGTTGGGCCAGTATTTATTGCCCATCCCTAGTTGCCCTTCAGAAGGTGGTGGTGAGTTGCCTTCTTAAACCGCTGCCGCCCTTGAGGTGTAGGTACACCCACTGTGCTGTTAGGGAGGGAGTTTCAGGATGTTGCAATCAAACGGGTTGCTTTGTCCTGGATGATGTTGAGCTACTTGAGTGTTGTTGGAGCTTCACTCATCCAGGCAAGTGGAGAGTATTCCATTATACTCCTGACTTGTGCCTTGTAGATGGCGGACAGGCTTTGGGATGTCAGGAGGTGAGTTACTTGCTGTAGAATTCCTAGCCTTTGACCTGCCCTGGTAGCCACAGTATTAATATGGCTAGTCCAGTACAGTTTCTGATCAACGGTAACCCCGAGGATGTTGATTGTGGGGGATTCAGTGATGGCAATGTCATTGAATGTCAAGGGGTGATGGATAGATCCTCTTTTGTAGGAAATGGTCTTGACCTGTCACTTATGTGGCGCAAATATTACTTGCCACATGTCAGCCCAAGCCTGGATATTGTCCAGGTCTTGCTGCATTTGGACATGGACTGTTTCATTATCTGAGGGGTCACAAAAGGTGCTGAACATTGTGCAGTCATCTGCAAACATCCCCACTTCAGACCTTATGATGGAAGGGAGATCATTGATGAAGCAGCTGAAGATGGTTGGGCCTAGAACACTACCCTGAGGAACTCCTGTAACGATGTCCTCGAGCTGAGATGATTGACCTCCAACCACCACAACCATCTTCCTTTGTGGCAGGTGTGACTCCAACCAATGGAGAGTTTTTCCCCCGATTCCCATTGATTCCAGTTTAGTTAGAGCTCCTTGATGCCACACTCAGTCAAATGCTGCCTTGATGTCAAGGGCAGTCACTCTCACCTCACCTCTGGCATTCAGCTCTTATGTCCAAGGCTGTAAAGAGGTCATGAGCTGAGTGACCCTGGCAGAACCCAAACTGAGCATCCATGAGCAGGTTATTGCTGAGTAAGTGTCGCTTGATAGCACTGTTGATAACTTCTTTCATTACTTTGTTGATGATGGAGAGTAGACTGATAGGGCAGTAATTGGCTGGTTTGCATTTGTCCTGTTTCCTGTGTACAGGACACAGCTGGGCAATTTTCTACATTGCTGGGTAGATGCCAATGTTGCAGCTGCACTGGAAAAGCTTGGCTAGGGGCACAGCCAGTTTTAGAGGACAAGTCTTCATTAATGTTGCTGGGATATTGTCAGGGCCTATAGCCTTTGCAGTATCCAGTACGTTCAGCCGTTTCTTGATATCACGTGGAGTAAATCGCATTGGTTGAAGGCTGACATCTGTGATGCTGAGGGCCTCTGGAGGAAACCGAGATGGATCATCCACTCGGCACTTCTGACTGAAGATTGTTGCGAATGCCTCAGCCTTGTCTTTTGCTGGGCTCCTCCATCATTGAGGATGGGAATATTTGTGGAGCCTCCTCCTCCAGTGAGTTGTTTAATTGTCCACCACCATTCACTGCTGGATATGGCAGGACGCAGAACTTAGATGGTTTTGGAATTGCTTACCTCTGTCTAATACTTGCTGCTTATGCTGTTTGACATACAGGTAGTCCTGTGTTGTAGCTTCACCAGGTTGACACCTCATTTTTCGGTCTGCCTGATGTTGCTCCTGGTATGCCCTCCTGCGCTCTTCATTGAACCAGGGTTGGTCGTCTGGCTTCATGGTAATGGTAGAGTGGGGGATATGCTGGTCCATGAGGTTACAGATTGTGGTTAATTACAATTCTACTGCTGCTGATGGCTCACAGCGCCTCATGAATGCCCAGTCTTGAGTTGCGAGATCTGTTCGAAGACTTTCCCATTTAGCACGGTGGTAGTGCCACATAATATGGTGGAGGGTATCCTCAATGCATATGCCACAGTACACAAGGCTATAGGCCAAGTGCTCCCTTGGACTCTTTTTGTGATGTAAAACTATGACTATACGATCCAGGTAACCACTCTGTATGCTAATTAAAGTCACAATTCCCATTAGCTAAACATAAATCAGTCAAAACAATAGCTTTGATGGTTGGTCATCAACCCGAAAGTTGGCGTCAATTTCCAATATTTGGGCCAAGTGGGGCTGTTATGTTTTAGTAGCTTAAAGTAGTTATGTTCAAGAACCAAATGGGTGTCTCCAGACCATACGTCAGCAGTGAGACAAATGGCTCAATTTTCCTTCAGCTTCCTAACTAGCTGCTTCTGCACACATCATCCTATTAAGGACAGTGGTGGGCGCTCAATGTGGTTGGCTGGCAGATATGGAGCCTCAGAACTACGATTGACAAGATGGGCACTGCTGTGACAGGTCAGAGACAAAGGGGCAACTGAAAATCGAGGCTCTCTCGGAACATAAAATCCATAGAATCCCTACAGTGCAGAGGAGGCCATTCGATCTATTGAGTCTACACCAAACTTCCAAAAGAGCACTCTACCTAGGCCCACTCCCCCTGCCCTATCCCCAGAATCACATCTTTCGACTGTGGGAGGAAACCGGAGCACCCGGAGGAAACCCACGCACACACGGGGAGAACGTAGAAACTCCACACAGTCACCCAAAGCCGGAAGTGAACCTGGGTCCTTGGCACTGTGAGGCAGCAGTGCTAACCACTGTGCCGCCATGCCGCCATTAATGTGGAACGTGGAAGGAACTTAAATATTATCGAGGCTCAAACTGGTAGGCCCCTCCCGAGTCGGAGGAAACCTTGCCGGGTTGGGCTGCAGATAGCCCATGGCCCTCTCTTTGAGGCATTGAGACTTCAGTTCCTATAACCCTAACAGTCCACCACTGGAAGGCTGCCTCCCTGCCCCCATTAAGCTGGTGATCTCCATACACAGAGGGGCCATTTGTCAATGGCAAAATGTTGGAAAATCCTAACAATGATAATTGGCTGTCCATCTGCATGGAGTGGGCAGCTGATCCACTGTGGAAATGTTCCTCAGCAGCAAGAATTCAGCGGGCACAGTCCCGAAGTAGAATCCCTCTACTTTCCTGGGACCCAATTCCTTATCTCCAAGCTTCCAAAGGCTCAGGAAAATTCAGCCTATTCATGTTGTTTCTCTCTCCACTATTTCCTCCATTTTCTGCTTTTATTTCATATTTCCACTATTTTGCTTTTGCAAGAAATAAAACACACCCTTCAATAAACGGAGGGGAAAAGCGAACAAATCAACAGCAAGCATCCCAAATAAAAAGACAACTCAATTATTTCAAAATTTTCAATAAATCTAATTCATTCGACTAAATGTTTATTGACTTATTTTAGCAGCTGTGCTATTTCTCAAACAAGCTGACTAACTGCAGGGATAGTGGATGCAGTTGGTGTAATCTTCCATAATTCCCTTGATTCCGGTAAGGTCCCAGCGGATTGGAAAACCGTAAGTATAACACGCCTCTTTCAAAAGGGAGAGAGACAGAAATTAGGGAAACGATAGGCCAATTATCCTAACATCTGTCATTGCAAAAATACTGGAATCCATTCAGGAAATTAAGGCAGTGGACCGAGAATATCTATAAGGTACTTGGTCTTCTGAAAGGGGAAATCATGTTTGACAAATTTATCAGAGATATTTAAGTACGTAACAAGCAGGGTGGATAAAGGGGAACCATCAGCTGTAGCGTATTTGAATTTCCATAAGGTGCCACATCAAAAGTTACTGAACAAGAAAGGAGCTCATGGTGTTAGGAGTAATATATGAGCATGAAAAGAGGATTGGCCAACAAACAGGAACCAGAGGGTAAAGGTGGATGGATCATTTTCAGCTTGGCAAACTACAACTAATGGAGTGTCATAGGGATCAGTGCTGGGACCTCAACTATTTACAATCTATATTATTGACACGGATGAAGCAATAGACTGTGTTGTAGAGAATGTACTGCAGCCAATTTTGTTGACGTTACAAAGATGAGTGGGAGAGCAACTTGTGAAGAGGACACAAAGTGTTGAATTTTGCCAAACATGTGTAAGGCCTGATACCGGCCGGAAAAGTGAGCTGCTGGCACGCACAAACGCAATGGAGGCAGTGCTCCACTGGCACATTGTGGGGGTCGTAGCAACTGAAAGCTCCAGGCCACATAGAGAAGGCTGGCAGGATATACATACAAAACATACAAATTAGGAGCAGGAGTAGGCCACTCAGCCCCTCAATCCTGCTCCGCCATACAATAAGATCATGGCTGATCTGATCGTAAGCTCAGCTCAACATTCCCACCTACTCCCAAGAACCTTCCCACCTCTGCTTTACCAAAAATCTATCTTGCTCTGCCGTAATAATTTTCAAATCCTTTTCTTCCACTGAACAGTGACTAATTACTCTCTGAGAGAAAGAATTTCTCCTCATCTCTGTCTCGAATGGATGACTCCTTACCTTAAACCCCTAGTTCTCGATTCTCCAACAAGAGGAAAATCCTTTCCACATCCACCCTGTCAAGACCCCTCAAGGCCTTAGTTTCAATCAAGTTGCCTCTTACTCTTCTAAACTCCAGTTGATACAAGCCTAGCCTGTCCAACCTTTTCTCATCAGACAACATGGCAGATGCAGTGTTACACAAATAAATGAGAAGTTATCCACTCCGGACATAAAAACAGAATGGCTGAGTATTATTTAAATGGTGATAGATTGAGAAATGTTGATGTACAAAGGGACCCAGATGTCCTAATACATCAGTTACCAAAAGCAAGCATGCAGGTGCAGTAAGCAGTTAGGAAGCCAAATAGTATGTTGGTCTTCATTGCAAGTGGATTGAGTATAGGAGCAAGGGTGTCTTACTGCAGCTGTACAGGTGAGGCCACACCTGAAGTATTGTGAGCAATTTTGGTCTTCTTATCAAAGAAAATATATATTTGCCTTAGAGGGAGTGCAGCGAAGACTGATTCTGGGATGGCGGGATTATCATAGAATTTACAGTGCAGAAGGAGGCCATTTGGCCCAACGAGTCTGCACCGGCTCTTGGAAAGAGCACCCTACCCAAGGTCAACACATCCACCCTATCCCCATAACCCAATAACCCCACCCAACACTAAGGGCAATTTTCGACACGAAGGGCAATTTATCATGGCCAATCCACCTAACCTGCACATCTTTGGACTGTGGGAGGAAACCGGAGCACCCGGAGGAAACCCACGCACACGCGGGGAGAATGGCAGACTCCGCACAGACCGTGACCCAAGCCAGGAATCGAACCTGGGACCTTGGAGCTGTGAAGCAACTGTGCTAACAACTGTTCTAACGTGCTGCCCCACACCTATGGGTGAAAAGGTTTTTCCTCACATCCCTTTGAAACCTCCTGCCCCTTATCTCAAATCTATGCCCCTGGTCATCGATCCCTCCACCAAGGGGAAAAGTTTCATCCTGTCTACTCTATCTATGCCTCTCATAATTTTATACATCTCAGTCATGTCTCCCCTCAGTCTCTTCTGCTCCAAGGAAAATAATGCCTGTCTATCCAATCTCTCTTCATAACTAAAATAAAAAGAGAAAATGCTGGAAAATCTCAGCAGGTCTGAAGCATCTGTAGGGAGAGAAAAGAGCTAATGTTTGCAAAGTGTCATCTGGACTCGAAACGTTAGCTCTTTTCTCTCCTTCCAGATGCTGCCAGGCCTGCTGAGATTTTCCAGCATTTTCTCTTTTGGTTTCAGATTCCAGCATCCGCAGTAATTTGCTTTTGTCTCTTCATAACTAAAGCGCTCCAGCCCAGGCAACATTCTGGTAAATCTCCTTTGCACCCTTTCCAGTGCAAACACATCCCTCCTATAATGTGAATTCCAGAACTGCACACAACACTCTTGCTGTGGATCAATTGAGAAAATTACAAATGTTTGCAAGGGGAGAATGAGTGTGTGATATCCGAGGGGTGCGGTCACCTTGATGAAATCGACTCCTCCTGTGCAGTAAATAACAAAACAATGGCAGTGGATACTGCATCGCTGGTGGGATCTAATGCCAAATGGGAGGAGGAGTTGGGGGTGGAATTAGATGAGGAGGTGTGATGTGAGGCCTTTCATATGGTGAGTGCCTCTTCGCTGTGCATGAGATTGGGGCTGATATAGTTGAAGGTGGTGCACCGGGCGCACTTAACTAGCACGAGGATGAGTCGGTTGTTTGAGGTTGGAAGATGAGTGGGAGCGTTGTAGGAGGGGCCCGGCAAATCATGTGCACATGGGCATGTCCTGAACTGGTGAGGTTTTGGATTTCCTTCAGCATTATGTCGGCTATTCTACAACTGGAATTGGAGCCCAGTCCCCTGGTGGCCAAATTTGGGGTGTCAGACTTGCTGGAGCTGCAGATGGGTGTGGGGCGGATGTCTTTGCTTTCACCTCGCTGATCGCTCTCAGGCAGATGCTATTGGGGGTCAGCTTCTCCACCCAATGCCTCGGTATGGCTGAGGCTCTTTGGAGTTTTCACATCTTGAGGATATTAAGAACACATTAAAGGGTGCAATGGAGGGGTTTTATAAAAGCTGGGTGACCTTTCCTTCTGTTTTTTAAAGAGCTAGTCACCATCAACTGTGGGGGCGGGAGAGTTACTGTGTTGTTTTAGGACAGGTTGTTTTATTCTGTATTCATGAAAAAAATGTTCAATTAAAATATTTATCCAAATAACAGGTAAGAGCCCATGGGTTCAGGGAAATTTGCCAAACTGGATCCAAAATTGGCTTAGTGGCAGGAGGCAGAGGGTGATGGTTGAAGATGTTTTTCTGTTTAACTGGAAGCCTATGTCCAGTGGTGTACCTTAGGTTGATGTTGGGTCCCTTGCTGTTTGTAATGTCCAAAGGTGTGCACGTTATGTGGATTGGCCATGCTAAATTGCCCTTAGTGTCCAGAAGGTTAATTGAGGTTACTGGGTTACGGGGATTGGGTGGAGGTGTGGGCTTAAGTAGGGTGCTCTTTCCAAGAGCCGATGCAGACTCAATGGGCTGAATGGCCTCCTTCTGTACTTAATGATTTTATGATTCTATACCTCTGAGGATCCTACATTGCTCCTGAATGGCTGATAGCAGTGCTTCCCATGATCCTTGTGTAAAGGCACAGTATACAACTCGATATGGAATTCATTGTATAACAGTGCAGTCATTGACTCTGGGTATATCGTGAGGACTGTTTTTGAGAGCTAGACAATGTCAAGGGCTGTCACGCTCTGCAAGAAATGCTTTTGCACATCATATAACTCCTCAGCAGGATCTATGAAGGGAAGATCTTGTCATTGGCTTCTGTGACAATACCGACTGGGACACAATTCTCCCTAATCCAAAGGTCATCAGGGACAGAAACCTGTTGGGCTGCTGACAGTTGCGGGTCCCTGAGTGTTTGTAACTAATCAAACCATTTCCCTGGTGAGGCACTCTCTGTAAGGTCAATGCAAACAAACCTCACAGCTTTGGGTGCATGATGTACAGTTACAGGTTATTGTGTCCTGATGTGCAAAGGGCAAATGGGGGCAAGATGGTGCCATTGCATTATTCATCTATTAGAGCTGGCGATGGGAGAAATGGAGTTCTCTGGATATTGTTCCCTCTTGTGATGTCCAAGTGTAAACCGTTAAAAAGCGTTATGTGTATTCAGTCCTCCTTACGGTGTCACACTGATATGAAGCATCCATATGTGAATTTGCTTTTCACCCACTTGAAAGCTGCCACCCATACTGAATTAGTGACATCATGGTTGAAGGTACTGTACTATATAGAGTTGCGTAAGGGCATGCGCGAAGGGATTGCTAATCACATTCCACAGCAGCCACATGTTGCCAAGGTTACCATGTCTTATAAGGATGACCCCCATCGCTAGGACAGCAGGTGACTAATGCTACTTTCGTGATTATTGTGAGTTTTCTGACCTTTCCTCAGATGTTCACACTGAGAATAAAGGTGTCAGTGCATCCCGTGCATCAAAGGCTGAAGGAAACATTGATTGTGAAAGTTTCTCCTGGAATCTTGCAGCCATGAGTTTGTCATGACATGTCTGTTGCCCCTTGCCCATGGAGTGACACCCTATAGCTCATCTGAATCCTCACCCTCTCCAGATCCATCCCCTTCAATGTTCTCTTTGTCTGAGGAGATGCCGAGCTCCTCAATATCTCTGTCAGGCGACAATCCCATTTTACAGCATTTGGTCCAGAGCTCTGGAGGTTACATCACTTGAGGTGAATATCCGGAAAGCTTTTAAATGAGTTGAGAGTTTCTGCCTCTATCATCTTTTCAGGCAGTGAGTTCCAGACCCTACCACACTCTCAATGAAAATCCTTTTCCTTATCTCCCTTCCAAACGTTCTACCAATCACTTTAAATCTATGCCCCCTAACCACTGACCCACTCAACAACAGCCAAGTAAGTGGCCAACTCCACGATTGCCACTCTGTTCAGGGTGGTCACCTGCCCCCAAGAGCTGCCAGTCCGAATCTGAGGGCCGGAAACTCAGAAGCCTCAGCAGCACCACCAGGAATGGTGGCCACTGCTGAGACAGGCTGGAGAACTGAAAATATTTCTCAGACTCTACATTGACGGAGGGGGAAATCCCTCGAGAGAAATTGTGACGGCCCACAAGATCTGCCTTTCCTGTCCACTGTCACGCACCCCCACCCCCCTCCCCCCCACCCCCGACCCCCCGACCCCCCCGACCTGGAGTGTAAAGAAAAATAGGGAAAAAGTTGTTGGGTGGAGTATAATGTGGGGAAATGTGAAGTTATTCTGTTTCGCAGATTAGAAAAGCTGACCATTAATTGGAGAGGTACTGACGAATACTTCAGTACACGAGGAACTGGATGTCCTTGTACGTGAATCACAAAAATATTTTCATGCAGGTACAGCAAGAAATTAGGAAGGCAAATGGATTGCTGCCCTTTTTTTGCAGTAACCACCATCTAGAAGAGTGGGTGAAAAGAGGACCCAGAGGCAATAACCACTACCGAGAAGAGCTCTCCAATCCAGTCCAATGTGTGGGTCCAGAACAGAGCAGCCATGTTTGAGAAAACTCAAAGTGCAACATCAAAGGAAAACCACATTTGGTTGTTGAATATTTTGCTCGTTTATCTTCAAAACTCATGTAATTTATTAGTTACTGGAAGCTTTTATTAGATGTGGTAAATGTTATTGGAGTAGCAGTGTTTATTAGTTATAAATCCATTAAGAATAAATCAAAACATAATAAAGGTGCCAGGGCAGGTGATGTGTTGTGACTGCAGAACATGGAAATTCCTGGGCACTGGGGCAATCCAGGGGAAACATGTCCACAGTAAATATTTGCAGCTTGAGGAGCTCCGGCTCAAATCACTGAGCTGGAGGCTGAGCTGAGCTGTGTCAAGGAGGAGGAAGATTACGTGGACACTTTGTACCAGGAGGAAGTCACACCCCTTGGGATAAGGTCATCTGATTTGGTCAGGAATAGGAGGATGTGACTGCGTGTGAGGCAGGTATGGGGACCCAGAAGGTAGAAGTGGAAAAACCTCAGCTGAAGCAATTATGCAGCCTAAATGAATGAAAGTGTTGACTTCAATGTGGATGACAAACTGACCGTGGCACCACGGTGTAGGAAGCCACTCAAGCTGGAGGAGTTAATAGGAATGTACTGGTAGTTGGGTACAGTATAGTCAGGGGGATAGACACAGTTCTCTGAATCCGCGAGTGGGAGTATAGGCGGTTTTGTTGCCTGCCCGATTATCTGCTCTGGACTGGAGAGGAACTTGAGTGGAAGGGGGAGAATCCAGTGGTCGTGGCTCACGTAGGTACCAATAGCATTGGTAGAACAAGGAAAGAGGTTCTGCTGAGGATGTATCAGTATTTAAGGGCTAAATTAAAAAGCAGAACCTCAAAGTTAAGAAAAGTCACCAGAGTCCCAGATGACCCCTTTGAGGGGGAGAGCTGACTGGTGGTGATTTGACCTGAGGGTCACCGCACCTCAGGCAAGGGGCAAGGTTGAGAAGGCGGGGCCTTCATAAATAAACTCAGCCGGTACAGGAATTGAACCCGTGCCTCACTCCGCATCGCGAACCAGCTGTCCAGCCAACTCTGCCTGAGCCACAAACAATTTGGCATAAGGTACATCAGATTGGAATCCCACCATGGCTGATGGTGAAATGTGGAATTAAGAGTCTGAAGATGGCCATGAAAGCATTGTGGATTGTTGTAAAAACCTTTCTGGTTCACTAATGTTCTTTGGGGAAGGATGTCTGCCACCCTTACGTTGTCTGGCCTACATATGACTCTAGACCCACAGCAATGTGGTTGATTCTTAACTGCTCTCTGAAATGGCCCAGCAAGCCACTCAGCTCAAGGACAATTACGGATTGGGAAATGAATTCTGGCCAATCATGCCAATGTTCTGTCATGATATACAGACACGCAGATAATGATATGCAGACATACAGATAATGATATACAGACATGCAGATAATGATATGCAGACATACAGATAATGATATACAGATACGCAGATAATGATATACAGACAGGCAGATAATGATATACAGCCATGCAGATAATTATATAGAGACAGGCAGATAATGATATACAGACAGGCAGATAATGATATACAGACAGGCAGATAATGATATAGAGACAGGCAGATAATGATATAGAGACAGGCAGATAATGATATACAGACAGGCAGATAATGATATAGAGACAGGCAGGTAATGATATAGAGACAGGCAGATAATGATATACAGACAGGCAGATAATGATATACAGACAGGCAGATAATGATATACAGACATGCAGATAATGATATACAGACATGCAGATAATTATATACAGACATGCAGATAATGATAGACAGACATGCAGATAATGATATGCAGACATGCAGATAATGATATACAGACATGCAGATAATGATATACAGACAGGCAGATAATGATATACAGACAGGCAGATAATGATATACAGACAGGCAGATAATGATATGCAGACATGCAGATAATGATATACAGACATGCAGATAATGATATACAGACAGGCAGATAATGATATACAGACAGGCAGATAATGATATACAGACAGGCAGATAATGATATACAGACAGGCAGATAATGATATACAGACAGGCAGATAATGATATACAGACATGCAGATAATGATATACAGACAGGCAGATAATGATATACAGACAGGCAGATAATGATATACAGACAGGCAGATAATGATATACAGACATGCAGATAATGATATACAGACAGGCAGATAATGATATACAGACATGCAGATAATGATATACAGACATGCAGATAATGATATACAGACATGCAGATAATGATATACAGACAGGCAGATAATGATATACAGACAGGCAGATAATGATATACAGACAGGCAGATAATGATATACAGACAGGCAGATAATGATATACAGACAGGCAGATAATGATATACAGACAGGCAGATAATGAGATACAGACATGCAGATAATGATATACAGACAGGCAGATAATGATATACAGACATGCAGATAATGATATGCAGACAGGCAGATAATGATATACAGACAGGCAGATAATGATATACAGACAGGCAGATAATGATATGCAGACATGCAGATAATGATATACAGACATGCAGATAATGATATACAGACAGGCAGATAATGATATACAGACAGGCAGATAATGATATACAGACAGGCAGATAATGATATACAGACAGGCAGATAATGAGATACAGACATGCAGATAATGATATACAGACAGGCAGATAATGATATACAGACATGCAGATAATGATATACAGACATGCAGATAATGATATACAGACATGCAGATAATGATATACAGACAGGCAGATAATGATATACAGACATGCAGATAATGATATACAGACAGGCAGATAATGATATACAGACAGGCAGATAATGATATACAGACAGGCAGATAATGATATACAGACAGGCAGATAATGATATACAGACAGGCAGATAATGATATACAGACAGGCAGATAATGAGATACAGACATGCAGATAATGATATACAGACATGCAGATAATGATATGCAGACAGGCAGATAATGATATACAGACAGGCAGATAATGATATACAGACAGGCAGATAATGATATACAGACATGCAGATAATGATATACAGACAGGCAGATAATGATATACAGACATGCAGATAATGATATGCAGACGTGCAGATAATGATATACAGACAGGCAGATAATGATATACAGACATGCAGATAATGATATACAGACATGCAGATAATGATATACAGACATGCAGATAATGATATGCAGACATGCAGATAATGATATGCAGACATGCAGATAATGATATGCAGACATGCAGATAATGATATACAGACATGCAGATAATGATATACAGACAGGCAGATAATGATATGCAGACATGCAGATAATGATATACAGACAGGCAGATAATGATATACAGACAGGCAGATAATGATATGCAGACATGCAGATAATGATATACAGACAGGCAGCTAATGAACACAGAGAACAGGACATGACCAATGAGCAAGCAGGACACTCAGGGGTGGTATCTCACGATAAAAGGTATGAGGCACTCACACTCCGCCTCTTTTCGCTGATGAACATCTACAGAGTGGGTCAGGGTGTATGTACAGCATCACACCTCCAGCACGTGGCTCAGAGCTAGTCTTGTTCAGTCAGACAGAGGAACCACACGTAGGTTAGTAGAGAGTCGAACTCATAGAGAACTGTGCTAACTGTGCTACTGGTTCAATAAATCAGATTGAACTAACTTCAAGGTCTGGAGTATCTTTTGGTTAAAGCTGCATCCAGTTGCAGCCTGTGTTATCCCAGAGTACATAACACATCATGCTACCAGGAGACTGCTTAATCTAGGTGGTTTACCTCAGTCAGTTCCGTGACGACCAGCAAATGTATCCCGGCACCATGGAGAACATTCAGGCTCCTCACCAACTCACGACCTCCAGCAATCTCAGTGCCAACTGGCGGACATTTAAGCAAAAGGTTCTGCTGTATATCGAAGCTTCAGATCTCGTGGGTGCGTCTGATGCAAGGAAGATCGCGCTTCTCCTCTCAACAGCGGGTGATCAAGCCATCAAACTCTTCAACTCTTTTCACTTCACCGAAGGCCAGGACAAGACAAAGTTTCAGACCATCCTGGACAAGTTTGAGAGTCACTGTGAAGTGGACACCAATGAAATCTTCGAGCGCTACATATTCACACAGCGTCTACAAGGTAAAGATGAATCTTTCACCTCCTTCTTAACTAACCTCCGCCTGCTAGCAATGTCCTGCAACTTTGGTGATATTGCTGACTCCATGATCAGAGACCAAATCGTTTTTGGAGTTCACACTGATCCTCTGAGAGAGCAGCTGCTGAAAATCCAGCATATGACCCTGCCAGTCGCGATTGAAACACGCACAGTGCATGAGCACGCCAAAAATCGCTATGCCCAGTACAAATCGACTGAAAATGAGAAACTTGCCTCCCATGACGCAGAGGGTGTGTAGGCCATCTCCCGGATGCAGCGCCTCAGCATTGATGAAAGCGGCCATTTCGCGCGCTTTTCCCTGGGCCCCAAGCATGCGCAATGCGAATGGGATAACGAGGCGGCTGACACCCGCACTGTGCGGCGACGCACGGAGCATCAAGACGCCGATATCATGACGTGCTCGAACTGCGGCAATGCCCACTTAAAGAAACACTGCCCTGCAAGAGGCAGGCGATGCTTAAACTGTGGGAAGCCTGGACACAATGCAGCCTTGTGCAGGTCTGCACCACCAGTCAGGGGCCAGCGCTCCCAATTCCGATGACAGCGGGTTCAGAGTGTACAACAATGATTACAGGATTCTGATCCTGGCAGCACAACGGATCCAGAGGAAGAATGCCTGGACTCCGCCTGCTGTGTGGGCATCATTACCAAATGTGAATATGCCACATCCAACTCATCACAAATTCAATCCATCCGCGCTGTGGATTCTGCGGACGAATGGCGTGCGGTGATGCAGGTCAACCATTGCTCCATCCAGTTTAAGCTGGACACAGCTGCTTCTGCCAACCTCCTCTCACAGGCAGATTTCAAACGCATCAAGAAGCCCCCCAAGGTCCTTCCAGCAGCCTGCAGGCTCCTGGACTACAATGGAAATGCCATCACGGCACTGGGATCCTGCCATCTACTTGTCTCCAAATGGAGCACCCATGCATGGTTACGTTTTGAAATTGTCAAGCCAGACAGGGCATCCCTACTTGGCGCGCATCCCTGTAAGCTGCTGAACCTCGTGCAGCGGGTTTACACAACAACATCCTCCAATGTGGATCTTCAGGCCGGCATTGACGACATCCTCGCTCAGTATCCAGATGTGTTTGATGGGATGGGCATGCTGCCATATCGATACAAGATTCTGCTATGACCTGATGCCAAGTCAGTGGTCCACGCACCATGCCAGGTCCCGGCTCTGCTGAGGGAGCGCCTGAAGGCACAGTTCAAGGATCTTCAGAAACATGGCATCATTTCCAAGGTAGCCGACTGACTGGGTCAGCTCGATGGTATGTGTTAGCAAGCCTTCGGGGGACCTGCGCATCTGCATTGATCCCAAGATCTGAATAATAATATAATGCGTGAACACTACCCCATCCCGAAGTGGGAGGAACTCACCAGTGAGATGGCACACACATGTTTTTTCACCAAGTTAGATGCGTCACATGTTTGGCATTGTCTCGGCATCGGAGATCTTCCATCGCATCATGGAACAGATGATGGAGGGCATTGAAGGGGTTCGTGTGTACGTGGACGACAACATCATATGGTCCACGACCCCTGAAGAGCATGTTTCCCGTCTCCAACAGGTATTCCGCCATATCAATGCCAATGGCCTGAAGCTGAACAGGTCCAAATGTTGCTTTGGCATGTCGACACTCAAGCTCCCAGGTGACCAGATCTCTCAGCAGGGTGTGCGCCAGGACACAGTGAAGGTCATGGCCATCGAAGCCATGAATGTCCCTGAAGACAAGAAGGCGGTGTTGCGCTTCTTGGGCATGGTCAACGTTCTGGGCACGTTCATCTCAAACCTGGCCTCACACACCACGGCCCTATGAAACTTGGTAAAAAAGTCCACTGCCTTTGAGTGGAAGGCAGCACATCAGGCAGAGTGGTTGGAGCTGATCTGACGGGTGAGTGGTTTCCAGGGGACGCAGGGATGGTCCGGCTGCTCTTCTGATTGCCATGTAAGGGAAGGGCGATGGCATTAGTACATCACAGGGGATAAATGATGTGAAACGTTTACTCACCTGAGGTTTGAGTAATGACTGTGTGGCCCTACGGTTCTCACTTTTGCTCGCTGCACCCACTTCACCATCCGCACAGGCGGGTCCTGCTCCTCACCGGTCAATTCAAGAGCTCTTTCCTCATGGGGGCAGGGCGGGGGGGGGGGGGGGGGGGGGGAGTTGGGGTGAGGGTGTGGAGCCTCCACATCACTCCAGGTGGCTGTGCCCTCTCATGCCGGTTATGCTTGAGTTTGGCCTGCAGGGATACAGATGGGGAGAGTGTAGGCAGTACTACCAGTTCAGATGGTTGAGAAGTGGTATGCCTGAGACTGCAGTGAGACCGGGGTTGTGAGGAGGAGAGTTGAGACTGGAGGCACCAAGATGGCTTGGGGGTGGAGGGGGCAGGGGGGGGGAGAGAGGGTCGTAACTGATGGGCAACACGCAAGGTGGCTGGATGAGAGATCAACTTGGTGGTGTGAGGGGTGGGTGTGGGAATGCATTGAGAGGCTTGAGGTGGCAGACATATCCTGGCCACGTGAAGCAGGTCATTCATTTTCTTACAGCACTGTTGCCCCATTCTCTTTTACAGTGATCTGGCACTGACTAATGCCGCTATAGCTTACCAGACGGGGTTGTCATTTTGCTGAGGGGCTGCTTCCTGGAGTGCTGGTACAGGACATCCTGTGGGCAGCACGGTAGCACAAGTGGATGCACTGTGGCTTCACAGCGCCAGGGTCCCAGGTTTGATTCCCCACTGGGTCACTGTCTGTGCAGAGTCTGCACGTTCACCCCATGGCTGCGTGGGTTTCCTCCGGGTGCTTCGGTTTCCTCCCACAGTCCAAAGACATGCAGGTTAGGTGGATTGGCCATGATAAATTGCCTCTTAGTGTCCAAAAAGGTTAGGAGGGGTATTGGGTTATGGGGATAGGGTGGAAGTGAGGGCTTAAGTGGGTCGGTGCAGACTCAATGGTCTGAATGGCCTCCTTCTGCACTGTATGTTCTGCACTGTATGTTCTATGTTCTATTGGGCCGGCACCACTGAACCAGAGGCCACACTGCCCGGAATAGTTTCTGCAGTAGAGGGTTCTGCTCCCAAGATGGTACACATGGTTTTTTTATGGTCTTCTCCCTGGTCTTGACCTTTTATGACATGGGCTAGCTTTTTCCACTTTTCCACTACAGTTCCCGGGATCCCTGGGAATCCGTCTCCAAAATTGTGAACATAGATGGTATCTCCCGCTGAAGGTCCTGTCGGGTCGTCCGGTATCGTAATTGTTTTATGTTTTGCCTCAACTTTCCCACTTAATTTGGGAAACAATAGACTGAGTCTGGTCCAGCGGCGTCGGCCGAATATCAATTCCGTTGGCATAATCCCTATCATAGGGTGTAGCACCGTAATGTAATTGAAAAGGAACTGAGCCAATTTAGTGTCTATTTCTTCATGTTGCTTTTAAACATTTGGGCCATTTGTTCAGTCAGGCTGTTGGAAGATGGGTGGTCTGGCACCATTCGGGTGTGTTTCATTCCATTGGACTTCACGAGCACCTGGAATTCTCCACTGATGAATGGGGTCCCGTTGTCGGATACGAGGACTTACGGTATCCCATGGGTACAAAATTACTGCCAAAGTTTCTCTATGGTGGCACTGGAAGTCGTGGAGGATATCCAATGTATGTCCATCCATTTAGAATGGGTCTCAACCAAGAATAAAACATTGACCCCATCAAGGGCCCAATAAAGTCCTGTGTACACATACCCAAGGTCTCCCTGGCTATTCCCACCGGTATAGCAAGGCCGACAGTGGGAGCTTCTGATTTTCCTGACACGGCAAGCACTATTTTAGCAAATTTACAATGTCAAAGTCAAGTCCATGCCACCTGATGCAGCGCCTTGCGAACATCTTCATTTTGGAGACTCCTGGGTGACCACTGGGTAGCTCCTCCAAGATTGGGTGCTGGCCCTGGGCGAGGGATTGTCATGATATTCAAACACACACATCATGATAGACACACCAACAGACAAATCAGAACACACAACACCACAACCAATCACAGACAAAGACAGGAAACATATAAAAAGCACAAACACGACATCTGGTGGACAGTATTAGCTGGAGACGAGGACAAGGACAGACCTGCTACATGACACACTCAGGGAGACAGCACGTGCAGAGTATCCAGAGCGAACTGTATACAAGAGTTAAAATAAAATAGAGTTGTACCACATACAACTGTGTTGGCTCATCTGTGCACCAGAGCACCCAACACCACATGGTACAGGAGTGGATCGATACCTGCCGGCATACCTCAGTGTACACAGACAACCAGCAGTGCCCAGGCAAAATGTTACAGCTCCCGGTTCCGCAGCTGCTCCAGTGCCACGGCGATCTCCGCGAAAACTGGCGGCGATTCCGGCAAGTGTTCGAATTGTTCCTGGTGGCAGCTGAACTCCAAGACCTGGATGATAGCGAAAAAATTGAATTTCTCCTCACCATCGCCGGTGTAAGGGCAAGAGAAATATTCACAAGGTTCAGGTTCTTCAGGAGGCAGCAAAGGTACGATTACCAGGCAGTCCTGGACAAATTCTCCAAGTACTGTGAAGAAAACGCAATCCAATCGCAAGTAAAGGTAAGAAAAGCGGCAGTACTCACCTCGTGGCTGGGATCCCGGAGCCCGAATTCCCAGAGGCCGAAATCCCGGGCCTGAGAGAGGGCTGGGTCGAGGTCGGCGGCCATCTTGCTAAAGGTATCACGCTAGCACAGTTGCGCGAGCAGTGCGCAGAACCGGAAGTTTCGTTTGCACATGTGCGAGATGCTGCGCATGCGCAGTCAAGAAAACGGCCATCGGTAAAGGAACAGCGATCTGAGCATGCGCAGTCGCTTCCTACGTGCTACATACCGAGCGTCAGGATGTCAGAGGCCCCAGACCGCACCAATTTAAAGGGGAAACGTCCCAAATCCAATTTAAAAGGGAAACGTCCCAAATCAAAAAAACAAAAATCTGATAAAGCTGTAAAACAACCTTCCCTCACCTGGAATGACAGCACATTGCCGCAAATTGACCCAGGAGATGAATTTAACCTCCGAAGAACGCTCCAACAAGCAGTTACTTATGCACAAGCCGATGATTCCGACCTCGAATACTTCGATGACGATCTTTACAGTGTTTCGGGACCTCGCGTGCCCAATGATAGCTCCGTGGTCCTATACGACTATGACTCGGACGAACCTTTCATGTTGCACATTGGCGACCCCCACATTGAATCCGACGCAGGTGCGGATTCATTTTTCTGATTTGAGGATCTTCAATCCAGCAGATATGACGTCCCAACTTATCAGTGCCGGATGATGCTGCAGCCTGACATTAACAGACAGGGAGCGGTGCAAGCACACGGAGAGCGCCCTGCTGCCACACAGAGCGTGGTCCACGTCCCGCTCAGCGTTCCCGACTCTATGAAAGAAGACATGCAAGACTCCAGAGCGCAGTCCTCGCATGAACAAGAAGTGACTCCAGAGTCACAAGCCTCCACAGCAAGCTCGTGGACAGACTCCACAATTGCAGAAACGCAAGACTCCAGAGCGCAGCCCTTGCACGAACAAGAAGTGACTCCAGTGTCACAAGCCACCACAGAGAGCTCGTGGACAGCCTCCACATTAGAAGCAACGCAAGACTCCAGAGCGCAGTCCTTGCACAAACAAGAAGTGACTCCAGTGTCACAAGACTCCACAGAGAGCTCGTGGACAGCCTCCACGATAGAAGCAACGCAAGACTCCAATGTGCGGTCCTTGCAGGAACAAGACCATGAAGGTCTAGCAACCTCTCCTGACCAACCAGCGGCAGACGATGCAAGTCTGCCATGCTCACGTGAACAGCAAGAAGGCTATAACAGCCTACCATGCTCCACTACACAGCAGCATGACCATGACGGTCTCTCATGCTACAATGAAGGGCACAGCGCTGAAGACTGTTCAAGCCCAACTGAAGACAAGCCAAAGGAATCGCCTCTTCCAAGCCCGAAGAAAAAAGGTTTATGCGCTGACCTTCAGGATCATTATAGCCGAACAGAGATTAATAATGCTGCACGGTCACAGAAGGATGCTGAGGATTTGCTAAAGAAATTACTTGAATGTTTAACTTGCAAGGAGCAGACTGAGAATTGCCAGTGTTTTAGTACGGATCGAAAGAATGGACAAGACATTGATCCTCAGGTAATGGAAATAACACAACCTGAATCATATCTACAGCAGGGACAAATGTCTCCCTTCAACACAACACCGCAAAGTCCCAACTTCGGAGACCAGCAGTTAGTCAGTAATGACTCTTCAAACCGTGAGGGGAACATTAATTGCATTGAACCTATATACACTCCACTGATAAATGAGCAGAACATTGGAGCAAGAATCCTGAGGACACCGACATCGAGTAGCCAGATAAAGCACTTAAAACCTTCAGCAGTTTCAAGTGAACCAAGTGCGCTTTCCACTAATGGTGAAGATGCAGATAAGGGCGACCCGATTATCCATTGTACCACACTAACCCCAGTGATTAAGCAGTTATGTATGGGGAGTATAATGTGGGCAATTGAGAACAGTAAAAGAGAGACTGTGACCATGCCAGTCCCAGCAAAATCAGGCCCAGAGACCATGAAGGCATGTACATTAGACAAAGATACATATGAGGTACCTGAGAAGAAAAGTGAAACGGAATGTTCTTTGGAAAATAGTACAATGTCGATAGATACATTGGATCCTATATTCGAGACCATACATATGGGAGAATTTGAGGGTAATAAACAAGGTTCTGCAATGTCTGGGGGAAGATTTAAAATTCCAAAGAAGAAAAGCCCAAATGAAGGACAACGGCAAGACAATGACAGTCCACCGACATGGTGTGCACCACCAGATGAAAACTCTGACAATTCACCCAACCCTAGTGAACAGCAAGCTGCTAATGAGGATCTAGCCACGGGATGTGAGACGAGTGACGACACTTCCCATGCAAAAGGTGCAAGGTGACAGACCTCGCCTAGTGCGTACCGAGGCACTCGACGATCGCGGTGGGACCACTGATGACTGCGGTGGCGGCGCACCGCTTCCACCCTCGATGGCTCGAGCCTCTCCACTGGTCGGTGCATTCCTGCATGTTCCGACTCCAGAAGTGCAGCTTCAGGGAATCTCGGCTGCCTCCAGTGAACCTGTTGGGACTCCGGACGGGGAGCATCGACGGAAGGCAGACCGGACTCCAGATGGGGAGCAGCCAAGTGCCGACTCTGATTCGTGCACGCCAGACCTTGCTCCGGACGGGCGGTGTCGCGGCCTCGGTGATGGCACGCTCAGGGTGACGGCGGATGCCACGGCGACAGGGAATGGATCGCGTGGCAGTCCCACTGGGTCGGCAGTGGCGACCAGCACCGGCGGTCCAAGACGGACACACCAATTCGCGCCATCGCCAGACGTTGATGCGAGCAACAATTCTCTCTCCAAGGCGACATGCTTCGACGTTTCTCTGCGGAGTCGCCCTTCCGGCACAGCAGGTGGCCGGAACCAGCGTGCACGGTCTCGGCCAACTTCCACATCTGGCACAGTCATCGCCTTGCATGACATTAGTGATGGTGCTTCTTCGATGGCAACGAACCATCGGCTACAAGATGCCGTCCACCACAAACATAAAAAGAAAAAAGACTCCACCTTGTTCCTGGCATGCAGGGCGGATGGATTGGTGCGTCGGCGCAATCAGCGCGCTTTGTGCCGCCTTCCACGCTCGCAACTGAACCGTACGCACACGCCGGATCCTCCACTGGTTCCCAAGGATGACTTCGTGGAGATGCCACTGATCATGCCCCTTCCATCGCCACCCGTGACCAGGCCACAGCAGCTAAAATCCTCCCCATGCAGAACCTAAGGCTGTTTCTGGGACCTTGCCACCTGTCAAATCCAGGGCAAACTTTATTGAAGCAGACAAGTGTTTTCTCCCTTTTTGAGTTGGCATGCCAGTCGAAATGTCCCCGCATAGTCAGCACATCATCTGACTGTTTACAGAAATTAATTGATAGAATTATAGAGACAATATGTGGTTGTTCTCAAGGACCACAAACAAACCGACGAAGGTGTTCAGTTGCAGATAATTAAGGCCTTACTAACTACAGTAACATCTCAGCACATAGAAATACACGAAGGAACTGTGTTACAGGCTGTTAGAACGTGCTACAATATTCACCTGGCCAGCAAAAAACTTAGTAAACCAAACCACAGCCAAGGCAACACTAACAAAGATGTTGAATGTTAAATTTGCACGAATGAAAAACCAAGCACTGCACGAAGTACAACAAATGGAAAAGTAGAGACTTCGGCAACAGCATTACCTCCAACAGTCCAATGTGAACCAGTGTGAACCCAAATCTCCACAGCTGAACCAGCTTGAGGACCAGCCTATTCTTGAGGCGGTCACCCATTAGACTGGACTTATAACGCTGTTCATACGTTCAAAAAGTCAAACACTTCTGTATTATAACCTGTTGTTGTTTATCGTTCCAGATATCGTCTGACCGGACCACTGTTCAAGTTTTTTTTTTCTCGCATTCATGTTTTGTTATGGTACAACCTTGTTAGTGTGACGCACCCGACATCGCCCCATGTAAATAGTTACGTCATATACACACGCTGTACACAACACACACACACTTTTAGATGCACTCACGACACGATTATATTTATAACCACGTAGGCACATATCTTTGTAAAAAGGGGGGATGTCATGATATTCAAACACACACATCATGATAGACATACCAACAGACAAATCAGAACACACAACACCACAACCAATCACAGACAAAGACAGGAAACATATAAAAAGCACAAACACGACATCTGGTGGACAGTATTAGCTGGAGACGAGGACAAGGACAGACCTGCTACACGACACACTCAGGGAGACAGCACGTGCAGAGTATCCAGAACGAACTGTATACAAGAGTTAAAATAAAATAGAGTTGTACCACATACAACTGTGTTGGCTCATCTGTGCACCAGAGCACCCAACACCACAGGGATGACTACTCGGGGCTCCTCTGCAGGGTGTCCTTGAATTCCGTTGCATAGGATCATGGGATGAAGTTTTACCAGCGTGAGGTCCTTCTGGATCCATGTCTGGATTTGCTTGCCTGATATGGATAGGTGACTCAGAGCATCCGTGCCAAGCTGTTGGACAACAGCAGTGGTTGTTTCACTTTGTGAATGTTACGTGCTGTGGTGTCTGCCACAATCCCTTCTGGTTGTTCTTTAGCAATGCATGCAGGGATGTCAATAAGGTGGTTAGGTTGGGAATAAATTTTCCTGAATAGTTGATGAGGCCTAGGAACAACTTCAACTCCATTGTGTTTCGAGGGGCGATGCCCCTTTTATGGCCTTTACTTTGTCCTCTACAGGGAGAAGGCCACCTTTATCGGCACGGTATCTGAGGTATGTTACCTCATCCACCTGAAACATACACCTTTACTGCTGGAGGCAGATGGCTGCAGATGGCCGCTTCGGAGAATTGTCATAGGACTTCCTCCAAGTTTGCCATGTGTTCTTTATCAATGGCTCCTGTGATTAATGCATCATCCAGGTACACTGCCACCCTAGGCAGCCCTTGAAGGATATTTTCTATTACGCGCTGGAAAATGATGCACGCTGATGAGACTCCGAAAGGTAGGTGGGTGTTTTCATACAATCCCTTATGGGCGTTGATGGTGACATATTTCCTGGATGCAATAATCGAGCTCCAGCTGGAGGTATGCATGGCTTATGTCCAGCTTGGTAAACATGTGGCCTCCAGACTGTTTTGCATGAGGATCTTAGATGCGCTCACATGAGTCAAATCAGGGAGTGCTGTTGTCAGTTAAATTACAGGCAGACCGACGTGTCGAGCGTTAGTACCAGAACAACTAGCGCAGGCCATTCCGCAAATTGTACCGGGTGGATAATAAGGTTCTCCAGCCGCCCAAGTTCAGCCTCTACCTTGGTGAGCTAGGTAATGGGGACTGGTGGTGCTTGGAAGTACTTCGATAGGCCTCCGGATCTATGTAGATTTTTTTGCCCTTGCTCCTTTGATTTTGCTGAGGGCTTCCTGACACACCTCTGGATATATCCTGAGACTTCATATAGGTCATCGGTTCGCATTTAAAAAAAATTCTGCCAGTCCAATCTCGGTCCAAAATCACAAGAAACTGCAGAGTGTGGTGAACTCAGCCCAACGCATCACACAAGCTTGCCACCCTCACATTGATTCTGTATACACCTCCCGCTGCCTCAGGACGGCAGACAGCATTATCAAAGACCCCTCCCACCCCAGGCTTTGCCTTCTTCCAGATCTTTTCATCAGGCAGAAGATGCAGAAGTCTGAGGACCCACACATCCAGACATAGGATCAGCTTCTTCCCCATGTGGTATTATCAGGTATTGCAGTACCCGAGAGGCTGAAGTTCCATTGGTCAAACCTGGGGGTTTACCATTGGCTGTATAGTATGTAGCTCCGCCCAGATAGGCGGGGTATAAGAGTCGGTTCCGTCCCAGCAGCCCTCATTCTGTATCTGAGCTGCTCGGGAACAGTTCTAGTCCATCAAAGCCTTCAGTTATGCTTTAACCTCGTCTTTGCAGTAATTGATCGTGCAGCACCCCACAACTACAAGACTCCTCAACGACTCTCCCTTGGACTGATCTATTCCCTCTAAGAACACTATTCACAACGCCCTATGCTGCTCTTGTTTGGCCCTTGTTTCGCATTGTAACCAATTTGTTGATGTACCATTGTCAATGTACTCTGTTGATTATTCTTTTGTCTACTTGTACATACTGTGCATGTTCCCTTGTCCGCAGAAAAATACTTTTCACTGTACTTCGGTACATGTGACAATAAATATCAATCAATCAATCAATCAATCTGATTTTTTGCAGCCAATCTCTACACAGGAGACTCAGTATTTGTACGACTATTCGGGGGAGTCTAACCGTCTGTTGCCCATGGTGACTGTAGTCACGGTGGTTCCTATGATTTGTAGAGGTTCCCTCATCTACACAGCCAGCCTGGCCCTGGTGTCTCACAGGCCCATGGGGGGGGGGGGGGCGATGTCTGCTTGGAGGCACCTGAAGGTCTGCTCTCCTATAATATAGACAGCAGCTCCTGTGTCCGCTTTCATTTCCAAGGAGTGGCCTTTGACCTGGAGTTTAATTTTGATTGGAGCAACTTTGTTCGTCCTGTTGCGGTGGGTGGATTTACAAGGCCCGGGTCTGAGGTGCCTTTGGCCTCCAACCTGAGCGGTACGCGTACTGACAATTCTGGCAGCGTTTACTTGGGCATATCCTTTGGCCACAAGTACAGTACTCTTGCGACTGTTCCCCAAAGTCCTCTGGGGGAGCTTCCGTAACGTTTCTGGGTTTTTGTGGCCATCAACGCATATCCTTGCTTGCTGTGGCTAAGTGGTGTACATGATGTGTGGGTGTGGTGCAGAGGTGCTGTCTACGGGGAGCCCGGTTTTCCTTTACAGGGGTTGCCCGATGTTGAGAATGCTGCTGTTCATTGAATCTTGAGGTTCTTGGCATTGTGCAGGGACTGTACCAATTCTATGGCTCTTTTAAAGTCCAGGGCTGGTTCTGTAAGCTGTTTTCTCTGTGCCATGACATTGTTTATCTCACCTACAAGTAAGTCCCGTAGCATCTCCGGCAGGAATGATCCATACACAGAGTGTTTCACCAATTTCCTGAGCCTAGTCAGGAATTCCGGCAGAGATTCTTCAGGGATTCTTCCGGCCATATTAAACCTGTAGTACTGGAGAATTACTGATGGTCTCAAGTCGTAGTTGTTTGGCACTAATTCTATAAGTTCATTCAAAGCTTTTGAGTCTGGGTCTGCCGGGTAAGTCAAACCCATGCCGAACGCAGGGCTCCACAAGCAGTCAAAAGGATTACCTTTTGTCAGTCATCACCTTCTATGCAATTTGCATAAAAGAAATAAACCATTCTTTTGGCGTACAGGGGCTGATTCTGCACGCCCGCATCATATGGCTTGAGTTTCCCAAATAGTGACATTCCTGGGTTCTCTTCCTATGTTTTCTTCCCCAAGTTGTTTTTTAAGCAGGGCTATCCAGAATCCCGTTCTTGCTCCTCGTCGCCAGTGTAGTAATCCAGGAGATGAAGGTTTAAACAGATTTATTCTAAACTTAAAAGTAAAGCCACACCCATGGCACACAACACCAGTGTCCCAGCCCAGAATTAGCAGAACGCCAGTCCAGGATGGCATTTAAAGGGCTTGATAATAAGTCCCTGCTGGGCGGGCCTACGCCTGTAACCATGGGAACTCATACTCATCGGGCCCCACAGGGGGATCGATGAGTGATTTCCCCGTGGTCCTTGTGAGGGTTACTACTGTGAACTTGTCCATTTTGGCAGAAAGAATAGAAAAGGAGCATTTACTTAAATGCGGCGAGACTGCAGAACTCTGGGGTACAGGGGAATCTGGGAATTATGGTACATGCATCACAAAAGGTTGGCATTCAGTTCGAGCAAATGATTAGGGAGGCAAATGGAATGTTGCCGTATTGAAGGGGAATGGAATATAAAAGTAGGGATGATTTGCTGCAGTTGTACGGTGCATTGCTTAGACCAAATCAAGAATATTGTGTACACTTTGGTCTTTCAATTTAAGGTCAGATATAAATGTGTTAGAAGCAGTTCAGATAAAATTCACTCAACTGACACGTTGCATGAGAGAGTGTTATCTTAACGTAGAATTTACAGTGCAGAAGGAGGCCATTCGACCCATCGATTCTGCACCAGCCCTTACAAAGAGCACCCTACTCAAGCCCATACCTCCACCCTATCTCCGTAACCCAGTAACCCCCATTTAACATTTTTTGGACAATAAGGGCAATTTAGCATGAGCAATCCACCTAACCCACACATCTTTGGACTGTGGGAGGAAACCGGAGGAAACCCACGCACACACGGGGAGAACGTGCAGACTCCACACAGACAGTGACCCAAGCCGGGAATCGAACCTGGGACCCTGGAGCTGGGAAGCAACCGTGCTAAACATCATGCTACCATGCTGCCCTGGAAGGTTGTGTAGGCTGGGCATGTGTCCATTGGAATTTACCAAGTTGACAGGTGATCTTATTGAAACAAATAACATCCGAAGGGGACTTGACAGGGAAATGCGGAAATAATGGGTGGGATTCTTCGGCCTTGCCTGCGACTGGGAATTCCCGCCAAGGTCAACGGACCTTTACATGGTCCCCATCCCGTCCGTGGTGATCTTGCAGCTGGTACAGCTGAAAAATCCAGCCTTATGTTTCCCTTTGAGGGAGAGACTGGAACCAAATGACACAATTTAAAAATAAGGGGTCTGCTATTTAAGTCGGAGATCAGAATAAATTTTCTCTCACAGAGGGTTGTGAATGTCTGGAACTTTCTTTCTCAGACAGCAATGGAAGCAGGGTCATTGGATATTTTTAAGGCAGATTGAGATTAATTCTTAACTAACAAGGGATTCAAAGGTTTATCAGAGGTTAGCCGAATGTGGAGTTGGGATGACAATCAGATCACCCATGATCTTGTTGAATGGTGGAGCAGGCTTGAGGGGCCAAATGGCCTACTCCCACTCGTAATTCATAAGTATGCGTGTTCGTAGAAGTAGAGGGTGAGTCAGTGAAAACACTCAAGAGTTACACAGACTTTTGATCTACAAGTGAGTCAATGGTTATGGGTCGCAGGCAGGAAAGTTTAGTTGAGGCCATGATCAAAGCATCCATGATCTCATTGAATGGCAGAGTCAGCTTGAGGGACCAAATGTCCTACCCCTGCTCCCATTTTTTAGGTTCTTGTTCTGTAATCAGGTAAAATGTACAATTTATAACATCGGTATAATGTTTCAGAATTTTTAACTCCTGGAAGGGATTTTGGTATTGAGTTACATTTAAGGTTTCTGTTTTAAACTTAAGTGATTTCGCACAGGTGTGAAACAAAAGCCATAGGCTACAGACATTAAAGAATGTGCGTTAAAATCAGATCAACCAATTTTGGAATGTTACGATTTTCAGTTTGTTTCAAACTGATGCATTGAAGATCCATTGTCTAACCTCAGGGCTGGTAGCCAGGGACATTGTATAATTTGTCATCATCTCCACAGATGGCCAAACAAATATTCACACCCATTGTGGTGAGCGCATATCCTTTACATACCCAAGTACACTCACAATGCCCAATATCTACTTATATGATTGTATAACCTAGAGGTGTAAAAAGAGTACTCTTTATCATCATACCTGGATAGTTTTATCATTCGCACATGCTTTTCCAATCTTTAAAAGGCTTTGCTGCAGAGCCAGAAGCAAAATATAGCAGATGCTGCAAATCTGAAATAAAAATCACAGAATTGTTCCAGTGCAGCAGGAGGCCATTTAGCACACTGTGCCTGCGTCAGCTTTCCAAATGAGCATCATGACTTAGTGCCATTTCCCTGCATTTTGCCCGTACACCTGCACATTGTTTCTAATCCAGTAATCAGCTAATGCCCTTTTGAATGCCTTGAATGAACCTGCCTCCACCACACTTCCAGGCAGTGCATTCCAGACCCAAACTATTTGTTGTGTGAAAAGGTTTATTCTCACATCACATTTGTTTCTTTTGAAAATCACCTGAAATCTGTGCCTCTCGTCCTCGATCCTTTCATGAGCAGGAGCAGTTTCTCCCTATCTACTCTGTCCAGCCCCTTCATGATGATGAACATCTCCATCACATTTCCTCTCAGCCTTCTTCTCTCCATGGAGAACAGTCCCAACCCCTCCAATCTATCCTCAAAACTGAAGTTTCTCATCCCTGGAGTCATTCTTGTAAACCTCTTCAGCACTATCTCCAGTGCGTTCACATCCCTCCTATAGTGTGGTGTCCAGAACTGTACACAGTGTTCCAGCTGAAGTTTAACTAGTGTCTTGTATAAGTTCAGCATCCCCTCCTTGCTCTTGTGCTGTGTAAAAACAGAAAATGCAAGGAACTCAGCAGGTGAAGCAGCATTCTTGGCAAGAGAAAGAGAGTTAGCTTTGTCAATCAATGACCTTTCAAAAGACCTCTGTTTCTCTCTACACAGCTGCTGCCTGACCTGCTGATTTCCAGCATCTTCTGTCTGACTGAGAAAGCCTAAGTAAGACAAGGCCAGATATAAATTAAGCAGCTTGTTGTCAGAGAAAATGAACATGTAGAGAAATAGTTATGATAAGACTCATTTAATTCAATCTAACTTGTCTATGTGTAATAATACAAAAGAGAAAACATACTCAGCATGTCAGTGAGTGATCTTGATTGGCACAAACAAATTAACTAATAACCATTCTCCCAGATGTTTTTTTGGCGCCTGGCCAAAGCTTGCCTTTGCATCTTTTTACTTTAGAGATCTAACGGACATCTGTATCTCAGTCTCTTTGTATCTCTGCCATTGCAAAGCGAAGGGGAAGTCTGTCAAGTAACCCTTGCAGACAGTCCAAAAACAGAGGCCCACAGCTCTATGGTACCCTGAGATTATAGAAGGCACTATATACACACACTCTTTCTTTCTTTAACTATTTTACACTCAATTAATAAGGCATACAGGATTCTGGGCTTTACAAATAGAAGCAAATAAAGTTATGGTGAATCTTTGTGAAACATTGGTTCAGCTGGAGATTGTGTTCAATTCTGGCCACCATGCTGTAAAAGAATGTAAAGGCATTGGAAAGGTTGCAGTAAGGATTTGCTAGAATGGCTCCAAGGAAGAGGGACTGCAGCTATAAGGGTAGGATTGAGAAGCCGGGGTTGTTCTCCAAAGAAATTATTGAAAGGTGATTTGACAAAGGTGTTCAGAATCATGAGGGGTCTGGACAGAGCAGAGAGAGAGAAACCATTGGTGGAAGGGTCAGGAAACCAGAGAACATTGATTTAAAGTTATTGGTTAAAGAACCAGAGGCGACATGAGGAAAAAATGCTTTACCACAGCAAGATTAGGATCTAGAATGCACGGGCTGAGAGTGTGGCAGAGGCAGATTGAATCGCGAATATCAAAAGGGAATTGGATGATTATCTGAAGAGAAACGATTTGCAGAGCTACGCAAAAAAAATAAGTGGTGGAGAGGTAAAAGATGAGTTGCTCTTGCAGAAAGCTGGCATGGCCATGAAGGCCTGAAGCCTCCTTCTTGTCGTAACTTTTCTATGATTCTAACTACTGAGACAGGGGGCGTCATTCTCCGACCCCCGCCGGGTCGGAGAATGGCCGTTGGCCACCGTGAATCCCGCCCCCGCCCCCGCCGAAGTCTCCGGTACCGGAGATTGGGCGGGGGCGGGAATTGGGCCGCGTTGGTTGGTGGGACCCCCCGCTGGATTCTCCGGCCCGATTGGGCCGAAGTCCCGCCCAGAAATTACCTGTCCCGCCGACGTAAATCAAAGCTCGTATTTACCGGCGGGACCAGGCGGCGTGGGCGGGCTCCGGAGCCTTGGGGGGGGGGAGCGGGGCGATCTGACCCTGGGGGGTGCCCCCACGGTGGCCTGGCCCGCGATCGGGGCCCACCGATCCGCGGGCGGGCCTGTGCCGTGGGGGCACTCTTTCCCTTCCGCCTCCGCTACGTCCTCCACCATGGCGGAGGCGGAAGAGACTCTCCCCACTGCACATGCGCGGGAAACTGACAGCGGCCGCTGATGCTCCCGCGCATGCGCCGCATTTCCGCGCCAGCTGGCGGGGCAACAAACGCCATTTCCGCCAGCTGGCGGGGCGGAAATCCCTCCGGCGTCGGCCTAGCCCCTCAATGTTGGGGCTAGGCCGCCAAAGATGCGAAGCATTCCGCACCTTTGGGCCGGCGCGATGCCCGTCTGATTGGCGCCGTGTTTGGCGCCAGTCGGCGAACATCCCGCCGTTGGGGGAGAATTTCGCCCAGGGTTACAGATGTTTAGCATACACAACCTTTACTGAAAACAACATTGTTTGCTTTTCAGGCACCTTTCACCGGAGTGCATTTTTGACATTTGTAGGAAGATAACTTCAGATGAAAAACCCTCAAAAGGGACGTTATTTTCAAAATCTTTTCTGTGGGGAAATGTTCAAAAAACCCTGAAAAATGACAATGTAGCTGTTTTGTTCTGACAAGCTTGTTGCCAAATCCCAGCGCAGAGGGCGCTCCCTCTGCTTCCTGTAGTCAGAATTAACAGGGAAATAAAGGAAAGCACATGTTCAGCAGGCAGCTGAATGTTGAACAAAATGACAGTTTGTGGCCTAAGGCTGGGAGCTAAAAATGCAAGGATCAAGTCTTGCCAAAAAATAATAATTACGTCGGCCCAATAAAAGGACAGGGTGTGCGGTTTATTATCTCTCTCCATTTCAAGGGGAGAAATCAGATCTGCCTTCTGTGAAATGAAGCAGCTTAGTGATTTGTATCTGGCTTTATTTGGTCAAAAGTACCTTCAAGATTGTAGAAATGCACTTGAGAATGCAGGAAAAACAACAAAGGGTTCAGAATAATAGTACACGTAGGTGAGTTGGGGCAGGGTAGGACAGTGCGGTGGCTGGAGAGGTTGCACTGCCTGCCTGATGGCACCAGTGAGACATCCAAAGTCTTTTCTTGGCGACAACCCACAAGTAAATATGTTCGGCGAGCTACGAGCGCTGACAGCTCTTCAATTGGCAGTGTGGGTGAGAAAACCGACGGCTTGTCCATGAAGTTGAGCTGTCAGTTAACCTTGAAAGAGGGGGGAAATGATTGACCATATTCAAGTCAGAACTAGCCTGGGATTCCAACAAGTCCCACATCCTCAAAAAATAGAATCTGAAGACGTGGCAGTGTTAATTCTAAAGGAGTCGGACAAACAGCCTTGAACAAGTGCTAACACTGATGGCCATGGAATCTAAACTTGTCAACAATAGTGCGAACAGTGATGGACATGGAATCTGAACTTGTCAAGAATAGTGCTAACACTGATGGACATGGAATCTGAACTTGTCAACAATAGTGCTAACACTGATGGACATGGAATCTGAACTTGTGAACAATAGTGCTAACACTGATGGACATGGAATCTGCCCTTGTGAATAATAGTGCTGACGCTGATGGACATGGAATCTGAACTTGTGAACAATAGTGGGCTGCACGGTAGCATGGTGGTTAGCACAATTGCTTCACAGCTCCAGGGTCCCAGGCTCAATTCCCCGCTGGGCCACTGTCTGTGCGGAGTCTGCACGTTCTCCCCGTGTCTGCGTGGGTTTCTCCCGGGAGCTCCGGTTTTCTCCCACAGTCCAAAGATGTGCAGGTTAGGTGGATTGGCCACGCTAAATTGCCCTGAGTGTCCAAAATTGCCATTAGTGCTGGGTGGGGTTACTGGGTTATGGGGATAGGGTGGAGGTGTGGACTTGGGTAGGATGCTCTTTCCAAGAGCCGGTGCAGACTCGATGGGCCGAATAGCCTCCTTCTTCACTGTAAATTCTATGTAATTCTATCTAATTCTATGTAGTGCTAACACTGATGGACATGGAATCTGAACTTGTGAATAATAGTGCTAACACTGATGGACATGGAATCTGAACTTGTGAATAATAGTGCTAACACTGATGGGCATGGAATCTGCCCTTGGGAATAATAGTGCTAACACTGATGGACATGGAATCTGAACTTGTGAATAACAGTGCTAACACTGATGGACATGGAATATGCCCTTGGGAATAATAGTGCTAACACTGATGGACATGGAATATGCCCTTGGGAATAATAGTGCTAACACTGATGGACATGGAATCTGAACTTGGGAATAATAGTGCTAACACTAATGGACATGGAATCTGAACTTGTCAACAATAGTGCTAACACTGATGGACATGGAATCTGAACTTGTGAATAATAGTGCTAACACTGATGGACATGGAATCTGAACTTGTCAACAATAGTACTCACACTGATGGACATGGAATCGGAAATTGTGAACAATAGTACTCACACTGATGGACATGGAATCTGAACTTGGGAATAATAGTGTGAACAGTGATGGACATGGAATCTGAACTTGTGAACAGTAGTACTCATGCTGACGAGAACTAGAGGAGCAGTTGCTGTATTTCCTATTTTTGTAAAGCTGTTGCTACTTTGGAGTTGTTTTCCTGACTGTACCTGTTGCTTCATCTTCCCTTGTGAAAAGCATTGAAAAGCTCTGACTTCATCTGCTCTCCAGAAGGGATGAAGTGGGATCCACCCCTTTGCCCAGGAGATCTCTGCCCAAATCTGAGACAGGCCCAGCTCTCGAGAAAAGGATTGTAGTTGCATGAATTGTCAAATCACACTCCCTTCGCTCTTTCCACATATTCCAGCAAATGTTTTCATTGCAAATATTTATCCAGGTGGATAGTCAACCTAGGCAAGGGTAAGACTGAAGTGAAGGTCCCAAACATAGAGATGTGGTAAATCGTGGGATATCAATTGAATACAGAAAAAAAGACAGGAAAGTGGCAGATGTAATTTAATACAGGAGAATGTGAGGTAGCAGGAATAGAGAGAGGCAGAACAGACTTCATGACTTTAATGAGTTTGCAGAAACAGAGGAACTTGTGATTTATGTGCAGTGATTGTTCAACTCCCAAGGGGGGAGGGTGTGTGTGTGTGTAGGTATCTGAAGGTGGCAGGTCATATTGAGTGAGTCATTAGGAAAGTGTATGGTACCTTGTCCTTTATAAACACAGGGATAGAAGACAGGAGGGATGTTATGCTGAATTATCATAAAGCCCTGGTTGAGGCATATTATCATATTGGGCCCAGTTCTGGTCACCACACTTTAGGAAGAATGTGAGGGTCCTGGAGAATGTGTGGAGGGAGACTTATCAGAGCAGTTCTGGAGATGAGGGATTTTAGTGCATGGTCAGGTTGGAGAAGCTGGGGTTGTGTCTTTTGAAACAACAAAGGAGCTTGGGTGGAGATTTGATAGAGCGGTACAGGTTTACATAAAGTAGATGGGGCTGGGGGGGATACTATTCCCATGAGATCATGGTGCAAAGGCAATGGAACACAGATTTAAGATTTTGGATCAGAGATGCGAGGATGAATTTGTTTAGGAAGTGAGTGGTAATCATCAATTGCAGAACAATGTTCTTGTCTGAAATTTAAATTGCAATCAAATCAGTCTTACTGTGGGATATTTGCCTTAAAATTCAATTGTGCTCAACTCTGCGATATTCATAAACTTGCAATTCTATTTAATCGAATGCTAAAGGAATTGAGAGATTGAGGGAAGCTTCAATCTAAAGGCTTGATGTAGGTTCAGACTTGTGTATTTCGTCTCTGTGATATGATACAGGATCTCAGCACTCAAGCAGATAAAGAAATATGAAATTGGGAACATCTCTCTGTCCTACCTAGCCTTGGTGTTACTTGTCATTCTTCTATATCTTCACAGTTAAAAGAAAAGATGGCTTGTGGTGATGTGACAAAAATCCACAATCAATTTAAGAGTACAAAAAATTAATAACAAGTTTTCCTTTGAGTGTGAGGTAAGATCCAGGAGAAAGGCCTCTTGTGCAGGGTCGTGTCTCAGGGCGTTGGTTACAGCCCCTCTTCCGTTCTCTTCGGACAGATTCTCAACGAGCCCGGTGGTGGTGGCATCTCCGAAGAGTCTGGAACCAGTTCAGGCAGCATTTTAGATTAGGGGCCATGTCCTTACTATCACCAACTTGTGGAAATCATAGGTTTTCTCAATCGGGGATGGATGCAATGTACAACATTTGGAGGAGGGAGGTTCTAGAGGTTTAGGTATTTGTTTGTGGGACTGTCAAACACGGTGGAGACATTTCGACTCCCAAGGGGGAGTTTATGTATCTGCAGGTGAGGAATCATAAAGAACTGTCCTTGTTCCCCAGGTTGCCGAGGCCTACACTGATGGGCAGGATGTTGTCTTGGGATGAGCAAGGGGAAGGGAAGATTTCCGATATATATGGGTGGTTCAGCATCGCTAAGGGGGTAAAGGGGAAGTGGGGCTAGGATAGAGGGAGGGGTGTGGAGTGAGATTCTGCATAGGGTGAATTCCACCTTTTTGTGCTTGGCTGAGCCTGATATAGTTTAAATTAATCCATAGAGTGCACTTTGAGGTGTTGGGTGCTCTGAGGTACAGACGAACCAACACGGTTGCGATTGGTACAACGCAGTTTTATTCCATCTAACTATTTATACATCTGACTTGGTACTCAGCACGTTGTGACTGTGTGAGTGTCTTGCTATGAGGTCCTGGCCCTGTGCTGTCTCCAGATGGACTGCCCAGGAAGTGTCATGTTTCTTGTCTTATACTGTGTCTGCTCTTGTCTGTGATTGGCTGTCATGTTATGTGTGCTAATTGGTCCGTTGGTCTGTCTATCATTATGTATGTGTTATGATGTATGTTTGAATATCATGACATACTTGACTAGAGCAAACATGAATGGGTTCTTCCCCGGATTAGAGGGCCGGTGTGCGTATTGTTTGTAGGGTCCGAGGAACCACTCTCACATATTTTGGTCCTGCCCCAAGCTGGTTGGCTGTGGGTCTCACTTTTTGAGACTATGTCGGAGATTGTGGACGTTAGGCTGAGCCGTGTCCATTGGTGTCTATTTTTGGGGTGTCGGACTCGCCGGAGCTACTTGAGGGGAGGTAGGCTGATGTCTTGGCCTTCACCTCTCTGATAACCCGGAGACATGTCCTGCTGGGATGGAGATTGGCAGTGCCACCTAAAGTCTCGGCATGGTTGGAGGACTTGGCAGAGGTCCTGAGATTAGAAAATACGGTTGTAGGAAGGGTTCTATTCCACGCCAAAGTCATTCATCACATTCTTTCAGGACCTATTTGTGGCCAGCAGCTGTGTGGTTGGGGGGGAGGGGGGTGGGGGGTGGGGGTGGTTGGGACAAGAGGGGATGGGTCATTTTGATGTTGCTACCTTTTCTTTGCGACGACAAATATTACAAATTGTTTGACTAATATTGTACCTTTTGTATGTGAGAATTTGGCAATGTTTGGAATAAAAATATTCTTTAAAAATCCAGAAAAGAAAAAGAAAGAAGGGGGAAATTTTGGTAGGTTTTGTTGGTAGCAGGGGGGGGTGGCACCACGAGTAGTCAGCAATACGTGGAAGGTTTTTTAAGGGCCTGCTAGAAATGGAAGACAGAACATTAATAGGTAAGTGGAGAAGGCAGGGTACAAAAGCTAGAAAATAGGCAGTAACAGGGTTTAGTTTGAGAAATAGTACATACTTAAATACAAGGACCCTAGGGAATAAGGAAGATCAGTGAGCTAAGGGCACTGACAGACACTTGGAAGTCTGTTGTTGCTATTACCGAAATATGGCTTAACATAGATGTTGATGTGGAAGTCTGTTGTTCCTATTACCGAAACATGGCTTAACATAGATGTTGATGTTAAGTATCCAAAATTATGCCAAAATGGGGATCAATTTACATTCTAAACTGCTGGTGTGGAGATGGGATCATTGCCATTTGGAAATGTGAAAGAAATATGTAACACTGGTAATTTATACTAAATTAATGAGACACAGTTTATCAAATAAACTAAGTGAACAAAGATAACTTTGACCACAATGAAAACATTTAAAAACCTCACAAATTCATTGTCTTTGGCATCCAATCCAGAGTTAATCAAATTTATTCTGAGTCACTTTGGCAATGGCATTGTGTAAGGATCCCATTCTTGATCAGATGTGACACTTCAATCAGTTTCACAATCAATCCTCCACAAGAAAATCATTTCTCTTTTCATCTATTAAATTGGATATTCAGCACTTATTGAACAACCTGATGACAGTTTTGTAATGTTCTCGTCAGATGGCCTGATTTATATTACAAGAACACTTGTAGCTAAAGCTATAAATGATTTATTAACATTAACTGTGCGTCAAATATATACAAAACAACAGATGAATAACAGTATGAACATGCACAAGCAACCTCTCTCCCGGCTCCCTGGTCAGTATGAGGTCACCTGACTCTAACATTCACTTATATACGAATGACAATCCTAGTGGTCAGCTGGTGAATTACAACACAACCATGATATCACTAAAAGTTTGTACATGGATAGCATTCTTTGATTTAAGAAAAAAATCACACAAATCTTCAAGGCGGGAAACGCACTTATTTCCACCCTTTGTGAAGGTTCTTTTTGCCATTAACCATCTCTCCGTTCCATTTAGTGTGGCCATGATTCTTGAATTTCCAAAGGAACTATGAATGTTAGACCACCCCCGCCGAACATGTCCCACACTAATAAGCTGTAATCTTTGCATATGCCACCTGAACACCTATTTCCCACATTACAGATAACTTTACTCCATCCTCATTCATCCAACTGTTGTCATGGACACACATGAACACACCTATGTGGAACTTGGTTTTCAGCATTATTTTATGTTTGAAAATTACCACTGGCTTTAATTTTGTCTTGTTGGCGATGGAGGCTAATACCACTGTGAATCTTGGCTTTTCATGTCCTGTGATTTTAATGAGACCTGCTTTTGAAATTTCTACTGCACAGTTCCATTGCTGGACATGTCAAAATTCATGGGCTTTCACCAATGTTGCCAATGTGGCACAATAGACACGCATGTTATTGTCATTGTCCGATGGTGAATCGCTGTCATTTTGGCATTGAAGTCTTTTGATAATCTCTAAGTGTTCTTAGTCTTCTGCCACAACACTAGACTGTGCGGGTCACTGTTTGTGCGGAGTCTGCACATCCTCCCCGTTTGTGCGTGGGTTTCCTCCAGGTGCTCCGGTTTCCTCCCACAGTCCAAAGATGTGCAGGTTAGATGGATTGGCCATGGTAAATTGCCCTTAGTGTCTTAAATTGCCCTTAGTGCTGGGTGGGGTTACTGGGTTATGGGGATAGGGTGGAGGTGTTGACCTTGGGTAGGGTGCTCTTTCTAAGAGCCGGTGCAGACTCGATGGGCCGAATGGCCTCCTTCTGCACTGTAAATTCTATGATAATCTATGATAGACACTTTTGATCCATAAAAGGGCCACAGCAAATAACTGTTGCTCTGAACCGTTGCTGGAGTGGTTTGATTTGGCCCTCCCCAGGTCTTTGGTGCCATGAGGCAGCAGTGCTAACCACTGTGCCACCATGCTGTCCAGATGTATGCGTTGTAATGTGTCTTCAAATTATCAGAATGTTTATAGTATCATCAATAGCGTGGGGTTTCTCGGCACTCCGAGTGTTGGGAATCACCCGGCTAAACACACTCGTGATAGGACTCTGTTCCCACTCAGGTAGGTTGTGCCCAAAGACTCAAAAGTGTTTTGTAAGTTCATAAAGAGCATAGGGTAAATAAGAAAAGCATTGGGCCTATTGTAGACCAAAACGTCACCTGTGTATGTTTGGAGGTGAAGGACATGAACAGTTTAATGAATACTTTGCATCTGCCTTCACAAAAAAGGGGAATGATTCTAGTTAAGGAGTAAGTGCATTTAATATTGGCCCCCACTGGCCGCACGAGGCGGATGACGCATCAAAAGGGGGCGGTCCTGGCAGGCAAGATGCCACGCTGTGGGACCTGTGAGCTTCAGGTCGGGCCTGGCAGATTTTGGGTCTGGGAGCTTGGGTTTGGGCCTGACAGACCTTGGCAAAGTGCTCCTTCTTACCGCACTCGTTGCAGGTCGCGTTCCGAGCAGGACAACGCTGTCTGGGGTGCTGGCCCTGGCGCAGAAGTAGCAGTACGGCCCTCCGGAGTTGGCAGGCTGCCACGTGGCACAGGCTTGTGACGCGCCCGGGCCGGGTGATGGCCGCGCCTCTGATGTCGAGGGCGCCACGTGGTCGGACGTGAAAGCATCCATGTTCTGGAACGCTACTTCCAAAGAGCTAGAGAGCTGCACAGTGTCCTTAAGGTCGAGGGTACCCCCTTCGAGCAAGCATTGTTGGGTATAATTAGACCAGACTCTGGCCACATAGGCGTCCCTGATTAATAGCTCAGAGTGCTGAACCGGCGTAACTGCCTGGCAGTTACAATTCCGGGCGAGTACTCGCAGGTCACGCAGGAATTCGGCCAGTGATTCACCAGGGCGCTGACGCCTCGTGACAAGGAGATGTTGAGCGAACACCTCATTCACTGCCCTCATGAACTGTCCTTTTAGCAGTGCGATTGCCTCTGCGTATGAGGCCGCGTCTCTGATTAGCAGAAAAATTTTGGAGCTTACCCGGTCATTGAGGAGACGCAGCTTGTGCACCTCGGTGACGGCGTCGGTCGATGAGTCGAGGTAAGCCTCGAAACAGCTTAGCCAGTGCTCGAAGATCGCAGTGGCATCGGCTGCCTGCGGGTCAAGTTCAAGTCGGTCAGGCTTAAGAGTGGCATCCATTGTAATATCTCAGTGTATTAAATTGATGGACCATTAATAACAGACGAAACGAGCTATAGAACTAAATTGTGGCTTCAATACACTGAGATGTGTGCCTGCCTGCTGCTGATCCCTCACTGGGGGCAGGGCCACAGATCAGCCAACTATATACAAAGCCCGAGGGGCGGAGCCACAGGCGGAGCCAACAGAAGCAACAACAACAAGAGTAAGTAACAATGGAACAAACAATAACAGTGAATATATATATATACAGCAGTGAGTAACAGTGGAACGTGGTACACCACATTACATAAAAGGGGCAGAAGGAATAGACCAAATAATTGAAGGTCAGTCAGCCTAAGCTTGGTAGCGGATAAATTGCTGGAAAATTTCTGAAGCGATGTATCCATTGTGATTTAGAAAGACACGGATTAATCAGGGCTGTCTGCACGATTTGTTAAAGGAAGGTCATGTCTGACTAACTTGATTTAATTTTTTGAGGGGCTGTCCAGGAAGATGGTTGTGATTTTGATGTGGTTGACATGAATCTTAAAAAGACTGTTGACATGGTTCCACATGACAGCTAGATTTAAAAAAAATCAAAAGCTCATGGGATTCAAGAGAAAGTGGCAGGAAGAAATCGGTCAGGGTCAAGGTATGTTTTTGAGACTGGAAGACTATTTCCAGTGGAGTGATGCAAGGAAAGGTATTGGGTACTTTGCTTTGAATGTTACCTTTCAATTACTTAGAATTAAATGTCGGAGGTTTGACTTAGAAATTTTCAGATAATACAAAGATTTTCCATCTGGTTGATAATGAGAAAGGGAGCTGTGGACTGCAGGAAGATATCAATGATCTGGTCAGATGGCCAGAAAATGCAAAATGGAATTCAATCCAGAGAAGTGTGAGGTAATACAGTTGTGGAGGGAAAACAAGGCAGACAAGTACAAAATAAACTGCAAGATACTGAGAAGCGGAAAGGAAGTGGAAAACATGCACAGAATTGCCTGAAGGTAGTGTCATGATATCCACATTAACATATCATGGTGCAATTACACACACGCAACATCGCAGCCAATCACCAGTGAGAGCACACGCACTATAAAACAGGGAACACCACAGTCCCCGCTCATTCTACCAGGAGATAGCTCAGAGCACTGAGCTCACAGCGTGCAACTCAGACATACACCATGTGCCTCACTAAGATAGTGCTAGGGCTGGGTCCACAGGTTAGCTGGTGAAGTACAAACCACAGCCAGAAGTTAATAGTTATTATTGTACAGAATAATAAAACAGAGTTGTACCATCTACAACCATGTTGGTTCGTTTGTGTATCGGAACACCCAACACGACAGGTAGCAGAACACCCAACACGACATGATACCAGGAATGGAAACTCACCAGCTACTGTGAGACCTACCTGCACCTCTTCAGAAACCCGCCATCCTGCGCAATGGAAACCATCAGCCCGCCGCAGCCGCTCCGGATCGCTGGAAATCTTAGCGTCAACTGGAAGCTGTTTAAACAGCGCTTCCAACTCTTCCTAGAAGCCACAGACAGGGAGAATGCATCGGAAATCAGAAAGATCGCCCTCCTCCTCTCCACGGTGGGGCAACACGCCATCCACATCTACAACGCCCTGGCATTCACGGAAGGCGAGGACAAGACGAAGTACAAGACGGTCCTGCTAAAATTTGAGGAACACTTCAATGTGGAAGTTAATGAGAGCTTCGAGAGGTACCTCTTCCAGCAGCGCCTGCAGGGTAAGGATGAGCCTTTTCAATCTTATTTGACACACCTCCGTATCCTCGCGCAGTCCTGCGGCTATGAGGCCACCTCCGACTCCATGATTCGGGATCAGATAGTTTTTGGGGTCACCTCGGACACCCTACGCCAGCAGCTCCTCAAAATAAAGCGCCTCACCCTAGCCACCACCATAGAGACCTGCGTCCTCCACAAAAACGCGACCAGCCAGTACTCCCAATTCCAGGCGGCCGAATCGGCATGGCAGGGGTCCTACGAGCCCGAGTGGGTCCAGTCGATCGAGTTCCTCCCGGCCCGCGGCCCGGACGAGGGCAGCCATTTTGCGCGCTTTCCGAGGCCTCCTGTACGTGCCAAAAGAGGGGACGTCGACGCAGAGGGACGGGACGCGCAGGCGCGCTCTACGCAAGACCGGAGCGCGCATGTGTGGTGGCGCAATGAACGCCATGACGTCATGACGTGCGGGAACTGTGGATCCGCACACTTAAAGCGGCAATGTCCGGCCAAAGCGTGACAATGCCTGCGCTGTGGCAGGATGGGCCACTACGCTGCCTGCTGTCGAGCAGCTCAACCTGCCAACTCTCTGCAATTCCGCCAGCCTCGCAGGGACGTGCGGGCCATTCAGCCCACATACACCGAGTCATACCCTGACGACGTGCTGACCGGTGATACCGACGACTGGGAACCCTTCCGCGTTGCGGTAATAAACAAGATCCGGATGTCCCCAAGTCGGACCCACCAGCCGATGCCAGTGCACAGCATTAATCCGGGCGATGAATGGTGTGCCACCCTAACGGTCAACCCGAATTCGTCGCCCACCTAATAGACTGGACTTTTGAGCCTGTTTGCACATTGGACTCACTGAATTGTTTTGCAATACTGTTAACGTGTTTCTTTCTTGTCGATCCAGAAGCTCTCTTTCGTTGTTTGCTGATTGCACTTGTTTTGTTTGTGGTACAACCTCGTTGCTAAGTTGCACCTGACACCTTCCTCTGTATATAGTTTAGCCTCATGTACATGTTGTAAATATTGCACACACATACTCAGATGCACTCAGTACACACCAATATTTATTACCATGTAGGCACATATCCTTGTGAAAAGGGGATATCATGATATCCACATTAACATATCATGGTGCAATCACACACACACTGATGGACAGATTAATGGACCAATCAACACACACACAGCATCGCAGCCAATCACCAGTGAGAGCACACGCACCATAAAACAGGGAACACCACAGTTCCCGCTCATTCTACCAGGAGATAGCTCAGAGCACAGAGCTCACAGCGTGCCACTCAGACATACACCATGTGCTGAGTGCCTCACTAAGATAGTGATAGGGCTGGGTCCACAGGTTAGCTGGTGAAGTACGAACCACAGCCAGAAGTTAGTAGTTATTATTGTACAGAATAATAAAACAGAGTTGTATCATCTACAACCGTGTTGGTTCGTTTGTGTATCGGAACACCCAACACGACAGGTAGCAGAACAGATAGATCAGGTGGTTAAGGAAAAAATGGGATACTTTCTTTTATTAGCTGACACACAGAGCATTAGAACAGAGAGGTTATGCTAACACTGAATAAATATTAATTGGATCACTGCATTACAGAAAGGATGTGATAACACTAGCGAGGGTACAACAGACGCTTTATGAAGATGTTGCCAGGAACAGAGAATTTTAGATACGAGGAAAGATTGGAGATACTGAAGCTGTTTTCGTTGGAACAGAGGGCAATGGGAGACAAAAGCTTTCTCACTGAAATATCTTTACTCCTTTCCTCCCTCAGGTTCTACTCCAAATGAATTCATCGGTTTTTTTTTGTTTGAATTTGTTTATGGGATGTTTTGTTGCTGGATAGGCCAACATTTATTCCCCATCTTTAATTGTCCTTGAGAAGGTGGCTGTGAGGTGCCTTCCTGAACCACTGCAGTCGATGTGCTGTCAGTACACTCACAGTTAGGGAGGGAGTACCAGGACTTTGACCCAGTGACACTGAAGGAATGGCAATGTTATTCCGAATCAGGATAGCGTGTAGTTGGAGACATCTTTTTTTTTCATGAAGGGGAAATTTAGCGTGGCCAATCCACCTACCCTGTATATCTTTTGGGTTATGGGGGTAAGACCCACAGAGACATGTGGGGAATGTGAAAACTCCATACAAAGTGACCCGCCGCCGGGATCAAACCCAGGTCCTCGGCACCGTGAGACAGAAGTGCTAACCACTGCGCCACTGTGCTGCCCACTTGCGGAGGATCTTAAAGGCAGTAGTATTCCTATGCATCTGCTGCCTTTATCATTTTAGGTGGTAGATGTTGTGGCTTTGGAAGGTGCTGTTGAAGAAGCCTTGGTGAGTTGTTGCAGTGCATTTTGTAAATGTATAGTGCACACTACTGCCATTGTGCATAGTGGTGAATGAAGTGAATGTTTGAGGTGGTGGAGAAGGTGCCAATCAAGTGGGCTGCTTTGTCCTGGACAGTGTTGAACTTCTTCAGTGTTGTTGGAGCTGCACTCACCCAGGTAGGAGTATCCCATCACACTACTGACTTGTGCCTTCTCAATGGTGGACAGGATTAGAGGAATCAGGAGGTGAGTTATTCTCTGCCGAATTATGACCTCTGACATGTTCTTATACTCATAGTATCTATTTGGCTGGTCCAGTTCAGTTTGGTCACTAGTAACCCCCACGATGTTGATAGTGGAGGATTCAACTGGTAATGCAAATGAGTGTCAAGAGGCAATAGTTTGGTTCTTTATTATTGAAGATTGTCATTGCCTGAAACTTGTGTGGCATGAATATTACTTGCCACTTATCAGCCTAAGTCTGAATCATGTCCAGATCGATTGTCCATGTTGCACATGGACATGGACTGCTTTGGTATCTGAAGAGTTGCAAATGGTGCTGAATATTGCGCAGTCATCAGCCAAACATTCTCACTTATGACCCCAAGGGAAGGTCATTAAGCGAGCATCTGAAGATGGCTGTGCCTGGGTCATAACCCTGAATTCCTACAGCAATGTCTGAAATTGAGATGATTAACTTCCAACAACCAAAAGCATCATCCTTTATGACAGGTGTGAATCCAACCACTGGAGAGTCCCCCGACTCCCATTGACTTCTATTTTGTTAGTCCTCCTTGATGCCATACTTGGTCAAATGCTGCCTTGAGATCAAGGGTAGTTTAACCTGACCTCTGGCACTCGGCTTTTTTGTCCATGGTTGGACTAAGGCTGTAATGAAGTCAGGAGCTGAGGTGTCTCAGCAGAACCTAAACTGAGCATCAGTGAGCATGCTATTTCTAAGTAAGTGCCGCTTGACAGCACTGTTGATAACAGCTTCCATCACTTTGATGATGACCGAGAGCAGACTAAAGGGCAGTAAGTGATTGGGTTGCATTTGCTGATTTTTGTGGAAAGGATATACCAGGGCAATTTTCCACTGTCTGGTTGAACAGCTAGAACAGCTTGATAGGGATACAGCTAATCCTGGGGCAGTAAACTTCAGCTCTAGTGCCGGAATGTTGTCAGGTTGATTGATTGATTGATTTGATTTATTGTTACCGAAGTACAGTGAAAAGTATTTTTTTGCGGCCGAAGAAACGTACACAGTACGTACATAGTAGACAAAGAGAATGATCAACAGAGAACATTAACAAATGGTACACCGACAAACAGTGATTGGTTACAGTGCGGAACAAGGGGCCAAATAAAGAAAATACACAAGCAAGAGCAGCATAGGCGTCGTGAATAGTGTTCTTACAGGGAACAGATCAGTCCGAGGGGGAGTCGTTGAGGAGTCTTGTAGCTGTGGGGATGAAGCTGTTCCTATGTCTTGATGTGCGGGTCTTCAGACTTCTGTACCTTCTGCCTGATGGAAGGGTCTGGAAGAAGGCAATGCCTGGGTGGGAGGGGTCTCTGATAATGCTGCCTGCCTTCCTGAGGCAGCAGGAGGTGTATACAGAATCAATGTGGGGGTGGCAAGCTTGTGTGATGCGCTGGGCTGAGTTCACCACACTCTGCAGTTTCTTGGGATCTTGGGCCAAGCAGTTGCCATATCAAGCTGTGATGCAACTGGATAGGATGCTCTCTATCGCACATCTGTAGACGTTTGTGAGAGTCGATGCAGACATGCCAAATTTCTTTAGCTTCCGTAGGAAGTAGAGACGTTATTGGGCTTTCTTGACTGTTGTATCAACGTGAGTGGACCAGGACAGACTGTTGGTGATGGTAACCCCCAGGCACTTAAAGCTATCGACCATCTCCACTTCGGAGCCATTGATGCAGAGAGGAGAGTGTGTCGTGCTATGCTTCCTGAAGTCGATGATCAGTTCCTTGGTCTTTCCGACACTTAGAGAGAGGTTGTTTTCGGTACCAGGGCCCATACCTGTGTAGTATCCAGTGCTTTCAGCCACTTTTTGATATAATGTGGAGTGAATTGAGTTGGCTGAAGACTGGCATCTGTGATGCTGGGACCTCAGGAGGAGGCCGGGATGGATTGTCCGCTTTGAACTTTTGGCTGAAGATTGTTGTAAATATTTCCGTCTTGTCTTTTGCACTCATGTACTGTGCTGCCCGATCATTGTGGATGGGAACATTTGTGGACTTCCTCCACCAATTTTCCAGTTAGTTGTTTAATTGTCCACCACCATACATGACTGGATATGGCAGGACTGCAAAGCTTTGATCTGATCAATTAGTTTGAGGTCATTTAGCTTTGTCCATTGCATGCTGCTTCCATTGTTTGGCATTGAAGTAGTCTTGTCTTGTAGCTTCAGCAGGTTGGCACGTTATTTTAGATATACCTGGTACTGCTCCTGACATGTCCTGCTGTACTCTTCATTGGACCAAGGTTGATCCTCTGGCTTGATGTTAATGGTAGAGTGAGGGATATGCTGGGCTATGAGCTTACTGACTGTGGCTGATTATACTTCTGTAGCTGCTGATGGCCCACACTGCCTCGTGGGTGCACAGTTTTGAGTTGCTAGATCTTCTCGTCCAAAGAAGTGCGGTTTAGGTGGACTGGCTATGCTAAATTGCCCTTAGTGTCCAAAAAGGTTAATTGGGGTTACTGGGTTAAGGGGGATGGGATGGAGGAGGTGTGTGCTTGAGTGAGCTGCTCTTTCCAAGGGCCGGTGCAGACTCGATGGGCCGAATGGCCTCCTTCTGCACTGTAAATTCTATCATCTATGATTCTATGATCTGTTCAAAATGGGGGCACACAGCATGATGGAGGATATTCTCAATGTTGAGATGGGACTTTGTTTCCACAAGGGCTGTTCAGTAGTCATTCCCACCAATACGGTCATCTGCCACAGATAGATAAGTGAGGATGAGGTTAAGTTGTTTTCCCCTCTTGTTGGTTCCCTCGTCACCTGCCGCAGACCCAGTGTAGCAGTATGTCCTTTCTGGACCAGGTCAGCTTAGTCAGTAATGGTCCTGCTGAGCCACTTTTGGTGATGGACCCACCCGGAGTACATTCTGTGCCAGGGTCTCCCTCATTTTTCAATTTAAAACTCATTCTTAACTCATCATGTTCTCTCTCTTCTGTGCTCACACTCTCTTATCCTCTCTACATCCCTCACTCCGTGTAACCTCCCCAAACTCCCCAACCCATATTCTCAGTCACCACCTCATGTGGTCTTGCTCATCTTATTGTATCAATCATAAATAAGGGGCGAGATTCTCCAACCCCCCGCCGGGTCGGAGAATCGCCGGGGGCTGGCGTGAATCCCGCCCCCGCCGGTTGCCGAATTCTCCGGCACCGGATATTTGGCGGCGGCGGGAATCACGCGCGCCGGTTGGCGGGCCCACCCCCCGCGATTCTCCAGCCCGGATGGGCCGAAGTCCCGCAGCTAAAATGCCCCCGCCGGCGTAGATTACACCACCTACCTTACCAGCGGGCGGACTCCGGGGTCCTGGGGGCAGCGCGGGGCGATCTGGCCCCGGGGGGTGCCCCCAGGGTGGCCTGGCCAGTGATCGGGGCCCACCGATCCGCGGGCGGGCCTGTGCTGTGGGGGCACTCTTTTCCTTCCGTCTTCACCACGGTCTCCACCATGGCGGAGGCGGAAGAGACTCCCTCCACTGCGCATGCACGGGAATGCCGTCAGCGGCCACTAACGCTCCCACGCATGCACCGCCCGGAGATGTCATTTCCGCGCCAGCTGGCGGGGCACCAAAGGCCTTTTCCGCCAGCTGGCGGGCGGAAATTAGTCTGGCGCGGGCCCCTTAAGGTTGGGGCTCGGCCCCCCAGGATACGGAGCATTCCGCACCTTTGGGGCGGCGCGATGCCCGACTGATTTGCGCCGTTTTGGGCGCCAGTCGGCGGACATCGCGCCGATACCGGAGAATTTCGCCCAAGGCCATCTTTAAGCACTTCCTGTATCACTTACCACCCACAATCTTTTTGCATGCCCAACCCTCCCTTTCTTTCTCCGTACCTGGAAAAGCTTATACCCCAGAAGAATCCTGCATTGCAAAGATAACCCCCAGCTTCTTTTATCTACATAAAACTGTACTTAAAATCCCTCTCCCATGTCCCCTTCACTGCAACAAGTGCGATGAACTCACGGACCCCATTGTCACGAAGATTCAGACAATCTGAGCACATGTCTCTGCCACATCCAAGTTTTCCACTCACTCCCCTAGCCAATACTCTCACTGTCCTAACCCTGAACTGGCATCTTTCTCTAGTTTCCCAGGGATTCTCGTGGTTTAGAACAAAGAACAAAGAACAAAGAAAACTACAGCACAGGAACAGGCCCTTCGGCCCTCCAAGCCTGCGCCGAACATGCTGCCCGTCTAACATAAAATCTTCTACACTTCCGGGCTCCGTATCCCTCTAATCCCATCTTATTCAATTTGTCAAGATGCCCCTTAAACGTCACTAACGTCCCTGCTTCCACCACCTCCTCCGGTAGCAGGTTCCAGGCATCCACTACCCTCTGCGTAAAAAACTTGCCTCGTACATCTCCTCTATACCTTGCCCCTCGCTCCTTAAACCTATGCCCCCTAGTAATTGACCCCTCTACCCTAGGAAAAAGTCTCTGACTGTCCAAAATTTCCCAATTCCATCCTCCAAAATCTTCAGAAATCAAATACCATTTCTGCAAGATTTAATTTAAGTTAATGAAGTTGTAGTTGAATTTGAGAGAATTTTAGATGGGACCTCTATGGAAGAAAAATTAAATCTTATCAATTTGGGGACAAAACTGGAATTTGCTCCACAGATTTTCCAGTAATTGACATTGATGCAAAGGACAGCTTACACGATCTGAAATCCAAGGGTGTTTGAGCTTTCACATGGGGTGTAGGGAGCAGGAAAGAAACCAAGGTAGTTACATGAAGAGAGAAAAACATTTCATCTTACCTGTAAGCAAAGCGACGTGAGACCAACTCATTGTAATGAGCATTTGGCCATTTAAACGTTAATAAGGTGCAATTTTTATCAAAAATGATTGTCCATCTTTGCTTTGAGGAAGAGCTGGGAACATACTGCGTCGTTTGTCACAATGATTTCATACACGCAATACGTTTCAGTGAGATTGAAAACAAATAATAGAGAAGCTGGTTCTGCCTTAATCTAACACCTTTCATAAACATAAAACATGTCAAAGTTGTGAAGTACTTTGATGTATCGTCGCTGTTGTCATGTAGGAAATGTAGCAGCCAAATAGCAACAAGATAAAGATCAGAAAATCTATTTAGTTTTGTTGGGATTTAAAATTAGCCAAACCACAACACTTCTCACTTGAGAAGGAGGCATTTATTGTCTCACCTGGAAGATAGCGGGCGCGATTCTCCGATGCCGTGCCAGTTGGGAGAATCCCCTGGCACGCCATTTTTCCACGCGACGCCGGTCCGACGCCGTCCCGCGATTCACCCAAGCGGCGAGATTGGCCCCGTTGAGTTCTGCGTGGCGCAGGCCGGAGAATCGCCCGCGACACGCAAAATGGCGATTCTCCGCTACCCCGCTATTCTCCAGCCCGGATGGGCCGAAGTCCCGACGGCGTGACCCCAGATCACGCCGTCGCCATTCACACCTGGTAAATAAAGTCGTCAGCCAGTCTGACTCTGAGCAGTGAGGAGGTGAGCGGACTGTTCCGGAGCTCCTGCAGACCGGGTCGGCTTCCCCGAGAACGCTGCGGCCAACGGGGGGTTGGGATGGGGTGGGAGGGGGGGGTGAGGGAGGGAGTGGAGGTGGGAGGGTGGGTGAGGGAGGGAGTGGAGATGGGAGGGGGTGAGGGAGGGAGTGGAGATGGGAGGGGGGGTGAGGGAGAGTGTGGAGGGTGTCGTCCATCCGCGGATGCCACATGTCAGCCGTCCTGATATGGCAGGACGGTGACAAGGACACGGCCACAGGTTGTCGTGTGGCTGATGGGCACAGGCGACTGGCACACTGGTGAGGAGGACGGTGTGAACTGACCATTGGACGTAGACAGTGACCAGGTGTTAGGCTGGCTGCGTATCTGCAGCCCGATCAGGCCACAGGGGCACACTGGTATCCCATGCAACCCGGCTGGCGAGGTGTGGAAGAACCTCCGTGTAACATGTTGTTTCTCTGCCCCCCACCATCCTCCTGCAGGTCACCTTGTATGCCAACCAGACAGCGATGTTCACTGCCGTGGTTGGAGCCGCAGCTCGAAAGCTTGCCATCCGGCAGCGTAGAGTCAGGCGGCCCACAGTGCTGCAGATGCAGCGGTTGCTACTGCAGCAAAGGGGATGGCCGCGGAGTGGCCCGTCGTCGCCGCACAGGCCACAGGCGCTCAGGCCCGGAATGTCCAGGGGGATGCCGAGGGGAACATTAACCCCCTGCCGGCGAGGAATGCACAGGAAGCGGGCACTGATATCGAAGTGCTTGGGGGGGTAGGAGGAGGAGGAGCCACTGATGGTGGTGCCAGGGCGCCACAGGCGTCCAGCAAGGCCGAGGGTGTACCATGACAGAATGTCGTTCGAGGCCCTACCGGACATCACATGCAGGAGGAGACTACGGTTCAGCAGGGAGACGGTCGCACATATATGCCACCTCGTGGCGCACCTCGCACCACTTGGAATGGGACGAGGACACGCTTTACCAGTCTCCGTCAAGGTGACGATGGCCCTAAACTTTTACGCAACCGGTTCCTTCCAGGCGCCGAGCGGGGACCTATCCGGGATCTCACAGGCATCGGTCCACAGGTGCATCAGTGCCGTGACCGACGCCTTGTACGCCATCGCGGACAGGAACATTAAATTCCCCGAGGACCGAGCACAGCAGGAAGCATGGGCACGTGGATTCGCCAAGGTGGCCGGGATACCGATGGTCCAGGGTGTCATCGATGGTGTGCACGTCCCCATGTGCCCACCTGCAGACAACAGGGAAGTGTTCATGAACAGGAAGGGCGCATACTCCATGAACATTCAGGTGGTGTGCGACCCCCACATGAAGATCATGCACGTGAGTGCAAGGTACCCCGGGAGTGTGCATGACGCCTACATTCTGGCACAGTCGTTCATCCCCGCAATGTTCGATGGATGCCCCCCCCTGGCTGAGGGGCTGGTTGCTGGGCGACAGGGGCTATCCATTGAGGTCATGGCTGATAACGCCAATACGGAGGCCTCAGACCAACGCGGAGAGCCTATACAACGAGGCACATGCAGCAACCAGGGGTGTGGTGGAGCGGTGCTTCGGCCTGCTGAAGATGCGATTCAGATGCCTGGACCGCTCCGGAGGGGCCCTGCAGTACCGGCCCTACAGGGTCGGTCGCATGGTTGTGGTCTGCTGTGAGATGCACAACATTGCCATGCAGAGGGGAGATGCCCTGGTGGAGGAGTCGGAGGGAGGACCCGACGGCACCGGAGCCAACGCAAACGAGGGGGATGGGGAAGAGAAGGAGGAGGAGGATGGCGTGCATCAGGGTGGGGGAGGGGCGCAGGACACAGACACTGCCCGGGTGCTGGTTACGTCCAGGAGGCTGCACGACGGCACCGTCAAGGACAGCGGGCACGCGCCGCGTTGGTGGCCGCACGGTCCACGCACCGTGGGGGAGGGATTCGCTGAACACTGCCACTTGCACCGCCAGTCCTGCACACGGGCACCACACTGCACCCACCACCACCCCCTCCCGCACCTCCGCACCCCCATACCTCCGCACCGCGTACACGGCACCAATTCCACATCACCTTACCACTGCGGCACTACGGGATTGCACAACAGTGATGATTGGGTAAGCGGGTGTGATCAGTGCCATGTTGAATGATGACAGCCCGCTCTGCGATGAGCTGTGAGCTCAAATTCTCCAGCTAAGGTCTGACTCATGACTATAGCTGAACCATCCACTCCAGTGGTCACAGCCTTCGTAACGGGCATTTCATCACGTGCCCGTGTGGGGTAGCTGGCGTCAGAGTGCCGAGGACTACGGTGTCCGAGTTTGGGAGGCAGGGAGGAAAGTGACAGCACATCCGGCACCGACGTTGAACCGCTCGTTAACCCCAGCGCCACTCAGTCACCCTCACGAGCCCCCTGGCACCGGACATAGCACAGAGTCTTACAAGTTAAGTGCAACAGTGAGTTTATTTGTGACATTCACATAGATTAACATAGAATTTACAGTGCAGAAGGAGACCATTCGGCCCATCGAGACTGCACCGGCTCTTGGAAAGAGCACCCTACCCAAGGTCAACACCTCCACCCTATCCACATAACCCAGTAACCCCACCCAACACTAAGGGCAATTTTGGACACTAAGGGCAATTTATCATGGCCAATCCACCTAACCTGCACATCTTTGGACTGTGGGAGGAAACCGGAGCACCCGGAGGAAACCCACGCAGTCACGGGGAGAACGTGCAGACTCCGCACAGTGACCCAAGCCGGAATCGAACCAGGGACCCTGGAGCTGTGAAGCAATTGTGCTATCCACAATGCTACCGTGCTGCCCCATGCTACATACCGTGCTACATACAGATGCCGTTCCCCCTACAACTAAATTGTGCCCTGCACCCGTGTCAACTTATTATGTGCCTACCTTCTTTGCCTTACGGGCCCTACCACTACGTCTAGGTGTGTTCCCAGATGGTACAGCAGGAGTGGAGGCGGACTGCTGAGAATCACGCCCTGCGAAATGGCTCCCCGTCAGCACGCGTTTCCTGTGGGGGCCCGGCTTCGATGGGCCAGGCTGCTCGGCGGGCGTGCTGGATGGCGTGGTGCCACCCTGTCCTGCCCGCTGCCCACCAGATGCGCCAGGGACGGAACGGGGGAAGGCCAGGTGTCCGGGACGTCCCTTGCTGGTGGTACCGGGACGGGCCCCAGAACCTCCTCCTCCCTCGGGGAGCCCGATGGCCCCTGGGCCTCACTGTGGGACGGAGGTGCGATTGGAGACATGCCCCGTCGCACCACCGACACCTGGCGCTGCCAGTCCTGGAGGCCTGCAGCGGTATTGAGCACGGTCCGAATGCTCGCAGAGACGGAGCCCAGGGAGTGCGACATTCCTGCCATGGACTGTGCTATCTCAGCCTGTGAGTGCGCCACGCCATCCATCACGTGCGCCAGGCAGTCTATGCCCTCCGCGACTGACTGCTGGGACTGTGCCATCACCTGCCGGGACTGGGCCATGGCATGGTGAGACTCAGCCAGGGCCCAGAGAGCGGCGGCAATGTCCTGTTGGCTCTGTGAGATGGCTGCCTGTGAGAGGGCAGCCCTCTCCTGGGCCATGGATGACGCGTGCATGTGAAGCCCAACGCCTTGCAGAACCCGACCAATGGCCGAAACCGTTTCACCCATTGCCTCCACCGCGGACGCCACCCGTGCAGTGTCAGCATGGGTGGCTGCGATGAGCGGCACCACTCACTGCTCCTGGACGCGAATGGACTCCTCCATTCAGTCCATCGGTGTCCACATGCATCGGTTGTCCGGGTGGGTCAAATACATCCAGAAACCTGGGAACCGTCTGGGTGGCAGCTATTTGCTGGGCCTGAACTGCCCTCCGACCGTCCAGCCACTCGGCTGCTCCAAACTCCACCTGCACTACCGGCTCGGCTGTGTGGTGCGCACCAGACCGTGACCCAGGAGCCTCATCACTTATCTGCCCAACCGAGGTGAGTGTTTCTGCGATGGTGGATGGTATGGGAGACAGCAGTGCCGCTAGCTCGAGGTCATCATCCGTTAGGAAGTCTTGTGTGTACTGGTCCCCCTCATGGCCCGGCGCAAAGTGCATGCGGCCCATGTCATGTTGCCCTCCAGGTGAATCCATGGACTGTGTGGCCATTCTCTGTGCGTCATCGTCACTGTCCGTCCTGTGCCCCTCAGTATTGTCTCTGTCCGTCGTATGTGCGTCTCCGTCCAGCGTCACAGACTGAGAGGATGGCCCTCCTGTCCGACCGACTGCCACCCTCTGGCGTGCGTCCCTGGGTGCGCTTGAGGTTGGAGATGATCGGCTTTGTCTTGGCTGAGACGACCCTGGACGTTTGGCGGCTGGCCCTGGGGAACACAACGATACGGGGTTCGTTAGGCACGCTGGGACGGGTGTATGGTGGTGGTGGGGTCAGTGTGTGAGTGGGGGAGGGGATCGGGGGTGCAGTGGACAGTGTGAGGCGGGAGGGGATCGAAGGTGCAGTGGCCAGAGTGTGAGGGGGGTGATGATGGGTTGGGGGGGGGGGGGGGGGGGGGGGTGAGGACATGCAGGGTTGTCGCACATGCTTCTGCGCCTCTGACCTGGCATGTCGCGACCTCTCGGGTGGTGGATCCCCCAGCGAGGTCCAGGGCTCTCTGCTGGTGAACATTTAGGGGGTGCAGCACAGGAGAACCCCCTCCGGTTCTCATACACTCACGTTGGTTGTGAGCTGTCTTGTCCTGGGGGGGGAGGAGGGGGGTTGGATAAAGCATCACGATTAGGCAGGTATCATCAGGGCATGCAGGTATAAGTTGTATTGGGTGAGGAGACAGTTAGAGCCACGCCATGGTATCTATCCAGGGGGGGGTCCCGGTGCTATGTGGTTCGAGTACAACGTTGTGCACCCTGAACCCATCCCCTCCGTCCACCCACACCCACCCCCCAACCCCCCACCCCACTTCCCCCCCCTCGTGCACGGTGGGGGGGGGGGGCGGGGGGTTGGTTGTGACCAGGGGGCACCCTCCTGGCACTTACCTGGCAGCCCGAGTGATGTCGTGCAGCTTCTTCCGACAGCTCCCTGGACCGGGGGGTGTGCCCCACAGCACTCACAGCGGTGCCAACTTCTCGCCAACCGCGCCTCACCATGCTGGACGGCTGGCGATGCCCACATCTTGGGCAGAGGGTGGCCCTTCGGCTTTCAACCTCATCGAGGGGGGTGTCCACGTCCGTGTCCCGGAACCTTGGTGCGGCTCTTCAGGGCTCAGCCATCTCTCCTCCTTCTCCTCCTCCTAGGTCCTTCCGTGCGCGGATCGCGCCATTTATGGCGCAGCGCCACATCATTTGGGCGTCGCGCGCTTACGACGCTGCTTTCACGCTACGCCCCCTGAGTTCCTCGCGGTCCTGCTCCTAGCCAATTTTCAGGCCCTGAATCAATCGCGATCGGAGCCGTCTCGCGCCGTCGTGAAACTCGACGGCGTTCACGACAGCGTGGGCACTTAGTCGCGGGAGCGGAGAATCGCGTCCAGCACCTCTGACAGTGCAGCACCCCCTGAGGACTACCTTGGCATGTCAGCCTAGTTTATTTGCTCAAGTGTCAGAAGGGGGACTTGATTCCACAATCTTCTGACTCAGGGTGCAACCGCTGATGTGACGCCAAGGAAAATATTTGACTGGCATGCTTCATATAACGTTGAGCCAGTTTACTGTATGTGTCTGGAACAAAAAAATTACTTGTGCTTTATTTTCCCTTCTCACTATGCACTGCCCCAATCTAAAAGCTTGGAAAAATATCAAGGCCTCCACTCTGTTTGCAGATTCTAATAGTTTATACAAATAACCCAGAGTGATGTTTTTCCCTCACTCTGAAGTGCCTGACCTCCACTTTACGAACACCCTCAGAACAAGTGAGATCACAAAATCACTGTGTGGGATTCATGGATGTACACCCACATCCTTGACAAAGTTCACTTGAGCGTCGATATATTACAACATTGTGCTGACACCATCAACATTCAAAATGTGTCCTAAAAAGAACATAAATCTCTCAAATGTAATCACTGAATGATGAAAACACTAGCTACCTGCTCCCTTTTGTGATTTAGTATGAACTCAGTAAGGCCTTTGTAAAGTAGACTTTAGTATAGTAGTGCAGCATAAGTGCCTTTTTCATAAGCTTCTTAAAATTCCACAAGATGTATCCCTGTAGACCATGAAACAGCAGCTAAAATTAATTTCTTCAGAAATTTCTATATAAACAAGTGCTTTCTTCTTCACAGCAATTACACCATCCATCATTCTGAAGCTTATTCCTGGCCTGTTTTGCATTGACATAAAAATGTTGATATGAGAGACTCTTGGAATTAGTCCACAACCTCATAGAACTGGGATGCAGGAATTCATAAATGTCGAGGTGTAGCTCAAAGTGCAGAATAATAAGCAGCACATACCAGATTTTCAAGCCATTAGCGTAATTAGATGGACCAAAATGATGGATCAAATTCCTTGGCAAAATGTTTTTCACCCATTTCATTACAATGGCTGTGGCAGTAATCATCAAAAGTTCAATTAGCTATCATAAGAAACAATGGAATGTTTGATCACCAACGTAGACCAGGTGGAAAACCTGGGGCAGAGGTCTTGGATCTGTCTGCTGTATTTTAAAAGCACTCCCCTGGGTTTTCTGTGGGGTCTGCGGAAGGTTCATGCTCATAATTCAAGATCCTTTATATCTCCCAAAGGTATATCAATTTCAATTGTTCTCCCATCCAATCCCCTCAAATTGCAGTGGTCTGTGCAGTATTTCATTACACTCCTGGCTCATGCCTTGAATGGTGGACAGGATTTGGTGAGCCAGGAGCTGATGATGGAGAGAGTCATTGATGAAGCATCTGAAAAAGGTTTGGCCTGAGACACTGCTGTGAGGAGCTCCTACAGGTGATGTATTGGCACTGAGATGCTTCACCGACTATAACTACAACCATATTCCTTTATGCTACGTATAACTACAACCAGTGGAGGGATTTCTTGTTGATTCCAATTCACTTCCATTTTGGTAGGGTTTCATGATGCCACACTAAGTCTAATGCTGCCTCGATTTTAAGGTCAGTCACTCTCACCTGACCTCTTGAATTCAACTCTTTTGTCCATGTTTGGATCAGGCTGTGTTGCTCGTTTTAGCCTTAGTATACTTTATTCTTATTCTGTCACCTTTGCTCATGAGTCGCCAGGTATCTTTCTGATACCGCCACGTGGTTCAAATCCAAGTAATGATTAATAATGCAACACACTGCTTAGTAAGAGCTAAATCAACGCTCATTTATTATATACAGCAATAAATACTTATACAATAATCCTACTTCAAGACTACTACCTACCACTAAAGGCCAATACTTAACTTTGGAAATGGCCCACCAGGTCAGGGAAACGAATGGTCTTTTGAATTGGTTCTGAGCCTGCGGGATTCAAAAGCTGGTACAAGTCGATAGTCAGGAGCGCCTATCTGGTAGTGATCGCTGGAGTAACACTTACAGTTTTCTTGTCGGAGGGTCTCGAAGGTTGCGAGCAGGAGAAGAAGGTCGAGTTGAACTTGGCCCCTATTCTTATAGCCCCCAGGGGCTTCCCGCCTCTCAGGGCGGACCTCGTACCTGGTTCCAAGTGATTGGACTTGGTCCCAATCACCTGGTTCGATATGCTCCAATAATGGGGCGATTCCTTGATCGGGGGGTGGTCGTTTACCTTTCTTTGTGTCAGCCCCTGCTGGCGCCGAAAGGTCTGGGTCGGCTTTCAATTGCTAATTTGTAGCAATTGTTCCCGGGGATGGCTGATTAAAATGCAGATGGCTGGGTTGTTGTGATGTTGATGGCTGCAGGTATCGGTCTGGACTGACTTCCCCAGAGGCGAATACACTGTTTTACCTGCAGCTGTCCGTTTGAGTCCTGTTGGCTGATTTTCCCATCAGCCTCTTTCGTTCGCCATTTTAAATCGGGGTTTGACCATTCTAATCGGGAATCAGCCATTTTACGTGGCTACAGCTGTAATGATGTCTGTAGCCAAGTGGTGCTGGTGGAACCTAAACTGAGCATTAATGAGCAGGTTATTATTGTGTAAGTACCAATTGTTAGTACTGTCACAACACCTTCCATCAATTTGTTGTTGATTGAGAGTAGAGCGATAAGCTGTTAATTGGGTAGATTAGATTTGTCCTAACAGGACAATGGTTCACATTGTGGAGTAGTTGTACTGTTCTTTTGGGTGTGGCTAAGTCTGGGGTACGTCTTCAGTATTTAAGCCAGATGTTGTCAGGCCCTAGAGCCTTTCCCCTGTCCGGTGCCTTCAGCCGTTTCATGATCTCAGATGGTGAGAATCAAACCAGCAACCGTGATGTTCTGAATCACAGGAGGGGAATGGAATGGACCATCAATTCACATGCTGGCTTCCCCTCTCACTGAGGATGGGGTGTTTGTGGAATCTCTTCCTCCATTTAGCTGTTTCATTATCCACTACCATTTATGGATGTGAAAGGACTGCGGGACTTAGATCTGATCCATTTGTTGTTGGATCGCTTAGCATCATTATAACTTGCCTGTACTTCCACTGCTTAGCTTCACTAGATTGGAACCTTATTTTTATGTAAACCCTGTGTTGCTCCTGACATGCTGTCCTTGAACAAGGGTTTATTCCCCCGGCTTGATGGTCAGATATTGTGGGGGCATTCCAGACGATGTAGTTATGGATTGTAGTCATCCAAAATTCTGCTGATGGCCCACAACCTCATGGATGTTTTCAGCTTCTAGATCTGTCCCATTTAGCATGGTGGTAGTGTCATACAACACTATGGAAGTGTCCTCAGAGTGAAGACTAGACCTTGTCTCGACAAGGACAATGCATTGTTTCTCCTACCGATACTATCATGGACAGATGCATCTGCAACAGGTATATTAGTAAGGACCAGTTTAAGTATGTTTTTCCTCCTTTTGGTTCCCCCAACCACCTGCCGCAGACCCAGTCAAGAGCTAGATCCCTCAGGACTCAGCCAGCTTAGTCTGTGGTGGTGGACTGAACCTGTCAGAGTACATACCCTTTCCACTCTCAGTGCTCCTTCCAATTGGTTTTCAGCATGGAGTAATACAGATTCATTTGTTGAAGTGCCCCTTCTGGTGCCATGTGGGGCTTTCGGATTCAACTCCTTTGCCTCAGAGACCTCGGGCGAGCGCTGTTCAGCACTGGTCCCCACAAACGGGGACCAGGTGGAATGGCACACTTGGGGGTTTCCTAGGGGATTGGAAGCCTCTAGCTGCGTGCCCTTTAGGCAGGGTGATGCCCTGGCATGGATGGTGCCACTTGGGTGCCCTGGAAGTACCACCCGGGTGCCAGCCTGGTACCCACAAGGTACCAAGCTGGCATATTTGCACTCGCTCGATAGGGCTGGGTTTGCCCGGCATGGGAGTTTGAGGCGGGTGGGGGTGGGGGGGTCGGGGACCCTCGCAATGTGTTTGGGCGGGGGAGGGGGGGGCGCAGGTTAGGGATTGTTTCAGGGGCCTCGGGATCAGAATGGCATTTAAAATGGCGTCCTGGTTACTTGCTATAATGGGGAGTTCCAGTAGGCGGAACGCCCCATTGTACAAAATGGGGCTATGTGCGGCCTTGGTCGCGTGGTTCCAATTTAGGCTCCTTATTCAATGCAAGTCGTGTTGAACAGCCATGTGTTTCTCGGCACTACGAGTGCCGGGAAACATGTGGCTAAACTCGCTCGCTCAGGGACTTTGTTCCCTTTTGGGAGAATCGCACCCAAGGTGTAGCTCTCATTTGAACACATAGTGAGTTATTTTCACTGCCAATCTCAACAGTGGAGCTTCACTACAACAAGGCCCAATCATCAACCAGAGTCTTCATTGAGAGGACAAAACTTCAATGACTTGTTCGATCTCTCTCGTGGGTGAGGGGAGTGAATGGTGCTGGAGGTGGCTGGGGCAGAAGGCACTCTTATTTCCTTCCAAGCATTTGAAAGCTTTGCCAGTCAGGAAGGACTGGAGTTGGAAATTCATCAATACACTCTCTTTATCACGTATTCTCGTGGTTACAAGTGAAAGGTTGGAAGAGGGCACATGAAGAGCAGGAATGAGGAAACATCATATTGCGAGAAAAAGTTGATAAAAGAAATGGTCTTGTAGTTATAAACAACTAAGGTACAAAGGAAGGTAATTTTAATTTCTGCACTGTTAACTAGGTCAATGCATAACCAATTTCCTGTGGGAGCCATATCTCCCTGCAGTGCTCATTTTTTGTAGTCACACATTGCGCACTTGTTCTTTTTATAATGTCATTTCATGGTGCTGTTTTATCTCATGACTTTTGTTTCTGCAGAGATTTACTGTGATTCATTGGGATGCTTGCTTCTTACAGGGAGTCATTATATTTTTTCAGTATTCTTTTTTCTCATTACAATTTGACATGCTATTCAGAATTCTCTCACTTCTTGCAGAGATTCACCGTTATGCTCATTTTCTTGCAAACTAATCACTCGTAATCACATAATCATTGCTTCATTTTCTGTTGCACAGAGAGTCACCATATTATTTCTAAAAAGACCAACAATAATCACCTTCTTTTCCTTTCCATGACATGGATTGATTTTCATTGTTGGTGATTGCAAAGAAAAGATGCCTGCAATGCTCTCATTTATTCCACAGATTTGCTGCAAAACTCTTGTTTGTTGTAATGATTCATCACCATGTTTATGACGCTTTTAGGTATTAAACATTGTGATGCCTTATTCGGTGATTTGTTGTGATGTGTTCATTGAGGCTCACTGTGATGTTCCTATTTCCTAAAGGAATTGCCATTTCTCAGTCATTTCTCATAAGCTCCCCATGCCTCACAACAAAACCATGGATGCCATAGAATCCCTACAGTTCAGAGAAAAGAGGAGCAGATGCTTCCTCGTGCGGGGTATTCTAGAACGAGAGGTCATAGTCTCAGCATAAGAGGCAGAAAATTTAAAACGGAGTTGAGGAGAAACTACTTCTCCCACAGGGTTGTGAATCTGTGGAATTCGCTACCCCAGAGTGCGGTGGATGCTGGGACTGTGAGTAGATTTAAGGAATAGTTCGACAGATTTTTAATTGGGAATGGGTTAAAGGATTATGGAGAACGGGCAGGACGGTGGAGTTAAGGCCAGGATGAGATCAACTATGATCGAAAGGCTGAGCAGCCTCGATGGGCCAAATGGCCTAATTTTGTTCCTATGTCTTATGAACATATGAACACCATTCGAGTCGATACCGACACTCTGAAAGAACATCCCACCTAGGCCCACTCCCCGCTCTATCTCCATAACCTCTTAACCCCACCTGACCTGCACAGCTTTGAATACTTAAGTGCCAATTTTAGCGTGGCCAATCCACCTAACCTGCACATCTTTGGACTGTGAGAGCTAACTGGAGCACCCAGAGGAAACCCATGCAGCAAGGGGAGAACGTAAAAGCTCCACACAGACAGTCACCCACAGGTTGTGAGGCAACAGTGCTAACCACTGTGTCACTGTGCTTCTCCCTCTCCCCCCCCCCCAACCCCGCTTTATGATTTAAATACTCCGCCTATCTTCCCTGCCAAATCAGGTACTAGGTTAGTCACTTACACCAGGGTGATATTATATACTGGCCCTATTTCAGTCTAAAATTTTCTTTGAATAGTCAAAGAATGTGCATTAATTCAACTAAATATTGTGGATCCTCTTGTACCTCTTTCTTTCTAAATTTACTGTGTTTTTCCAGTCACTTTATCACAACAGAACAGTTTGCGCTTATTTCGTCACATCCTCTGTCAACAAAGCTTCAACAGGATAACTTTGTGTCCAGCTGGAAAACCTTGACTCCATTTTCATCTAATCGTGGAGTATGACAAGGTTACAGCTGTAAATTCAGAATCAACTGGATGAAGGTCGCAGGACTATTCAGATCAAAAGATCACATGTTAATAGATGCCTGTGATGTGGTCCCATTTCTCCATTTGTGAGAAGGTGACAGACAAAGCAACTTACTTAAGTTCATACTTTTGACTTGAAAAAGAAACCTGAAGCATTTTCTAGCAACAGTGGTGGACCAAAGTTTGTGTTGGGATTAAAGCTAATGGGCAGGATTCTCCGTTTCAGAGACTAAGTGCTGACACCAGAACAGAATTGGTGGGGTTCTAAGACAGCAAAATTGGCACTACTCCCAGAGCAATTCCACAACCATTAATGGGCTAGCACCGGTGCTATGTGGAACACTGATTCCCATGAGAAACGGTGTCAGATACGCCAGAGTCAGGATTGACCCTCGGGAGGCTGACAAGCTGCAGCCGCATATTCGCACTCTACTCCCCACACACACTCATCCCAGCCACCAAGGTGGCACTGGTTGCGCTGGAGTGCACCCATTCCGTTGACGGGTTGGCTGGGGCTAGAGGTTACCTCAGGGGGTGGCCTGGGGAGGGACACCCATACGATCCGAGGCACTAAGTTCACAGTGGGCAGAGAGCAGCGTGCGCAGCCGTATGTCTGCCTTGCAGGCTGTGGCAATGGTGTTCCATGCCCATCCACCCCGATCCCATGACCCAACTCTTGGCCACCCCCCCCCCCCCCACTCCCCCTGGCCCTGGCAGAAGCCCCCAGCCAGTGGCACAACTGTTAGTACACTATGGTGATGTTGGACATTTTCCGTACACCCCCTCCTCTCTCCCTCAACAGTCACGGTGCCTGTTTCCCAATTTTTGAACATCGTGAACAATTGAATCTCAGGTAATTCTTCCTGGCAGAAGTGGAGCATTGCGGAGGCCCCGGAGAATATCAGGTCAGGCCCGCTAATGATATGCCAACAACGTTTACTGTTGTTTACTGTACTTCCGGAGTAAAATGCATTGACACCGATGTTGAGGCACCGAAGCATGTCAGTCCAGTGGGCGCACGCGAAGTTTTTGGCCTCATGACCAATTCTCCGCCTAACTGCCTTTCCTAATTCAACGTCAATCAACGGAAAAATCCACCCATAATTCAATCTGCCTGATGTTTAAATGATAAAAACTACGTCTCATCTAGGTCCTGATGGGAGATAAGCAGGCTGAACATATAATGGTAGTGGAGAGATTGGGAATGGTGGTGATTTCTTAGAGCTCGGTGTTGTCAGTGCACATGTGAAACCTGACATCATGTTGTTGCTAACTTTTCGGTTGGTTCAATTGCTCTGTTTTATTACCTTTGCTCTCGAGTCGCCGGGTATCTTTATGATACCGCCACGAGGTTCAAGTCCAAGTAATGATCAATAACTCAATACACCAATTAGTAAGATTCAAATCAAAGCACATTTATTATATACAGTAATCGTTACTCAGGCACAAATTCTACCTCTAAGCTACTTCTACAAATAACAGGCCTATACTTAACTTCGGACTGGCCCTCCAGGTCAGGGGAACAAATGGCCTTTCGTTCAGGTTCTGAGTCTGCGGGATTCGAAGTTGGTATGGATTGGTAGCTAGGAGCGCCTATCTCGTAGCGAGTGTTGAATTAAGACTTACGGTCTTTCGGCGGTCACTGCACCGGTCACGCTCAAGGTTGGTTCGCGTTGCTGGGTGACCCGGGCAGGAAGAAGAGAGAGTGATTTGAACTTGGGGCTTAACGTTATAGTCCCCAGGGGCTTCCCGCCTTTCGGGGCGGACCCTGTACCTGGTTCTAGGTGATTGGACTTCGTTCCAATCGCTTGGTTCGATTTCTCCAATACTGGAGCGGTTCCCTGATCGATGGGCGGTCTTGAGGTGTCCGTTAACCTCTTTTGTCTTGGCTCCTGCTGGCGACGGGGAGCCTGGCTTTGCTTTGTTTATCCCAAATGTTTCAATTGCTCCCGGGGATTGTGCATTAGTATGTAGATGGCTGCTACATTATTATGCTGATGGTCACTGGTATCGATGCTGTCTGGGCTTTTGCAGACTTTTAATACACAGCAAACTTGCACCTGCTGGTTTCCGCCTGTGTTGGCTGAATTTCCCTTCAGCCTTTGCCGTTCGCCATTTTAAATCGGGAGTTGGCCAACTTAGGTGGCTACAATGTCTTCAGATGATATTGTTGCAGGCAGCATGTAGATGAAAAACAGGAAGGGAAGATCCTTGACGTACTTCAGAAGCAAGAATTTGTAATGTCGACACATAAGACAATACTTGAAAGGGACCTTTCCATGTTTTTTTCATAATTCTAAATAAAGCAACTTCCAGAATAACTTCACATCCCGTCACATTTCTACTACTCTTTAGTTCTGAAGAAGACACATAATGGACTCAAAACATTAACTCTATTTCTCTTTCCACAAATGGTGCAGAGCTGTTGGGTTTTTGCAAAACTTTCTGTCCATAATAACTTATCAATTCTACTTCCCCTAAAATTGAAAAACTATGATGGGCCAATGACCACAATGAAGAGATAATGCAGGTAAAGGAACAGGAAAGAAAACTAAAAAGATGATTTACCCATTGAACACTCTCAGTGAGGAGTGACACTTGTATGGAATGTCATTTGGGAAATCACAGCTCACGGAGATTGTGCTTCTCGCATTGAAACAAATGCACTTCAGACCACCAGACCCGCAACATCTCTCTGCTTGCTCTTCCTCTGAATCTTACTAGCCCTATTCTCTAGTTCCCCCTCCGTTATTTCACATTCTGACCTATTGCTCCAGTTCCCACCCCTCTGCCACACTAGTTTAAACCCTCCCGTGTGACACTAGCAAACCTCGCGGCCAGGATATTTATGCCCCTCCAGTTTAGATGCAACCCGTCCTTCTTGTACAGGTCTCACCTGCCCCGGAAGAGATCCCAATGATCTAGATATCTGAAACTCTCCCTCCGACACCAGCTTTTTAGCCACGTGTTTAGCTTTACTATCTTCCTATTTCTAGCCTCACTGGCATGTGGAATAGGGAGCAATCCCAAGATTACAACCCTAGAGGTCGTGTTTTTTAACTTTCTGCCTAACTCCCTGAACTCCTGCTACAGGACCTCGTCACTCTTCCTGCCTACGTCATTAGTACCAATATGTACCGCAACCCCTGGCTGTTCACCCTCCCCCTTCAGAATGCCTCCTGCTCATTCAGAGACATCCTGGACCCTGACACCAGGGAGGCAATATACCATCCTGGAGCTTCTTTCATGTCCACAGAAGTGCCTATCCGTGCCTCTGACGATAGAGTCCCCTATAACTATTGTTCTAGAGTTCTTTGTCCCTCCCTGCTTAACACCAGAGACAGCCTGGCACCACTACACTGGCTGCTGCTGTCATCCCCTGATAGGCCATCCACCCCCAATAGTATCCAAAACGGTACTTGTTAGAGAAGGGGACAGTCACAGGGGATTTCTACACTGACTGCCTGCCCCTTCTAGTGGATACTTCCCAGCACTAAATTTCTACTATAAATGACTCACTTTATTCTTTAAGCTTGGTTCTCTAACTGTTATCTTTTTCAGTTCTTTCAGTTACAGCCACTGATACGCAGTCCCTAATATCAGTTACTCACCAACCAATCAGCTTAATGCTTTCCTGTGATCGGACTGTTGATTTGTTTTCTTGAATCCCAGCGGGCTGTTTGAACAACTCAAGGGACAACTGTTTCTCCCTGTCCCGGTACACTCTCCTCCCGAAGGTAAGTGCTGTCCCTGAGCCTCGGGCTGTCTTTATACTCTCCCCAGCACAAGATGTCCCTCGCAGGTCTGGTGCTCTCTCCTCCCGAAGGTAAGGATCTGGTGTGAAACAGAAGTATAACATGGAGAGCACTGAAATGTACATAGATCGGTAATTAAACAAGAATAGATTTTATAGTTACCAGTCTTTGGTAACAGACAAACCCTAAACAAACCCTATCTAGACCCTGAATTCAAGGTGAAACAGCTTTCGGACATGAAAGGCATTATTGGCAAAACACCTTGGGCTGAATTCTTCGCAGCCCGACGCCGAAATCATGGCCGGCGCCGGAGCACAGAATACAGTTTGACACCGTAATCAGGCCCGGGGCCGGTTAGGCGATTCTCCGGGCACCGAAATTCGGCATCACCAGGGAGTACGTTGCGCCGCTCAGCAATCCTCCGCTCCCAACCAATCGAGTTCCTGAGAGCATGGAACTAACCTGCTATTGCCGGTCGAGATGCTCGCATGGCGGCTGCAGACTCAGTCCGCGGCCTCCCTAGTTAGGGGTGGACGGATCGGAAACCAGGGGGGCCTTATAGGTGGCTGGGGCATTAATGTGCGGGGTTTGAGGGTCGGGCATGCAGCCGATCGGGGAGTCTCTGTCTTGGATCTGGCTTCGTGGTCCGAGTCCACCATGGAGCACAGCGCGGCCGCTGGAGGCCGCTGATGTGTGCATGCGCGGCCTCTGACCCGGAAGGGCTGGGGCCCGTATCTGCAGCAAAAGCGGCAAAATTCACTCCGGGTCCCTGCTAGCCCCTGCAGGGCTGGGAATTCGTTTCACTTTTTTGCAGGAATTTCAGATTAAAAATCCACTGTTTTGATGCCGCCGTGAGGACATAGTCTCAATAATCCAACCCCTTGTATTTATATGGTTTCTTTGACACAGTAAGGTGCTACACAGGAGCGTTATCAGGCAAAATCCGACACCGAACCACTTCAACAGACATTAGGGCACATGACCAAAAGATTGGTCAAAATGGTAGGTTGTAAGCAGAATTGTAAATTGAGAGTAGTAGGTAGACAGAGGAGGTAAGTAAAGGAATGCCGGAAACTTGGTCCTTAACTGAGGCTCCATCGATGGTGGAGAAATTAAAATCAAGGATTTTTAAAAGACCAACATTTCAGAGGGCTGTAGGGCTGGAGGAGGTTACAGAGAGAGACAAAGCCAGGAGAGATTTGAAAGCACGAATAACACTACAAAACACAAACAGGGAACCAATGTAGGTCAGCCAACATAAAGTGCGAATCAGATTTGGTGCAAGTTAGGATATGTGCAGCAGAGTTTTGAATGAATCAAAGATGGTTGAACGATGGTAAAACACCAATGCAGTGCAATTTTTATTGTGCTTGCTTTATTGTGCCATCATTAATGAAATTATTCAGCACACAATTATAAAATTACAAAGCTGTTCTTACAGAATTTATAGCATACAGCAGACAGGAGTTACAGTTTGAAGTCTTTGTCAATTGTTGTCAGGAAATTTTGTTTTACCTCAAAAAAAATTCCTTTTCCTATTTAGAAAAGTGAGTGATCCATCAAAAAGAAGGTAGCAGCAATATGACATGCTTGGAGAATATTAGAAATGTGATGGCTATGAAAGGTTTTCTGTTAAGATTACATTTGCAAGACATTGCAACAAAGCCATTGCTATGACTATTGCAGAAGGTCAGGCAGAGGTAAGAGTCCATTAAAGAGCAAAGCAAGTCTGGGAGCTCAGTCAATGGACCAGCATTTGGAGAATTATCAATGTGGGGGATCACAAGGAAACAGACAAATGATAGTTGATGAGCATTTTGATCCTTTGGGCTGGATTCTCTGATCCTGCCGCGATGTCCGCAGGATCGGTCTGGTCTTGCGACCGGAAAGTTGGTGCCGCCCCCGCACCAAACCTCCGTCCGGTGGAGGCCTAGCAGCCGCGCAGCGTAAAGCCCCCGGCTTTACCTGTGGTTACGGTTGGAGAATGGCCGGGTCCATGGTTAAGCATGCTCACGGTGGTGGCCTGCGGCGGCAGCGCCGTGCAACATGGCACCGGCCACGCGTGGACCCGGCCTGCCAAAAGCTGCCGTCTTGTAGCCAGCCTCGCCATCCCTGGATCACCCACCACCAGTGGCCTCAGTCCGGGCCAAAGCCCTCCCTGCCCGAGGAACGGCTCCCCCCGGCTGTGGCAGCGCTGGACTCAGTCCTCAGCCGCCACACGAGGTTTCCGAACGGTGTGAGCACACATGTCCCACGCCATCGGGAACTCGGCCCATCGGGGGCGGAGCATCGGGGAAGGGCCTCAGGTGATGTCCTGAGGCTGTCCATATGGCGTGCGGCGTACTCCCCAAGTACACCGTTTTTGAGAGGTGGAGCATCGCAAAAACGGCACCGCCCCCCGATTCCAGCATAAACGGCGATTCTCCGGCCGATTGCTGAATGTGATTTCGGGGTCAGCGATCGGAGAATCCCGCCCATCATCTTTTAAAAGTGTGTCATTTATTAATAATTGTAATGTTTTATTCGTAGTATTAAGGTCCACCAGCAGTGGTAAAAGTTTTTTTGGGAGTAGTGGGATTTATTAATTACAAATTAATTGAAGAAAAGTATTTAATTAATTCAATACCACATAATAAAGATGGCAGGGCAGGTGATGTTCCCTAACCTTAGTTATACCATTGTGCAGAACATTAATCATGAAATTATTGGAGCCTGTTTCAAAGACATTGCAATAATTGTGGGGGACTTAATTTTCGTATAGAGTCGGACAATCAAATTGGCAAAAATGGTCGAGAAGATCAGTTTGTAGAAAGTTTTTGTGACAGTTTCTTGAACAGTATGTAGTCAGCCAGCACAGACATCATGGGCTAAATGGCATCTTTCTGTGCCATAACATTTCTATCGTGCTATGGTTCTATGGAACTGACTAGAGATAAAGTTCCTTCTATCCAGTATTGTGTAATGAAGCAGGGTTAATTAGTAAGGCCATATTAACAGATCCACTGGGAAACAGTGACCATAATACCATTGAATTCCATGTTAACTTTGAAAATGACATCTTTCAATCACAAACAAAAATCTTAAACTTAAACAAAGCAGGAATGAGGGCGAATTGGTAGATTGATTGGGTAAATATACTAAAAGGTATGGAGATAAATGAACAGTGGGAAATATTTAAAGAAACAATTCAAAATGTTGAACAAAATTGCATTCCATTGAAGAATGAAAATTCAGCAAGAAAGACACATCCATGCCTCACTCAGGTGATTAAGGATAGTATTAATTAAAAGAAGAGGCTTCCAATGTTGCAAAAACAGTAGGAAGTCTGAGAATTGGGAGTATTTTAGAAACCAGTAAAAGGCTACCAAAAAGTTGATAAAAAGAATAAGAGACTAAGCTTGCCAGAAATATAAAACAGATTGTAAGAGCTTTTCCAAGTATGTAAAAAGGAAGAGAGTAACTGAAGAAAACATTGGTCCTTTAGAAGCAGAGACAAGGGTGAAATTGTCATGGGAAATGAGGGAGTGTCAGAGACATTGAATAAATATGTTGTGTCTATCTTCACAGCAGAAATAGACAATAACCTAGGGGCTAAACAGAGTGAGGAAATTAGGCAATTCAATATCAGCAGAGATAAAGTATTGTCGAAACTTAAGGTACTAAAATCCTACAAATCTCCGGGACATGATGGCCTGAACCTTCTGTTTCTAAAAGAGGAAACTCCAGAAATAGTGGCCTGAAATCTCAGGATGGTAGGCATCCGAAGTGTGTGTTCCCCGGTATCTCGAGCAGGCCTGATGCTATTTCACACTCTAATGAGTATTCATTGGCAGAAGGCAGGGTGACCACCCATCACCAGATGTCCCGCTTTGGAGAGCTGCCAGCCAATCAGGTTGGCCAGCAGCTCTGTAGTCGTTCCAGGAACAGCATTGCAGTGGCCAGAAGAAGCATTGTAGCTGACTGCCTGGAACTGAAATACCGGAAACAAAAGGAAAGGTGAGTGGCAGGGATCAAGTGGGTGCGGGTATGGAAGGCCTGGAGTTCACGAGGGAGCGGGCGATTGGGATCTCGGGGAATAGGTTGGGGGAAGGAGGGAGGTCCAGAGGCCATCGGGCTCTGAGGGAAAGGGAATGTAGTCAAAAGGGGGATTCTGATTGAGGCGCCCACTCATCTTCCTGCCCAAGATCAGACTTTGTTTATTTTCAGGTCCCCCCTCACCCCACCCCCCCTCCCCCCACCCCACCTCACCCCCACCCCCACTCTAACAGGTTCCCACCTGCCTGAAATTTGAGGCTGGACAGGAAAAGGCCCTCAAGCTGCCAGTAAGTACCCGTCCCAACGTAAAAACTGGTCCAGTTCGGGGCAGGTGGATCCCAGAGGGAATCCTGTCGACCATGCAATTTCACGTCCGCAACCACCCCCCCCCCCCCCCCCCCCAACCCAACACCCTTGCCTCAAAGCCCTGTGGCGAGTGGGGGTGGCTGGAGTGTAATATTCTGACCAGCGATCTTTCAGCTATGATTTTCCAAAATTCCTTGAGATTCAAGAATGGTCCCATTAGATTGGAAGTTGGCAAACGTTACATTGCTTTTCAAGAAAAGAGGAAGAGGGAAATAGTGATCTACAGGCCTGTTAGCCTCATATCAGTTGTTGGGAAAATGCTGGAACCTATTATTTAGGAAGTCTTAACAATGCACTTGGAAGATATTGCATGATTAGAACAAGTCAACACGGTTTTACTAAAGGGAAATGGGAACATAGCAGCATAAGTAGACCATTCAGCCCTTCGAGCCTGTTTTGCCATTCAATGCGATCAAGGCTGATCATGCCATTTTCCCACATGGTCCCGACATCCCTTTATGCCATTGGTATTTAGGAATCTGTCAATCTCTGTTTTAAACATACTCAATTACTAAGCCTCCACATCACCTGGGGTAGAAAATTCCAAAGATGCACATCCTCTGAGTAAAATAAATTTTCATCCCGGTCCTAAGTGGCTTTCCTCTTATTTTGAAATTGTATTCCCTGGCTCTAAATGCCCAACCAAGGGAAACATCTCACCTGCTTCTACCCTGTCTATCCCTTTAAGTATTTTGTAGGTTTCAATGATATCACTTCTCATTCTTCAAAACTCTAGAGAATACAGACCCAGTTCACCAATATTTCTTCAAAGGACAGTCCTACAATCCCATGAATAATCCTGTTTAATAAATTTATTAGAGCTTTTTGAGGTTGTAGCTAGTTGGGTAGATAAAGGGGAACCAGTAGATGTAGTATACCAGGATTTCAAAAGACTTTCGATAAGGTACTACAGAAAAGGTTAATGGGCAAAATAAAGGTTCATGTAGTTGGAAGTAATATATTCACACAGATAGAGGACTGTTTAACAGAGTGTGGGCATAAATGTGGCTTTTTTCATGTTGGCAGGCACTGAATAGTCGTTGGCAAATGGATCAGTGCTGGAAAAGGTGAGAAACATGCAAGTGTTAGTGTTCACAGAGACTTGGGTGTGCTGGTACAAGAAATGCAAAATGTTAGCCTACAGGTGCACCAAGAAATTAAGAATCAAATGGTAAATTGGCCTTTGTTGCAGGTGATTGGAATACAAGAATAAAGATGTCTGCACAGGATTTTGGTAAGACCACATTTGGATTACTGTGTGCAGTTTTGGTCTTCACATTTAGAATCATAGAATCGTAGAATTTACAATGCAGAAGGAGGCCATTCGGCCCATCAAGTCTGCACTGGCCCTTGGAAAGAGCACCCTACTTAAGCCCAAGCCTCCAACCTATCCCCATAACCCAGTAACACCACCTAACCATTTGGACACTAAGGGGCAATTTAGCATGGCCCACCCACCTAACCTACACATCTTTGGACTGTGGGAGGAAACCAGAGGACCCGGAGGAAACCCATACAGTCAGGGGGAGAAAGTGGAAACTCCACACAGACAGTCACCCAAAGCTAGAATTGAACCCGGGTCCCTGAAACTGTGAGGCAGCAGTGCTAATCACCGTGCCGCCCCGCATTGGAAATACTTGCATTGAAGGCAATACAGTAAAGGTTCACTCAATTAGTCCCTGGGATGAAAGGGTTGTCCTATGACGAGAGACTGAGTAAATCGGACTTAAATTCTTTGGAGTTTATTAGAACGAGAGATCATCTCATTGAAGCCTACAAATTCCAAAGGGGCTTGATTTGATGAGATTGTTTGCATTGGTGGCTGAATCTAAAACACGGGGCACAGTCTCAAGATAAGGGGCCAATCATTTAGGACTGAGATGAGGAGAAATTTCTTCACTCAAAGGCTTGTGAATCTTTCAATTCTCCGCACCAGTGGTTGCTCCATTGTTGAATTCATTTAAGGTTGGGATAGACAGATTTTTGGTGTCTTAGGGAATTAAGGGATATGGGAAGTGGGTGGGAAAATGGAGTTGAAGACAAAATCGTGACTATATTAAGTGGCGGAGTGGGCTTGACGGGCCATGTGGCATTCTCCTGCTCCTATGTCTTATGTTCCTGAGATTTGCAAACCTGATTTTACTGATCCCTTTTGTTAGCAGTTCAGACAGTTCAAATTTTACTAACCCACTCTTCTCCCCAGAAACTTTGGATCTTCAAGGTTTTAAAGGATTCAAGGTTAAAATATGATCCAAAGCAAACTGAACGACTTGGGAAATGCTAATACCATTTTCCATGTCTAAGTTTAACTACATTTTGACGACCGGTTGTGCATGCCCCACAGCATGTAAATTGCAATATTCTCCACGTATTTACCACTGTGCATTGATATGTGCCATCTAGAACTCTGACAATGAGTTTTCAAAAAAAGCTGACAGCCCTGATAAAAACTGACAACTTAAAATTAGCATTCATAAACAACCCTGAATATAGTCCTATAAGCAAAGTAAAGGATTTTAAAGGCTCTAAATTCCATACTTGATTTATTTTGAGAAATCGTTACTTGAAAGCAAATAATTAAGGTGAGAATGCAAAGAATCTTGGGCGAAATTCTCCGTTATCGGCGGAAAGTCCACCGATCGGCGCAAAAAACGGCGCAAATCCGACTTGCGTCACGTCGGAAAAATGGGTCGATAGTCTCCGGCCCGAAATGGGCTAGCAGCGATGTAACGGGATCCGCGCTTGCGCAGTGGTTCACGCCGTGCAGCGTCATACGCGCTGCACAGCGTGACGGCTCATAAGGCCGCGCTGCTCCCCCCCCACCCGACCGGAACACCCGACCGCAACACCCGACTGGATGGCTGGCCGTCGCTCAGCCCCAAGGTTCGAGTCACGCGATGTGGAGGCGCTCCTGGACGCGGTGGAGCAGAGGAGGGACGCCCTGTATCGCGGGCACGGCCGCAGAGTTGCCCCACGCCACAGCCGGCGTCTGTGGAGGGAAGTGGCAGAGGCCGTCACCGCTGTGGCCCTGACACCACGGACAGGCACCCAGTGCCACAAGAAGGTGAACGACCTCGTCAGAGCAGGCAGGGTGAGCCTCCCCATATCCCCCACTCCCCATATCCCCCCTCCCCCATATCCCCCCTCCCCATATCCCCCCCTCCCCCATATCCCCCCTCCCCCATATCCCCCCTCCCCATATCCCCCATAACCCCCCCTCCCCCATATCCCCCCTCCCCCATATCCCCCCTCCCCCATATCCCCCATATCCCCCCTCCCCCATATTCCCCCTCCCCCATATCCCCCCTCCCCCATATCCCCATATCCCCCCTCCCCCATATCCCCCTCCCCCATATCCCACCTCCCCCATATCTCCCATATCCCCCTCCCCCATATCCCCCCTCCCCTATATCCCCCTCCCCCATATCCCCATATCCCCCCTCCCCCATATCCCCCTCCCCATATCCCCCCACCCCCATATCCCCCCTCCCCATATCCCCCCTCCCCCATATCCCCCTCCCCATATCCCCCCTCCCCCATATCCCCCTCCCCATATCCCCCATATCCCCCCTCCCCCATATCCCCCATATCGCCCCTCCCCCATATCCCCCCTCCCCCATATCCCCCATATCCCCCCTCCCCCATACCCCCAATATCCCCACCTCCCCCATATCCCCCTTCCCCATATCCCCCATATTCCCCCCTCCCCCATATCCCCCCTCCCCCATATCCCCCCTCCCCCATATCCCCAAGTGAATCCAGCCCTAACCTTAACCTCTGCAATGCACGCGCAACCGATGGCGTGCATTCATATGCCTGCCTAACACTGTTGCCTTTTACCCCTGCACCCCCCCCCCACAGGAGAAGCGCGCACACAACAATAGGGAGCATGTGAGGACTGGAGGAGGGCCCGCTGATGAGAGGCCACTGACCGTACACGAGGAAAGGGCCCTGGAACTGGCTGGCGGACCTGAGGACCGGGAGGTTGCTGATGCAGAGGTCGGGGGCGTACTAGCGAGTGAGCCACCGACAGCCCGTCCCCATATCCCACCCCCCCCCCTATATCCCCCTCCCCCGTATCACCTGATCACTGCCTGATGTCTAACCATGCATGCTTCATTGTGTATCGCAGGACCAAATGTCCAGGCACCCATCCTCGCAGATGCAGACCGCCCGCAGGATGCCCCTCGGAGACCACAGGAGACGGAGAGACCCGCACCCTCCATCATGCGACGCCCGCAGGATGCCCCTCGGAGACCACAGGAGACGGAGGGACCCGGACCCTCCAGCATGCGACGCCCGTAGGATGCCCCTCGGAGACCACGGGAGACGGAGAAACCCGGACCCTCCAGCATGCGACACCCGCAGGATGCCCCTCGGAGACCACGGGAGACGGAGAGACCCGGACCCTCCAGCATGCGACGCCCGCAGGATGCACCTCGCACACCATGGGAGACGGAGAGACCTGGAGCAACAGGGAGACGACACCCCCGTCACGTGCGGGAGCGACCACCCAGCGACGAGGGGGGTAGCCACAGGCCCCCGTCACATCCGAGCCAGGACACCACTACCCAGGACACCACTACCCAGGACACCACTACCCAGGACACCACTACCCAGGACACCCCTACCCGGGACAGCACTACCCAGGAAGACGAAATACCGGACAGTGACTCAGAGTGGATGGGTGGAGACGAACCCCCACCCCAAAGTGCCATGGACTCAGAGTGGGACGAAGAGCACGACACAACGCCAATACTGTCACCAACACCCTCCACCATCGCAGAAACACTCACCACGGTTGGGCACTTTAGTGATGAGGCGTCTGGTACACTCACTGGTGCGCACAACACAGCCGTCCCGGTACAGCAGGTGGAGGTAGGAACAGCAGAGGGACCGGGCGGTCGGAGGGCAGCCCAGCCCAAGCGAACATCTGCCGCCCAGATGGATCCCGGGTTCCTGCAGTTACCACACCCACACATAGATCCGATGCAACCACCGACCCGGAGATGAGCGAATCGGGTGACGGGCGGCTTGCGGCGGCTGCGGTCGCAGGTGGAGGAGTCCACCCGCGTCCAGGAGCTGGGAGTGGTGCCGGTCATGCGTGCCACCCAGGCCGACACCGCACGGGTGGCGTCCGCGGTGGAGGCAATGGGTGCGACGGTGTCAGACATGGGGAACGGTTTGCGAGGCCTGGGGCCTTCCGTGCAGGCGGCGTCTGTGGCCCAGGAAATGGCTGCCCTCTCACAGGAGGCCTTGAGCCAGTGCCAGCGCCAGATGGCAGAGGCGCTCAACGCCATAGCCCAGTCTCAGCAGGCCATGGCCCAGTCTCTGCAGGCCATGGCCCAGTCTCAGCAGGCCATAGCCCAGTCTCTGCAGGCCATCGCTGAGGGCATCGGCGCCAGTGGCCATGTGCGAGCCGGCGTCGCACTGTCACAGACAGAGTTTGCCAACCCCCTGGGCTCCATGGCTGCAAACCTGCAGACCCCTGTCGATACCAGCACGGGCCTCCAGGACTGGCAGGGCCAGATGTCGGGGGGGCGTCGGATGGCCAGTCCGTTCGCATCCCCCACCCATGTAGAGGCCTGGGGGCCATCGGGCACCCCGAGGGAGGAGGAGGTGGTGTGGTCCGTCCCGGCTCCCTCTGTAGGGGAGGTCCCGGTACACCGCGACACCTCGGACTCCCCCCCTTCCGTCCCAGGTGCATCGGGTGGGCAACGGGCAGGACAGGCTGGCAGCTCGCCATCCCAGTCGCCCGGGCCGCAGCCTGGCCCATCTAGGCCAGGACGCCCCAGGAAACGGCTGCCAAAGGGATCCAGTGTCAGAGGGCAGGAATCACAGGAGTCCACCTCCAGTTCTGCTGTACCGTCTGGGGAACCACGTAGACGTAGTCAAAGGGCCCGTAAGGCCAAACAATTAGACACTGAGTAAGTTGGCACGGGTGCAGGGCACAGATGAGTTTTAGGGGCTAGGGCACGTGCATGAACTCCTTTGGTTATTAAAGTCAATGTTACACCTACCGAAGCTGCCTTTGTGCTCTGTCCAAAGTGTGCGGGGGTGTCATGTACGTTGAGCGCAAGTGTGTGTGTGAGGGGTGGTCTTACCTCAGCCCCAGGTGAGTCTGCCCCCTTCCCCCTGGGCCGCCATCAACATCCCCCGGGCAGAGGACGGGACCGTGCGCTGCAGTGTCACAGCCGCATGCAGGGATGGTCCGGGTGGATGGTGGTACTGTGGCCATGGGTCAGACATAGTCCAATGATGTAGAGCCAGGAGCTCATCGCAGGGCGGGTTGTCATCATCCTCCATGGCCTGCGATAGACACGCGTCCACCCGCAACTGTGTGAGCCCGGCCCGTTGTGCCACAGGTGGATCGGCAATGGGGGGGGGGTGGGTGGTGTGCATGCGGGTGGGGTGGGTGGGGTTGGGGAGGGGGGTGAGGGTGCTGGGTGGGTGGATGGGTGGGGGGTGTGGGTGGTCGGCTGTTGCCATGGTGTGCGGTCTGTGGCCATACTACCCGATTCCCACGCCCATCTAGTCAGTGAAGCGGGCGTCTATCAGTCTGTCCCGTGCCCGCTGGGCCAGCCGGTAACGGTGGACAGCCACCCGCCTGTGTCTACCCCGTCTGCCCTGACCATTGCCCCCATCCCCCTCATCTGGGGAGGACTGCGCCTCTTCCTGCTGCTCCTCCACTCCGCCCTCCTCTGCCTGCGGCACATCGCCCCTCTGCTGGGCTATGTTGTGCAGGACGCAGCACACCACAATGATGCGGCCGACCCTATCTGACCGATACTGGAGGGCGCCCCCAGAGAGGTCCAGGCACCTGAAACGCATCTTCAGCACGCCAAAGCACCTCTCGATCACTCCCCTTGTCGCTATATGGGCATCATTGTAGCGGTTCTCCGCCTCATTGCGTTGCCTCCGTATAGGCGTCATCAGCCACGATCGCAATGGGTAGCCCCTGTCGCCCAGCAACCAGCCCTTCAGCCGGGGATGGCGTCCCTCGTACATGCCGGGGATGGATGACCGCGACAACACGAATGAGTCGTGTACACTGCCTGGGTGACGGGCGCAGACGTGCAGGATCATCATGCGGTGGTCGCAGACCACCTGTACATTCATCGAATAGGTCCCCTTCCTATTAGTGAACACGGCCCTGTTATCTGCAGGTGGCCGCACGGCGACGTGCATCCCATCGATCGCGCCCTGGACCATGGGGAACCCGGCCACGGCAGAGAAGCCCACGGCCCGGGCATCTTGGCTGGCCCGGTCCACGGGGAAGCGGATGTAGCGGTGCGCCATGGCATATAGGGCATCTGTCACTGCCCGGATGCACCGGTGCACCGATGTCTGCGATATGCCGGACAGGTCCCCACTCGGTGCCTGGAATGACCCCGTTGCATAAAAGTTCAGGGCCACCGTAACCTTGACGGACACGGGGAGAGGGTGTCCCCCGCCAGTGCCACGCGGTGACAGGTGTGCCAGCAGGTGGCAGATGTGTGCCACGGTTTCCCGGCTCATCCGGAGTCTCCTCCTGCATTTCCGGTCCGTGAGGTCCTGGTATGACTGCCGGGGCCGGTACACGCGGGGCGTCCTCGGGTGCCTCCGTTGCCGTGGGGCCGCGACATCCTCCTCCCCCTCCTCGTCCTGTCAGTCAGGTGTCCCTCCAGCTTGGGCGGCTGCCGCCTGCCCCTCTGCGGCAGCCTGCGCCGCCTCTCTGGCACGCTCCTCCTCCTCCTCCTCCTCCTCATCCAGGGCAACATAGACATAAGCGGCTGCCACCACGGCGGCCAACATCGCTGGATGATCTGAAAACATGATGGCCTGGTGGGGGGGAGGGGAACGACGACATGTCATCATTGCCCATATCCCCTCCTCCCCCCAGCCAGGTGGCATGGACCGCATGGGTCCAACTGCTGGAGGCTGGCACCTGGCCAGGTGGACCAACTCACTTGCCCTCCCATCTCCCTCCTCGGCACGGACCCCCCCCCAACCTCCACCCCAGCACGGACCCCCCCCCCCCCCCACCGCAACCTCCACCCCGGCACGGATCCCCCCAACCTCCACCCCGGCACGGACCCCCCCCCAACCTCCACCCCGGCACGGACACCCCCCCAACCGCCACCCCGGCACGGACCACCCCCCCCAACCTCACACCGGCACGGACCCCCCCCCCCCCAACCTCCACCCCAGCACGGACCCCCCCCAACCTCCACCCCAGCACGGACGCCCCCCCCAACCTCCACCCCAGCACGGACCCCCCCCAACCTCACCCCGGCACGGACCCCCCCCCCAAACTCCACCCCAGCACGGACGCCCCGAACCTCCACCCCGGCACGGACCCCCCCCCAACCTCCACCCCGGCACAGACCCCCCCCCCAACCTCCACCCCGGCACGGACCCCCCCCCCAACCTCCACCCCAGCACGGACCCCCCCCAACCTCCACCCCGGCACTGACCCCCCCCAACCTCCACCCCGGCACGGACCCCCCCCCCAACCTCCACCCCGGCACGGACCCCCCCCAACCTCCACCCCGGCACGGACCCCCCCCCAACCTCCACCCCAGCACGGACCCCCCCCCAACCTCCACCCCAGCACGGAAGCCCCCCAACCTCACCCAGGCACGGACCCCCCCCCCCAACCTCCACCCCAGCACGGACCCCCCCAACCTCCACCCCAGCATGGACACCCCCCAACCTCCACCCCGGCACGGACCCCCCCCCAACCTCCACCCCGGCACGGACACCCCCCCCAACCTCCACCCCAGCACGGACCCCCCCAACCTCCACCCCGGCACAGACCCCCCCCCCCAACCTCCACCCCGGCACGGATCCCCCATCCACCTCCACGGCACGGACCCCCTCCCGGCACTCCCCCGGAGCCCAGCCTACCCTAACCCCCCCCCCGCTGCACACACACACAACCCGAGACACACCTCTCCTCACGCATTCAGACTGCGGCCACGCCATTGCCTGCCCAGAGCCAACCCCCCAGGCCGTCACTCACCTCCACGCTGGTCGGCGTGAGCCTGGAGCACCGGGTCACGCCGATGAAAAGGAGGTTTAATTTACGTCGACGTGAACGGTCATCACGTCGACGGGACTTCGGCCCATCCGGAAGGGAGAATATCGGCAGGCCGAAAATCGGCTGCCTTGCGCAGACCCGTGACATTCTCCGCGGCAGCGGCGACATTAACGTCCCGCCGACTTTTCTCCCTTCGGAGACTTCGGCAACCGGCAGGGGCGGGATTCACGGCGGACAACGGCCATTCTCCGACCCTCTGGGGGGTCGGAGAATGACGCCCCTTATGTTGCTCAGAAAACAAATTATCTATCACTGTGCTGTATTGGCGCAACATCATACTCTCGCCTTAACCAGGAAAAATGTATAAATTTTGCTTTCAATTGCCATCCTTCGTTCGCCTTCACATGTTCCATCTCTCCAACACTTCTGTTCCTTGACTTCTCTGTCTCTGCTTCTGGTAATGTAGAGGGTGCCATCTCCGCTACTCCACTACTGGGCCGATATCTGGGGTTTAAATATCTGTGTGTGTCTCTCTCCAGCTGGCACTGAAACTTCAGAGGCCAGGGGATGTCGCACTGGGACACTTCCACTGAAGAGAGCACTGATTCAAGCCTGCCGTTTATTCCTAACCGACAGCCTGAGACTTATATCACACAGATCTCCAGACCCCTACCAATACCCAGGTGATTCTCTCTCTTGCCGGTGGTGCAACACCCACCCGGTTCCTACTCCACTAGAGTAGCTTTCCCAAGAGAGAGAATAGGACACTGCTGTTTATTTCCTAACCAGCAGTCTGTCCTGAGTGAATCGCTCAAGATGACCCTCGATTCCTGAACCCGGAATTAAGGTGAGGAGTATTTTAACAATGACTTGGTCAGAGATCGCTGGTGAAAGATTGAAGAATTTAAACGACTCCAATTATCATCAAATCAAGGTTTATTGCAAAACCCAGGTCAAAATCATCAACAGAAGAAACACAATAAAATCTTATGCTCTAATACAAACTAAGTCTATTCAAAAGTAATATAGCGGACACAACGAAAATTCTTATGATTACACAGTTTTTAGCAATATCACAAGGCACAAAACAAGTTCCCTTCCCCAAAGCCTCAACCACTATTAAAGTCAAGGGAGTTTCGCAAACTGCTGCAGGGTACTTACGGTCACAGGCTGCAGAGGTCAAGTCAGGGGTGCAGAGGTCGAGCCAAGAACGAAGAGACCCCCAATCGAAAACACAGCCCCTTTTATATTGTTTTACCTGGCTTTGTCCTGTGATCGGCCAGCCCCTTTTGCATTGAAAAAGGTAAGATTTAAAGTTCCCGCTGGTCCCGCCCCCTTTGAGCCGGTCAGACCTGTCGAGATGGGAGTACCTCCCCTAGGTCCGCCTCCAGTCTGTTTTTTGAGATAACGAGGTTGAGCTCCCTTGAAGATTTTCAAAGACTTCCATCTGCTCCGGAGATAGCTGCTATGTTGATGGGGTGTTGATTGGATTCTGCTCTGGTGGAGGCCAGGTCATTTACATCTGCATGGGGCTATGACCATCCCATTGTCCTGCTTGCAGGCAGGCCCCCTGTGTATTCCCGTGCCCCTTGGTCTGTGTTTTGATCTTATCTCGTTGTCTGGCTCCTTCTTCCTTGTAGCTCCTAGGGGGGTGTTTGTAAATATTTATGTACTTATGTCCCTACTCAGCTCAGCGGACCAAGCCTGTTGGGAAAACTGGTTCTGTTCTCTTGGCTGAAAAGTCAGTTTACAGTCTCTGAGTTTTTATGCTTGGGCAGTTCCAAAAGGGCCGAATTGCCCGAAAACCTTACAGATGCCCCTTCGATACGTCCCTACCTGCTTGGACCGTATCGACACAGGTGAAGGGCAATTATTTCCTCTTGTGTGGACCGTAGGCCCCCCCCAACAACATGCGAAATTACAATTCCCAAGACAGTTCCCTTAATCTAGGCTACCCCTGATTTCAATGAGAGGGAAAGACAAGACCATACTTAATTCAAGCAGACAGTAACATATACACATTTCACCGGAACCCCAAACGTAAGGGTCCCTGTACATATATCACAATCAAGTACACATTTCACCGGGACCCCAAACGTAAGGGTCCCTGTACATATATCACAATCAAGTACACATTTCACGCGAATCCATACAACTATTTACAATTGCATCTGTTTATTTCACCAAGGATCCTCCTTTCTTGGCTGCACTTCGCTTCTTCCCGTTGAGGGCTCTTCATTTATCCTCCATCGTCGATACCTGCAGCTGAGAGGTTTAGTCCAACTGAGGCGACAGCATAATGTAACCCCTGTACAACATTTCCTTTGTGGGGGCAAAGACTAAACCATTCTCAGGCCCCCCCCCTGGTGGTGATCGGACAGCTGTGAGGGTCGATCGGTTGGGCTGTGGGCAGGGGTCGCTTTACCTGAACCAGCAGTTCGGTAGCTTCTACAGTCATCCCTTCCCTGGGCGTTACACATCCCTCCCCACTGCGGTCAATTTATCCCGTTCCCTGGGTTCTGCCACCACCTTACAAAAGTGATTAATGCCCCTTGTGGACATGCCTTGGTAGATCCCCATGAACACAAATAAATGCCCTGGTCGGAAGCCCACCACTTATCCCAGCAAACGGTGATCCTACCCGGTGACCCCGTGATGGTCCGTTAGGTGTTGGTGTCCAGGCGTTCCCAGTCCGAGGACCGATCCCTCATGTCCAGCCTCAGCTTCCTGGGCCACCACCATCTCCCCAAAGGAACGTCCCCCTCACAGGTTAAACACACCCGCCTGCCCTCAGTCACCCTAACCCGGTCAGTCGAAGGACTCTTCTGTCTCGCCTCTGCGGAGTTCTCCCGGTCCCACCATCGCCAAGATCATCAAACTCCACATCGTCGGGTGCCCCATCTGTAGAAAACAAAACACATCCTTGCCTCTACAGCCCTACCTACCTTGAAGTGCATGGGTTCTATCCAGCGGCGGCAGCAGCTCCCGCTTTGAAGTTGCCGCAGCCTGTCTGTGATTCTGTGTTTACAGCCCGGCTCCCCAGGGTCCTAGTGCCTGCCGCTATCCGGCGGCAGCAGCAGCTCCCGCTTTGAAGTTGCCGCAGCCTGTCTGTGATTCTGTGTTTACAGCCCGGCTGCACCAGGGTCCTAGTGCCTGGTGCTTCATCATTTTACCCTTGCACCAGGCGCTTCTGTGTTCCCACGATCCTAAATACTTCACACACAACTACACACTAATTAGAACTAGCAGGGGGAAAGAAAAAGGAATATGATATATACAATGCCACCCGTCTCCGGGTGGCCAAATTAAAACTGTGCCCCGCTAAACTGGGGCAGTCCGCCTGTTTGGTCGAATGGCTCGGGCCAGACCGTCCCCTCCCGGGGGTTCGGGCTGCCTCTTGCCTCTCCTTCCCCAACAGGGTTCGGGGATCCCTCAGCGCTCCCTCCTACTCGGGCCCCCTTACTGCGGGATCGGGTTCTAGGGAGTTGTGAGGGTGACCATCTTAGAGGGGGCTTGGAGACCCGATTGCTCCTTCGTCCCCTGACTGGTTCCCAAGCCCAAGGTGATACTTCCACTTCCTCCGCCTCCTTAGCCTCTATACTAAGGCAGGCCACCTGACCCACAGGTAAGGGATTGGGAATCGTCACTGTCCCTGGGCTGGGTGCTTGCAGCACTGTCGGTCTCTTTGGGACTGCCCCTTGGGGACAGCACCTTGCCACCGGTTGTGTGGTCGTGGAGTCAGGGACCTCCCCCACCGTCGTCAATTCTGCAGGGGGTTTCTCCACTACCACCCCCAGTCTTCCCCCCACCTTGCTCTTTCTTGCCCTTATGGGGTGGAACAATTTAAATTGACTGATGTGGCGTTCGCATGGGTCCCACCTTAAGGGATTTAAACTGCAAATAGCCCCTGAGGCAGCCTCCAGAATGGGACCCTGCACCTGGACCGGACCAGGGTCTGGGGCTAGAACTACCCCTGCGCTCCCTTTTTCCTGAGGCTGCTCCCTGGGTAGTCATACGGGTTCTTGTGGTGTGGGTGCGGGCAGGCCCTGGCCCGTTGCCATTGCCACCTGTCCTGAGCCTTGCAAAAGGGCTAAAATTTTACTTATCTCGATGATTCCCGGGGCAGCTGCTCCTGCCACCGGGGTCTGACTCTCTACTGCGGGAGCCCTCTCCTGCTTGCTAGGGTTTTTACATTCCCTCTTGAAATGCCCGGCCTTCCCACACCCGTAGCATACCGGTTTCTCGTCGGAGGTCCGGGTGCCCTCATGCTTCCACTCTCTCTTAGGGGCTGCTGGTGCGATTTCATGCACCCTACCCTTAAGGGGCTTGTCCTCACCCCTCTCCCCATTACGATATGCAAGGGTGAGTTTTCTAAGGACCTCTGCCTCATTAAGGTCCGGACTCTGCGGGTCGAACCAGTGTTCGGCCTTTGCCCTAACGTGAGGGAGACAGTTAGCTACGAGGGTCTTCAGCCAGTGGGCTGTTCTCTCATCTAAATTCTGCCTATCCGCGGGAACCCCGCATGCCTCCATATAGACAGTCCACAGTCTGTCTGCGAACATGGTGGGAGATTCCCCTGGTTGCTGCTTGGTTTCCCCCACCCTCATGAAAGGGCTCCCCAGATTCAAGCCCATCGCCTCCAGAACAGCAGTCTGTGCTGTCGCCCATGTGTCAGGTCTTCCCCCATTCCCAGAGGTCACTGTCCTGCATAGCTGTGCATCTAGGGTCATCAGGAGCACCTTTATTTGCTCCCCTTCGTCGCAGTCATTGATGCTGGCTGCCTGTTCCACCTCCATAAAATGCAGCGACGGATCCCCCTTTGGAGTTAGTCTGGGAACGTGGGCCACCATCCCCCTGAGCGCGGATGCCCCATGAGGAACGATAATGTCGCCCTCAACCGGTCCCCTATTCGCCAGCCCCGCCGGGGGACCATACCTTCTTTGTCTGACAGGGCACATCCGCCCTACCTGGGGTTCCTGCTCCTCCTCCCCACTGTCCAGCCCTCCTGCCCCGTTGGGTAGCCCCCCTGTCCCCGGGCTAACTACCCATATAGGAGACGCCGCTATCTGGGGATACACCACTGACCCCCCTTGGACCTGCCCCTGACCGGGCGGTCCAAACCCTACCTGCTGACCCGGCCCCATCACCGGCATCCCAGGCAGCGGTCTGTCCCCATCCCATGGGGACCCACATACGAAACCAGGCGGACACGCCTCCAGCTGGGGGTACCCTGCCGACCCCCCTTGGACTTGCCCTTGAACGTGCAGTCCGTTCCCCGCTTGCCGACCCGGGCACGATCCCGGTGCCTCAGGAGGCGGTCTATTCCCCTTGGCCTGTGGGGAGTCATCCGCTGCGAGGAGCACCTTGCCCCTTGGGGAACCCCCTGGACCTACCAGGTGTATCTGTCCCCTGACCTTGGACAAGGCCTCCTCCAACTCCGTTATTCGTGCCTGGCACGGCCCATGGGCACAGTCCCCTACTTCCTCGCGAGCCACACAGTACGCTGCCTGGATGTCCCGGAACTTCCCCTCCAGCTTCCTACACTGCTCTGTACTCCGAGCATAGAGTTCCTGGAGCCTCCGTTCCTTTTCTTTACCCTCCACTATCTGGCAGTGGAGATAGTCCTTCTCACACCGGTTAGACTCGCTTTCCTGTTTCATTTCTGCCATTTCTTCCCGCAGTCGTTCCGCTACACTCGCGCTGTCCTGTTTAATTTCTGCCATTTCTTCCCGCAGTCGTTCCGCTGCGCTAGCGCTGTCCCCTGCGCTGGCCCTCACTTCTCTCAACTCCTGCTCTAACTCTTCGACCCTATCCTCTGTCTTGACTACCTGCTCGGACAGGCAAACCAGCCAAACTGCCTTCTCCAAGTGCCTTTTGTGCTTCTGGTAATGTAGAGGGTGCCATCTCCGCTACTCCACTACTGGGCCGATATCTGGGGTTTAAATATCTGTGTGTGTCTCTCTCCAGCTGGCACTGAAACTTCAGAGGCCAGGGGATGTCGCACTGGGACACTTCCACTGAAGAGAGCACTGATTCAAGCCTGCCGTTTATTCCTAACCGACAGCCTGAGACTTATATCACACAGATCTCCAGACCCCTACCAATACCCAGGTGATTCTCTCTCTTGCCGGTGGTGCAACACCCACCCGGTTCCTACTCCACTAGAGTAGCTTTCCCAAGAGAGAGAATAGGACACTGCTGTTTATTTCCTAACCAGCAGTCTGTCCTGAGTGAATCGCTCAAGATGACCCTCGATTCCTGAACCCGGAATTAAGGTGAGGAGTATTTTAACAATGACTTGGTCAGAGATCGCTGGTGAAAGATTGAAGAATTTAAACGACTCCAATTATCATCAAATCAAGGTTTATTGCAAAACCCAGGTCAAAATCATCAACAGAAGAAACACAATAAAATTTTATGCTCTAATACAAACTAAGTCTATTCAAAAGTAATATAGCGGACACAACGAAAATTCTTATGATTACACAGTTTTTAGCAATATCACAAGGCACAAAACAAGTTCCCTTCCCCAAAGCCTCAACCACTATTAAAGTCAAGGGAGTTTCGCAAGCTGCTGCAGGGTACTTACGGTCACAGGCTGCAGAGGTCAAGTCAGGGGTGCAGAGGTCGAGCCAAGAACGAAGAGACCCCCAATCGAAAACACAGCCCCTTTTATATTGTTTTACCTGGCTTTGTCCTGTGATCGGCCAGCCCCTTTTGCATTGAAAAAGGTAAGATTTAAAGTTCCCGCTGGTCCCGCCCCCTTTGAGCCGGTCAGACCTGTCGAGATGGGAGTACCTCCCCTAGGTCCGCCTCCAGTCTGTTTTTTGAGATAACGAGGTTGAGCTCCCTTGAAGATTTTCAAAGACTTCCATCTGCTCCGGAGATAGCTGCTATGTTGATGGGGTGTTGATTGGATTCTGCTCTGGTGGAGGCCAGGTCATTTACATCTGCATGGGGCTATGACCATCCCATTGTCCTGCTTGCAGGCAGGCCCCCTGTGTATTCCCGTGCCCCTTGGTCTGTGTTTTGATCTTATCTCGTTGTCTGGCTCCTTCTTCCTTGTAGCTCCTAGGGGGGTGTTTGTAAATATTTATGTACTTATGTCCCTACTCAGCTCAGCGGATCAAGCCTGCTGGGAAAACTGGTTCTGTTCTCTTGGCTGAAAAGTCAGTTTACAGTCTCTGAGTTTTTATGCTTGGGCAGTTCCAAAAGGGCCGAATTGCCCGAAAACCTCACAGTAAGAAGTCTTACAACACCAGGTTAAAGTCCAACAGGTTTGTTTCAAATCACTAGTTTTCGGAGCACTGCTCCTTCTTCAGGTGAATGAAGAGGTGGGTTCCAGAAACATATATATAGACAAAGTCAAAGATGCAATATGATACTTTGAATGAGAGTTTTTGCAGGTAATTAAGTCTTTACAGATCCAGAGAGAGGGGTAATCACAGGTTAAAGAGGTGTGAATTGTGTCAAGCCAGGACAGTTGGTAGGATTTTGCAGGCCAGATGGTGGGGGATGAATGTAATGCAACATGAATCCCAGGTCCCGGTTGAGGCCGCACTCATGTGTGCGGAACTTGGCTGTAGGTTTCTGCTCGGCGATTGTGCGTTGTCACGCGTCCTGAAGGCCGCCTTGGAGAACGCTAACCCGGAGATCAGAGGCTGAAGAGGGCACTTCAGAGCCCTTGACTGCTGAAGTGTTCCCCGACTGGAAGGGAACATTCCTGCCTGGTGATTATCGCGCGATGTCCACTCATTCGTTGTCACAGCGTCTGCATGGTCTCGCCAATGTACCACGCTTCGGGACATCCTTTCCTGCAGCGTATGAGGTAGACAACGTTGGCCGAGTCGCATGAGTATGTACCACGTACCTGATGGGTGGTGTTCTCACGTGTAATGGTGGTATCCATGTCGATGATCTGGCACATATTGCAGAGATTGCCATGGCAGGGTTGTGTGGTGTTGTGGTTGCTGTTCTGAAGGCTGGGTAGTTTGCTGCAAACAATGGTTTGTTTGACGTTGCGCGGTTGTTTGAAGGCAAGTCGTGGGGGTGTGGCGATGACCGTGGCAAGATGTTCGTCTTCATCGATGACGTGTTGAAGGATGCGAAGAAGATGTTGTAGTTTCTCCGCACCGGGGAAGTACAGGACGACGAAGGGTACTCTGTCGGTTGTGTCCCGTGTTTTTCTTCTGAGGAGGTATTTTGCTGTAATGCGTTGGAACTGTCGATCGATGAGTCGAGCGCCATATCCGTTCGTAGTAGAGCATCTTTCAGCGTCTGTAGATGTCTGTTACGCTCCTCCTCGACTGAGCAGATCCTGTGCATATGGAGGGCTTGTCCATAGGGGATGGCTTCTTTAATGTGTTTAGGGTGGAAGCTGGAGAAGTGGAGCATCATGAGGTTACCCGTGGGCTTGCGGTAAAGCGAAGTGCTGAGGTGACCGTCCTTGATGGAGATGAGTGTATCCAAGAATGCAACCGATTCTGGAGAGTCAGCTATGGTGCGTCTGATGGTGGGATGAAACTTAGTGATGTCATCGTGTAGTCGTTTCAGTGATTCTTCGGCGTGGGTCCAAAGGAAAAAAATGTAATTGATGTATCTGCTATATAACGTCGGTTGAAGGTCCTGTGCGTTGAGGAGGTCTTGTTCAAACTTGTGCATGAAGATGTTGGCATACTGAGGTGCGAATTTGGTCCCCATGGCTGTTCCATGTGTCTGGATGAAGAACTTATTGTCGAAGGTGAAGACGTTGTGATCCAGAATGAAGCGGATGAGTTGCAGAATTGCGTCTGGAGATTGGCAGTTGTCGGTGTTGAGTACTGAGGCAGTTGCAGCAGTGCCGTCGTCATGGGGGATGCTGGTGTAGAGTGCCGAGACGTCCATTGTGACGGGGAATGTTCCTGGTTCAACTGTTCCATGGGTGCTGAGTTTCTGTAAGAAGTCCGTCGTATCGCAACAGAAGCTGGGCGTTCCTTGTACGATGGGTTTCAAGATGCCCTCGATGTAGCCAGAGCGGTGCTCACACAGGGTCCCATTACCTGATACAATAGGACGGTCTGGTGTGTTGGCCTTGTGTATTTTCGGGAGGCTGGAGAGATCTCCGACGCAGGGAGTAAGTGGGATGAGAGCATGTAGGGTGCTCTGAAGGTCTCGATCCAAGGTCTTGATCAGTCTGTTGAGTTGGCGGGTGTGTTCCTTAGTCGGATCTGCGGGTAACTGTCTGTAATGTCCCTGGTTGTTGAGTTGCCAATACACATCTTTGCAGTAGCCCGTTCTGTTCAGTATGACGGTGGCCCCTCTTTTGTCTGCTGGTTTGATGACGATGCTGCGGTTGGTCTTGAGAGCGCGGATGGCGTTGTGTTGAGTTTGGAAGACGTTCAGGGCTGTCTTGTGAATGCGACTGATGAATCTGGCATTGACGCGACTCCTGACGGCTTGAGCACACATGTCGAGTGTAGGGCAGCAGCCTTCCGGAGGGATCCAGTTCAACTCTTTCCTCTTGGGTTGCCGCACCGCAGATCTCTCGGTCTGCTGCTCCAGTTAATTGGTTGTCTCATTGGGTACGCTGTCGGCCTCTTGGGGTTGTGGAAGAACTCCCGGAGCCTCATTCGCCTGATGAATTCCTCTGTGTCTACCGCAGGACTGATGGGGTCCATTTTGGTGGTGGTGCAGAAATTGAGCCCTCTGAAATGAAATGAAAATGAAAATCGCTTATTGTCACAAGTAGGCTTCAATGAAATTACTGTGAAAAGCCCCTAGTCGCCACATTCCGGCACCTGTTCGGGGAGACTGGTACGGAAAAGTCCTCTGCTGAGGACTTTGATTTTGTCTGGTTGAAGGGTGTAGTCCGACAAGTTGACAATAGATTTCCCTGTATTGTTTTCTACTGTGGCACCGGGGGATGCTTGGTTGATGCTGGTGGTGATGCCAAGTTTCTCAAGCTTCAGGGGCGTCATTCTCCGACCCCCCCACCGGGTCGGAGAATCGCTGGGGGCTGCTGGGAATCCCGCCCCCGCCGGTTGCCGAAGTCTCCGGCACCGGAGATTCGGCGGGGGCGGGAATCGCGCCGCGCGGTTGGCGGGCCCCCCCGCTTGATTCTCCGGCCCGGATGGGCCGAAGTCCCGCCGATAAATTGCCTGTCCTGCCGGCGTAAATCAAAGCTGGTATTTACCGGCGGGACAAGGCGGCGCGGGCGGGCTCCGGAGTCCTGGGGGTGGGCGCGGGGTGATCTGACCCCGGGGGGTGCCCCCACGGTGGCCTGGCCTGCGATCGGGGCCCACCGATCCGCGGGCGGGCCTGTGCCATGGGGGCACTCTTTACCTTCCGCCTCCGCCACGGTCTCCACCATGGCAGAGGCAGAAGAGACTCCCTCCACTGCACATGCGCGGGAAACTGTCAGCGGCCGCTGACGCTTCCGCGCATGCACCGCCCCGACATGTCATTTCCGCGCCAGCTGGCGGGGCAACAAAAGCCGTTTCCGCCAGCTGGCGGGGCGGAAAATCCTCCGGCGTCGGCCTAGCCCCTCAATGTTGGGGCTCGGCCCCCAAAGATGCGGAGCATTCCGCACCTTTGGGGCGGCGCGATGCCCGTCTGATTGGCGCCGTTTTGGGAGAATTTTGCCCCCTGTTCTTGGTGTGCATATCGGTGACGTAGTATCGTTGTCTCATCTGTTTGGCGGTGTTCTGCAGCTGGTCTGCTGCGTCCTGATTCTGGTGATAGATCGACTACCCAATATCCATTACAAGCCCACTGATGTCCACAGCTACCTCGAACATGGCTTCTCACACCCCGCTCACTGTAAGAACTCCATCCCATTCTTCTACTTTCTCCGCCTCCGTTGCATCTGTTCCTATGATGCCACCTTCCAAAACAGTGCTTCTGACATATCTGCCTTTTTTCTGAACAAAGATCTCACCGCACCCCCCCCCCCCCCCACCCCTCGCCCCCACCCCTGAGCCCTCTCGCCATTAAGGTTAATAGGGCACTCAGCTGTGTCCCACGCGTCTCCCACACCTCTTCCTTCACCCCATTCACCCAGAACCATGATAGGGTCCCTCTTATCCTCACCTTTCATCCCACCAGCCTTCTCCACCATTTCCGCCAACTCCAGCATAATATCACCACGAAACACATCTTCCCCTCACCATCCCCTCCACGTATCTGCAATTTATTGGGACCATTTCCTCCGTGACATCCTGGTCCAATCTTGCATCGCGCAACAATCACCAGGCAAAAGTGTTCCCTTCCAGTCATGGAACACTTCAGCAGTCAAGGACATTCACCCTCCGATCTTCGGGTAAACATTCTCCAAATAAAAGGCAAAGATGTGGATGCACAATCTGGAAAACCAATAATTAATCATTATACAATGCACAATAACAATTATTCAAACTAGTCTTGCATGTTGGGTTGCAAATCTCAATTGGTTCATTAGGAAAAGACGAAGCAAAAGAAAAGCAGGAAGAAATAAATCAACGTGTTTAAATCATAAGGCTTAAGTGTAGCTTTTGTAGTTATTTAAAGAACAGTGTTGGGAAAGTTAACTGTTCATCCACAGAAACTGGGCTGGTGCTTTGCTTCCTTGACTTGCAGGGAACAGGTTAGTTAGAAAATTATGAGGAACCTGGAATGTGGGATTCCAATCCCCACTCCCCATGCTGTGTATTTTTAACTGCACAGAGTATTAGCGATAACATGGATCAGGGGCCAAGCAGATAAATCAGGCAGTCAGGGACCCAGCCCAGGAGTGTTGTAGGATTGCATTGGTCCATTTGTCAATTGAGTGGTGTTTGGTGGACTGTCAATCCTGGGGTTGGGTAGGGGGTGGAATTAGAAGGTAGTTGGGGACAGCTTGGATGCCAAGGTGGGAGCTTCATAATCCTGAAGGGGAAGGAAACTGCATTAGAAACCTCTTGGTGGGGTCAAAGGCCTCAGGAATGATCGGTGTGTATGTCCAAGTGTGGCGATTCCTCAGGCAGGCACCTGAATTCAGGAGATATCTACCTACGAATTCAACAAGTCCTCACCTCAATAAAGCTGCTGGGTTTGCCAACTGCAGTTAAAATTGAACGGTAGAATGACAATGACGCCTGCAGCCTGATTACCATATTCAAGGTTCCAACTCCCCTCCCTCTTTGGATCAAGTTGGTCACCTGCTCACCTTCCTGCCCCCGTGAAAGCTGGAAATGCACGGGTTGGAAGTAGGTTTGGATCAGGAAACATAATTATCATAATTTAACTACTCTTCTTCAACACCTGGTCCAAACCCACTTATTTTATTAAATGTAAAATTCCCCCTATTATGTCTGTCTCTTGGAAATCTATGGGGGAATGAAAAACCATGGATTTTTATAAAACAAGATCTGAAGGTTTCCTTTGTTTTGCAGTCTGTAGCAGTCTTATGTAAAATGAATTCGTGAAATCCAAATCTTGTGTTTTCTACAGAAAAGTTACTAATGAAATAGCAAATTCAATCAGCAGAGGCTCCAGGGTGGCAAGTTGATGCCAAAATATATCGCACTGGTATCAATAGGCATGTTGGGGCGAAGGCACATCAAAACAATTTTAAGGTGCAGCCCTTATTTTTCAATTCTATTGGCAAAATGCAGAACAAGGCCGGCAAGAATGGACCTTGTAGGATTTTTAAAAAATTAAATTACACCCATGCACGTTGCAACCAAAAGTGAAGGTTTGCCTGTGGCATGCTCCTCATCCATTTTAGATGGAATCTTGGGGATTGGCTTGTTCAGCAAGTCTTATTTTTTAAAAAGCTTCAGCAACAATTTGCATTTAAATGGCGCCTTTAGCATATAGAAGTAATCCAAGAACAGTATTTATAATGCTGTCAACGATGAATTTCAGCCGCAGAATGTCTGAAATATAATTTTTTTGCATGTATTGCAACCTGTTATGGGCCAGGGTTTAGAGAACCCCAAAGTGAATCATGGAATTCACCTGACCAACAACTTTTAATATATTGTGGTATGGGGAGCACACGGCCCACTCTACAGGTGTGGTACAGCAGAAATGGAAAAGTATTTTTTAAAGCAAAACAATGTTTATTCTATGAATTCAAGTTAACCTTTTAAAACACACAGTGAACATCTGAGCAACCATTAATTCAAATACAACCCCCAAAGAATACAACACTAAGTAATCCTTAATAACTTCCCAAACAACACCCAGAAGACAAAAGAAACACCTTTTAACAAAAGCACATTTGGTTTACATTCACTACTGAGAACATTTATAATTTTGACTTCACCAAATGATCAAGAGATAGTCTTTTCATGGCAAAGAGATCAACAGTACACCTGCTCTGTCTGGCTTCAGCTCCAACTCTGAAAACAAAACTAAAACACACCCTGCATCAAACAGCCTAAAACAAAAGTAAACAGCTGTCAGGCAGCCCAGCTTCACCCACACTCTGACATCACTGATAAACACCCATTTCTTAAAGGTACATTTCTTAAAGGTACTCTCACATGACGAACCACGCCAAGTATTTTTTTCACATATGTCTGCAGACAAGGGGCGTCATTCTCCGACCCCCCGCCGGGTCGGAGAATGGCCGTTGGCCGCCGTGAATCCCGCCCCCGCCCCCGCCGAAGTCTCCGAAGGGAGAAAAGTTGGCGGTGCGTTAATGGCGCCGCTGCCGCGGAGAATGTCACGGGTCTGCGCAAGGCAGCCGATTTTCAGCCTGCCGATATTCTCCCTCCCGGATGGGCCGAAGTCCCGTCGACGTGATGACCGTTCACGTCGACGTGAATCAAACCTCCTTTTCATCGGCGTGACCCGGTGCTCCAGGCTCATGCCGACCAGCGAGGAGGTGAGTGACGGCCTGGGGGGTTGGCTCTGGGCAGGAAATGGCGTGGCCGCAGACTGATTGCGTGAGGAGAGGTGTGTCTCGGCTTGTATGTGTGTGTGTGCGGCGGGGGGGGGGCTGGTTAGAGTAGGCTGGGCTCCGGGGGAGTGCCGGGAGGGGGTCCGTGCCGGGGAGGAGGTTGGGGGGGGGGTCCGTGCCGGGGTGGAGGTTGTGGAGGGGGTCCGTGCCTGGGTGCAGGTTGGGGGGGGTCCGTGCCGGGGTGGAGGTTGGGGGTTGAGGGGGGGTCCGTGCTGGGGTGGAGGTTGGGGAGGGGGTCCGTGCCGGGGTGGAGGTTGGGGGTTGGGGGGGGGTCCGTGCTGGGGTGGAGGTTGGGGGGGGTCCGTGCTGGGGTGGAGGTTGGGGAGGGGTCCGTGCTGGGGTGGAGGTTGGGGAGGGGGTCCGTGCTGGGGTGGAGGTTGGGGGTTGGGGAGGGGGTCCGTGCTGGGGTGGAGGTTGGGGGGGGGGTCCGTGCCGGGTGGAGGTTGGGGGTTGGGGGGGGTCCGTGCTGGGGTGGAGGTTGGGGAGGGGGTCCGTGCCGGGGTGGAGGTTGGGGGTTGGGGGGGGTCCGTGCTGGGGTGGAGATTGGGGGGGGGGGTCCGTGCTGGGGTGGAGGTTGGGGAGGGGTCCGTGCTGGGGTGGAGGTTGGGGAGGGGGTCCGTGCTGGGGTGGAGGTTGGGGGTTGGGGAGGGGGTCCGTGTCGGGGTGGAGGTTGGGGGTTGGGGGGGGTCCGTGCTGGGGTGGAGGTTGGGGAGGGGGTCCGTGCCGAGGAGGGTGATGGGAGGGCAAATGAGTTGGTCCACCTGGCCAGGTGCCAGCCTCCAACAGTTGGACCCGTGCGGTCCATGTCACCTGGCTGGGGGGAGGAGGGGATATGGGCAATGATGACATGTCGTCGTTCCCCTCCCCCCCCCACCAGGCCGTCATGTTTTCAGACCATCCAGCGATGTTGGCCGCCGTGGTGGCAGCCGCTCATGTCTATGTTGCCCTGGATGAGGAGGAGGAGGAGGAGGAGGAGGAGGAGCGTGCCAGAGAGGCGGCGCAGGCTGCCGCAGAGGGGCAGGTGGCAGCCGCCCAGGCTGGAGGGACACCTGACCGACAGGACAAGGAGGGGGAGGAGGACGTCGCGGCCCCATGGCAACGGAGGCACCCGAGGGCGCCCCGTGTGTACCGGCCCCGGCAGTCATACCAGGACCTCACGGACCGGGAATGCAGGAGGAGACTCCGGGTGAGCCGGGAAACCGTGGCACACATCTGCCACCTGCTGGCACACCTGTCACCGCGTGGCACTGGCGGGGGACACCCTCTCCCCGTGTCCGTCAAGGTTACGGTGGCCCTGAACTTTTATGCAACGGGGTCATTCCAGGCACCGAGTGGGGACCTGTCCGGCATATCGCAGACATCGGTGCATCCGGGCAGTGACAGATGCCCTTTATGCCATGGCGCACCGCTACATCCGCTTCCCCGTGGACCGGGCCAGCCAAGATGCCCAGGCCGTGGGCTTCTCTGCCGTTGCCGGGTTCCCCATGGTCCAGGGCGCGATCGATGGGATGCACGTAGCCGTGCGGCCACCTGCAGATAACAGGGCCATATTCACTAATAGGAAGGGGACCTATTCAATGAACGTACAGGTGGTCTGTGACCACCACATGATGATCCTGCACGTCTGCGCCCGTCACCCAGGCAGTGTACACGACTCATTCGTGTTGTCGCGGTCATCCATCCCCGGCATGTACGAGGGATGCCATCCCCGGCTGAGGGGCTGGTTGCTGGGCGACAGGGGCTGCCCATTGCGATCGTGGCTGATGACGCCTATACGGAGGCCACGCAATGAGGTGGAGAACCGCTACAATGATGCCCATGTAGCGACAAAGGGAGTGATCGAGAGGTGCTTTGGCGTGCTGAAGATGCGTTTCAGGTGCCTGGACCTCTCTGGGGGCGCCCTCCAGTATCGGTCAGATAGGGTCGGCCGCATCATTGTGGTGTGCTGCGTCCTGCACAACATAGCCCAGCAGAGGGGCGATGTGCCGCAGGCAGAGGAGGGCGGAGTGGAGGAGCAGCAGGAAGAGGCCCACTCCTCCCCAGATGAGGGGGATGGGGGCAATGGTCAGGGCAGACGGGGTAGACACAGGCGGGTGGCTGTCCACCGTTACCGGCTGGCCCAGCGGGCACGGGACAGACTGATAGCCGCCCGCTTCACTGATTAGATGGGCGTGGGAATCGGGTAGTATGGCCACAGACCGCACACCATGGCAACAGCCGACCACCCACACCCCCCACCCATCCACCCACCCAGCACCCTCACCCCCCTCCCCAACCCCACACACCCCACCCCCAATTGCCGATCCACCGGCGGCACAACGGGCCGGGCTCACCCAGTTGCGGGTGGACGCGTGTCTATCGCAGGCCATGGAGGATGATGACAACCCGCCCTGCGATGAGCTCGGCTTTACATCGTTGGACTATGTCTGACCCATGGCCACAGTACCACCATCCACCCGGACCATCCCTGCATGCGGCTGTGACACTGCAGCGCACGGTCCCGTCCTCTGCCCGGGGGATGTTGATGGCGGCCCAGGGGGAAGGGGGCAGACTCACCTGGGGCTGAGGTAAGACCACCCCTCACACACACAGTTGCGCTCAACGTACATGACACGCCCGCACACTTTGGACAGAGCACAAAGGCAGCTTCGGTAGGTGTAACATTGACTTTAATAACCAAAGGAGTTCATGCACGTGCCCTAGCCCCTAAAACTCATCTGTGCCCTGCACCCGTGCCAACTTACTCAGTGTCTAATTGTTTGGCCTTACGGGCCCTTTGACTACGTCTACGTGGTTCCCCAGACGGTACAGCAGAACTGGAGGTGGACTCCTGTGATTCCTGCCCTCTGACACTGGATCCCTTTGGCGACCTCCCCTACAGAGGGAGCCGGGACGGACCACACCACCTCCTCCTCCCTCGGGGTGCCCGATGGCCCCCAGGCCTCTACATGGATGGGGGATGCGAACGGACTGGCCATCCGACGCCCCCCCGACATCTGGCGCTGCCAGTCCTGGAGGCCCGTGCTGGTATCGACAGGGGTCTGCAGGTTTGCAGCCATGGAGCCCAGGGGGTTGTCAAACCCTGTCTGTGACAGTGCGACGCCGGCTCGCACATGGCCACTGGCGCCGATGCCCTCAGCGATGGCCTGCTGAGACTGGGCCATGGCCTGCTGAGACTGGGCCGTGGCCTGCAGAGACTGGGCCATGGCCTGCAGAGACTGGGCTATGGCCTGCTGAGACTGGGCCATGGCCTGCTGAGACTGGGCCATGGCCTGCTGAGACTGGGCTATGGCGTTGAGCGCCTCTGCCATCTGACGCTGGCACTGGCTCATGGCCTCCTGTGAGAGGGCAGCCATTTCCTGGGCCACAGACGCCGCCTGCACGGAAGGCCCCAGGCCTCGCAAACCGTTCCCCATGTCTGACACCGTCGCACCCATTGCCTCCACCGCGGACGCCACCCGTGCGGTGTCAGCCTGGGTGGCACGCATGACCGGGACCACTCCCAGCTCCTGGACGCGGGTGGACTCCTCCACCTGCGACCGCAGCCGCCGCAAGCCACCCGTCACCCTATTCGCTCGTCTCCGTGTCGGTGGTTGCATTGGATCTGTGTGTGGGTGTGGTAACTGCAGGAACCCGGGATACATCTGGGCGGCAGATGTTCGCTTGGCCTGGGCTGCCCTCCGACCGCCCGGTCCCTCTGCTGCTCCTACCTCCACCTGCTGTACCGGGACGGCTGTGTTGTGCGCACCAGTGAGTGTACCAGACGCCTCATCACTAAAGTGCCCAACCGTGGTGAGTGTTTCTGCGATGGTGGAGGGTGTTGGTGACAGCAGTGGCGTTGTGTCGTGCTCTTCATCCCACTCTGACCCCATGGCACTTTGGGGTGGGGGTTCGTCTCCACCCATCCACTCTGAGTCACTGTCCGGTATTTCGTCTTCCCGGGTAGGGGTGTCCTGGGTAGTGCTGTCCCGGGTAGTGCTGTCCCGGGTAGTGCTGTCTCGGGTAGGGGTGTCCTGGGTAGTACTGTCCCGGGTAGTGCTGTCCCGGGTAGTGCTGTCCCGGGTAGGGTGTCCTGGGTAGTGCTGTCCCGGGTAGTGGTGACCCGGGTAGGGGTGTCCTGGATAGTGGTGTCCTGGGTAGTGCTGTCCTGGCTCGGATGTGACGGGGGCCTGTGGCTGCCCCCCTCATCGCTGGGTGGTCGCTCCCGCACGTGACGGGGGTGTCGTCTCCCTGTTGCTCCAGGTCTCTCCGTTCTCCGTGGTGTGCGAGGGGCATCCTGCGGGCGTCGCATGCTGGAGGGTGCGGGTCTCTCCGTCTCCCGTGGTCTCCGAGGGGCATCCTGCAGGCGTCGCAAGCTGGAGGGTCCGGGTCTCTCCGTCTTCCGTGGTCTCCGAGGGGCATCCTGCGGGCGTCGCATGCTGGAGGATGCGGGTCTCTCCGTCTCCTGTGGTCTCCGAGGGGCATCCTGCGGGCGGTGTGCATCTGCGGGGATGGGTGCCTGGACGTTTGGTCCTGCGATACACAATGAAGCATGCATGGTTAGACATCAGGCAGTGATCAGGTGATACGGGGGAGGGGGATATAGGGGAGGGGGGATATGGGGACGGGCTGTTGGTGGCTCACTTGCTCGTGGGCCCCTGACCTCTGCATCAGCAACCTCCCGGTCCTCAGCTCCGCCAGCCAGTTCCAGGGCCCTTTCCTCGTGTACGGTCAGTGGCCTCTCATCAGCGGGCCCTCCTCCAGTCCTCACATGCTCCCTATTGTTGTGTGCGCGCTTCTCCTGTGGGGGGGGTGGTGGCAGGGGTAAAAGGCAACAGTGTTAGGCAGGTATATGAATGCACGCCATCGGTTGCGCGTGCATTGCAGAGGTTAAGGTTAGGGCTGGATTCACTTGGGAATATGGGGGATATGGGGGAGGGGGGATATGGGGGAGGGGGGATATGGGGGATATGGGGGAGGGGGGATATGGGGATATGGGGGAGGGGGGATATGGGGAGGGGGGATATGGGTGATATGGGGGATATGGGGGAGGGGGATATGGGGGATATGGGGGAGGGGGGATATGTGGGAGGGGGGATATGGGGGATATGGGGGAGGGGGGATATGGGGATATGGGGGAGGGGGGATATGGGGGACGGGGGATATGGGGGATATGGGGGAGGGGTGATATGGGGGTTATGGGGGAGGGGGGATATGGGGGATATGGGGAGGGGGGATATGGGGGATATGGGGGAGGGGGGATATGGGGAGGGGGGATATGGGGGATATGGGGGATATGGGGGATATGGGGGAGGGGGGATATGGGGGATATGGGGGAGGGGGATATGGGGGATATGGGGGAGGGGGGATATGGGGGAGGGGGGGATATGGGGGAGGGGGGGATATGGGGGCTATGGGGGAGGGGGGATATGGGGGAGGGGGGATATGGGGGAGGGGGGATATGGGGGAGGCTCACCCTGCCTGCTCTGACGAGGTCGTTCACCTTCTTGTGGCACTGGGTGCCTGTCCGTGGTGTCAGGGCCACAGCGGTGACGGCCTCTGCCACTTCCCTCCACAGACGCCGGCTGTGGCGTGGGGCAACTCTGCGGCCGTGCCCGGGATACAGGGCATCCCTCCTCTGCTCCACCGCGTCCAGGAGCGCCTCCACATCGCGTGACTCGAACCTCGCGGCTGAGCGACGGCCAGCCATCCAGTCGGGTGTTGCGGTCGGGTGATCTGGTCGGGTGGGGGGGAGCTGCGCGGCCTTATGAGCCGTCACGCCGTGCAGCGCGTATGACGCTGCACGGCGTGAATCACTGCGCAAGCGCGGATCCCGTTACGTCGCTGCTAGCCCATTTCGGGCCGGAGACTATCGTCCCATTTTTATGACGTGACGCAAGTGGGATTTGCGCCGTTTTTTGCGCCGATCGGCGGACTTTCCGCCGATAACGGAGAATTTCGTCCAAGATGTGACAAATTACAAAAACACAAACTTCTGGAGTGTATTTAACATCGACAATAATCCTTCAAATCCCGGCCCTGGGGCACTGTCCGTGTGGAGTTTGCACATCTCGTGTCTGCGTGGGTTTCACTTCCACAACCCAAAGGTGGGCAGGTTAGATGGATTGGCCAGGCTAAATTGCCCTTTAATTGGGAAAAAATAATTGGGTACTCTAAATTTATAACAAACAAACATAGAAAATAATGCCAAGGTGCTTCAAAATGGACACAGATCCAAATATTAGTCATTCAGCCTCTTGAGGCTGCCCTGACAAGACATCAGAGTCTAAGGAGTGGAGTGTTTGAGGGAGCAGGGTCTAGGGCTGGAGAAGGTTACAGAGATAGGGAAGGGTGAAGTCAACAACGGATAAAAATGTCAGATTTGAGGGCTTTCCAACATTAAAGGATGTAGTGTTACTAATAGCCTCTACTTTGTCACAATTACTCCATCTTTCTTTCATCAGCATAACTTCAGCTGTAATGACCTCCTGTGGCCAAATATAGGCTCCCTTTTTGTTTTCCTAATCCCAATCCAGAGTGCTACAGAATAAACTCTCTGCACAAGCTTTTTTTCTGCATCTAGAATCATAGAATCCTCACGGTGCAGAAGGACACCATTCGGCCCATCGAGTCTGCACCAATCCTTCAAATGAGCACTCTACCCATAGCCAGTCATCCAATGACCCCTCCCTACCCCCATAACCCCATAACCTACATGCACATGCCTGGACACTAAGGGGCAATTTATCATGGCCAATCCACCTAACCCATACATCTTTGGACTGTAGGAGGAAACCAGAGCACCCGGTGGAAACTCACACAGACACAGAATGTGCAAACTCCGCGCACACAGTGACCCAAGCCGGAATTGAACCCGGGTCCCAGGCGCTGTGAGGTAGCAGTGCTAACCACTGTGCCACCATGCTGCCCACACACCTGCTCAAGTGCCTGCGAGCAAACTTCCTGGGGAGAACTCCCATTGAAAAATTGAACGGTATGCTCTGCAGGCCCAGACAAGTCTGTTCATTTGGAAGGGTAGAGTTTTTCTCAATCCACCATCAGAACTTTGGCAGGCATAAGGCAAAAATGCCATATATCCAGCAAAGTGGGAAAAGGTCAGAGGAAATTCATCCCTTATGTTTCCTATTATTGGAGTATTGGCGCTTTTATTTTAGCTGGCTCTACTCATGGTTGACATTGGCTGCTCTAGTAGGAAACTATTTCATTTCCTAGTATCCTTCACTTTGATGTTCACAAAATGCACGACACAAATGAATGAATAGAAGCATTTTCAGTTTTGGTAAACCAGAGATTGATAGCATGAATACTTCAACCTGATTATTGAAATGAAGATGCCGGCATTGGACTGGGGTGGGCACAGTAAGAAGTCTTACAACACCAGGTTAAAGTCCAACAGTTTTGTTTTGAATCACTAGCTTTCTGAGTGCAGCTCCTTCCTCAGGTGAATGAACAGGGCAGCATGGTAGCATAGTGGTTAGCACAATTGCTTCACAGCTCCAGGGTCCCAGGTTCGATTCCGGCTTGGGTCACTGTCTGTGCGGAGTCTGCACATCCTCCCCGTGTGTGCGTGGGTTTCCTCCGGGTGCTCCGGTTTCCTCCCACAGTCCAAAGATGTGCAGGTTAGGTGGATTGGCCATGATAAATTGCCCTTCGTGTCCAAAATTGCCCTTAGTGTTGTGTGGGGTTACTGGGTTATGGGGATAGGGTAGAAGTGTGGACCTTGAAAGGGTGCTCTTTCCAAGAGCTGGTGCAGACTCGATGGGCCGAATGGCCTCCTTCTGCAGTGTAAATTCTATGAAATCTATGAACCTGAGGAAGGAGCAGTGCTCCGAAAGCTAGTGATTTGAAACAAACCTGTTGGACTTTAACCTGGTGTTGCAAGACTTGTTACTGATCATTGAAGTCAGCGGTAATCAATATTGAATCGTGAACCTGAGCATCAAAGTGTTGATCCATGTAAATATGGTTCAGGGTTAATGCAAATACAGGTCATTGTCAAGCATATATATATATACACACCATAACTGTGAAGAAGTGCACAATATTACATATTTAAGGTTGATTTTAATCATTTTCATTAAAACTGTTGGTGATCAAAGGTTCATAAAATAAATCTCTTTGAAAATAAAACCTCCAGAAATGGTTTTGCTGTTTCGTTTGAAACAAACTACACTCCAGTGAGAATAAAAGCATAAATCTTGGAAACAGCAGCTGTTCCAACAGTTCAAATTATTCCAACTGTTGCAGAAACAGATGGGCAGCAACTTATAAATGCATTAATTTAATCCAAGAAAACGATTCTGTAATTGTTCCATGTGAGACAATGCATTTAGCTCACTTTCAAAGTTTTAAAAATTGTATTCAAGTACTATAAAGTTTCAATTCTCTGCATGTCACAAATACACCCACTGTTTAATAACATCTCCAGATGTTGCAAGTACAATTGAATCTAATAAATTCCGACTCCCTGCGATTGAAGTCCAATTTATCAGCTTGTCCCCATGAGGGAAAGCCCATTAGTAGTGACAGCGAGAATCACATTGGCTTCAGAAGCATTCTCTGGAAAAGGATATTCCTGTTAGATACAACTCCATTAATTGGATATTTTCATAGCCGATTGTGTATATTGTCATGGATTTTCCTATTAACTGCTGTAAGGCCCCCTCACCCACTGCCAGGGTGCCCAAGTGGCAATGCAAGGGTGCCAGGCTGGCAGTGCCAAGGAGACTGGGTGGCAGAGGCAGAACCAGGATGCCACCCTGCCTTGACCCCGATTACCCGGGGGCCTCCCATGGCCTGGGGGACAGCACCCCCCCCCCCTCCTCCCCACCTGCCGTTGCGCCTGGTCAACGTTTGCGTGGACCAGTTCTAAACAGCACCCTGGCAACGTTTCCCAGGCACTGCTGTTGAATCCCGGACGCTGGGTGAATCCGGTGTCCGGATATTTAAATGAGCTGTTTTGCGAGATTCCGTTAAATCTCGCGAGACGTTCCAAACGTCGTGAACCTCTTGCGAGCTTCAACGGCCTCGCCTGACACCAAGACGGTCATGACAAGGCCGCTGCATCAAGCCGTTTGTGTGCTGTGGTAAGTATTTATATGTGGACAGGATAAAATGGGAAAAGCTGTTCAAATTCTATGAAATACAAGCGCGAATCAACCCCGTATTCTCTATCGACTGTTCAACTACAGTAGACATCACTACCATCTGGTATCCTGCTATATCATTCCCTAGAACAAATTGAATGCCTGCAATGGGCAAGGTTTCTACCATAACTATACCAACTTCCCCTGTCTTCAAGCTACTCTGAGCTCACTTTTACGACAGGAATTTCTTTTGGTTCACCAAGAATGTTGCTGACCAGACAGAATCTTTTCCTTCAATATCCCTTTGGGACAACAAATACCTCTAGCCGTAGCCAAGAGGGATTTGTTTCCTGTTCCATGTTTGGATGACTGCATCAAAAGCATTGGATGGTCAAAACTCATCACCAAAATAGACTGGCTAAAGATCTATTGGCAACTACCTTTGACTGAGAGGGCAAAGAAGACCTCCACTTTTGTGACACCCCAAGGAGCTTGGCAATTCAAAGCTATGCTTTTGGGTTGAAGAACGTCTCTGCCTCTTTTCAATGGCTCACAAACCAAGTGATTCGAGGATTGAATCACTGTGCTGTATACATTGATGACTTAGTGGTGTTCAGCCAGTGTTTGGAAGAGCATCTACACCACCTAAAGGAACTGTTTGACCGCTTAGAAGCCGATCTCGTGGTGAATCTAGCAAAAAGCAAATTTGCTGAGGCTCAAACTTCATCTGTGTCACAGAGTGGGACATGGTCAAATGGCATCATGAGATGCAAAAATACAGGCTGTTTGGGACTTCTCGGAACCCATCGCTAGAAAAGAGATTTAAAGAATTCTGTGCATGAGCGGATTCTACCGGATTTCGACAAAGTCCCACATAAGAGATTAGTGTGTAAAATTAAAGCACATGCGATTAGGAGTAGTGTACTGAGATGGATAGAAAACTAGTTGGCAGACAGGAAACAAAGAGTAGGAATAAATGGGTCTTTTTCCAAACGGCACTGCAATCACGAGATTGGCAGTGACTAGTGGGGTACCGCAGAGATCGGTGCTGGGATCCCAACTATTTACTATATATTAATGATTTTGATAAGGGTTCTCCAAATGTAATTGGCAGATGACACAAAGCTGGAGGGGAGGGTAAGCTGTGAGAGGATGCAAAAATCCTTCGGTGTGATTTGAACAAGTTGAGTGAATGGGTAAATGATGGCAGATGCAGTTTAATTTGATTAAATGTGAGGTTATCCATTTTGATAGCAAAAATGGGAAGGCAGATTATTATCTGAATGGCCATAAATTAGTGCAACAGAACCTGGGGCCCTCCTACACCAGTCACTGAAGGTAAGCATGTAAGTGCAGTAGGCAGTAAACAAAGCAAATGATATGTTGGCCTTCACAGTGAGAGGATTCGAGTACAGGATCAGGGATGACTTGCTGCAATTACACAGGGCCTTCCGAGACCACATCTGGAATATTGTGTGCAGGTTTGGTCTCCTTATCTGAGGAAGGATGTTTTTGCTCTAGAAGAGTGCAGAGAAGGTTTACCAGACTGATTCCTGGGATGGCAGGACTGACGTACGAGGAGAGATTGAGTTGGTTAGGATTGTATTTGCTGGAATTCAGAAGAATGAGGGGGATCTCATAAAAATCTATACAATCTTAACAGGACTATACAGGTGGACACATGAGGGCTGTTCCTGATGGTGGGTGTGCCCAGAACCAGAGGCCACAATCTAAGGATAGGGGGTAGACCATTTAAGACAGAAAAGAGTTGAAATGTCTTCACCCAGAGACTGGTGAGCCTATGGAATTTGCTACAACGGAAAGTAGTTGAAGTCAAAATATTGTATGCTTTCAAAAAGCAGTTAGATATAGCACTTGGGGTGAAGGAGATCAAAGATATGGGGAGGAGGTGGGATTAGGCTTTTGAGTTGGATAATCAGCCACGATCATAGTAAATGGTGGAGCATGCTTGGTGGGCCGAATGGCCTCCTCCTGCTCCTATTTTCTATGTTTCTACTATAAGTTTATGCCAAACTTTAGCAGTGTGGTAGCACTACTCAAGAAAAACAAGCACGTTGACTGGACAGAGGAATGCCAAATGGCATTCAACCATTTAAAAACTGTGTTGACTATAAACCCAGTGTTAGCAGCACCTAATTATGACAATCAGTTTAAAATGTTGGTGGATACTAGCGACATTGGTTTTTGAGATTTATGTTGCCAGCAACTCAGCAGAGACAATCATACTGGCTTCAATCCTTTGAAATATTTGGAGAAATTCCAAAATTGGAACATCCGGTTATTCCAATGTAGATTCCTCTTGCACCCATTCATCTTAAAAATCATTCATGTGGCCAGGAGAGAAAAGGTCTTTGCGGACGCTTTATACTGAGTATGAAAGAAACTTTTGGGAAAAGTGAGTGTAAATTTTCGCGGTATCTACTCTGTTAATACATGCTCTAGAATTTTGTAATGTTTCATAAGATAGAACTAATACGAGAAGGTTAGAATCATATAATTTACATAGAATTTACAGTGCAGAAGAAGGACATTTGGCCCATCGAGTCTTCACCGAGTCTGAAAAATGATACGTCTTTCAAATTAAAACATTTCATTTTTAAAAAGGGGGGGCATGCACGGTTTGCCTTGTAGCAGCAGTAACACAGATCTAAGAAGACATAATAGGGTGTAATGTGTTTGGCAACAGGTAGAAATCTGCCTAGCAGCAGCAGTAGCCTGTATTCAAAAGTCCGGATGAGATCCGTCTTTCCCAGTAACAAGATTTGAAAGCATCTAGATAGGACCAAGTGTGAATCACCTATAGTGGAAAGAGCTTAACTAGATGATTGCGAGATCAGTGAGCTATACACATGCTAATTTCTCGAGTCAAGGAATGTGAGAGGGGCAGACAGCCAAATACACAGTCTGCAGAATCAAAGAGGAACAAGGGTACAATTTCCAGCACCCTCAAGAAGCAAGGCAGGCCAGTTTACATCTAACAGCCTGGAGGTCAGTTTACATCTAACAGTGTGGAGGCTAGTTTTACATCTAACAGCTAAGAGGCCAGTTGTACATCTAATAGCCTCTAAGTCTCAGTGTCAAGGCAGTGAAGAAATCTTTGTGAAGGGAGTTTAAATATCCCTGCTGGACCCAGAAAATACTTTCCCAGACTTGATCATCAACTCTGCATTGTGTGGTAATTATAAGTTGGATGTGACTTATAGATGTATTTACTTTGGATGTTTTTTGGGCAAGGAGAAGGATTAAGGAGTTCAAGGATTGTAAATATATTTTGGAACAAGGGGTACGCTCTCCATAAAGTGTCTGTAGTGTAGTCCCGTCCGTGTGTTTGTCTTTTATTTAATTTAATAAATAGTCTTTAATAATTGTTACACGACGACTGGGCTGCTTATTCTCACTGTGGTTTCACTTGACTCCTTACACAATTCCAAAAACAAACCATTCACCCTCATGAATTGGGGTTTCAAACTTGGATACCCTTGCAGATAATATTAGTGTGGTTTGTGACAATACACACTTCTTTAACTACAATACTGCTGTTTCTGATCACTTGTCCTTCCATCGAGAATGGTTCCTGTATGAGGACAGCAACGCTTCACTGGTATCAGTGAGAACCTTTATTGAACTGAATAGAAATGGCAGCCGACAGCTCTTGCCTCCTGGCAGAGCCACGTGACTGTGGGAAGCTAGGCAGTACACTTAGTAAGATTGCATTTTCAAAACCTAAATACTCCTATTTTCATAATGAACAAAAAATACAAACATCCCTTCATTTCAAGTGAATAAAGACACATCTGTCATGCATAATCCAGTGTGACTGTGAGTTACCAAAGTTACCCACGATATACCCACTGTCCCCATGCATTAACAACTGTCACTGCACATGCATTGCACACGTACCGAATGGATCTTTCCAGGCCTTCCCGCCTACGGGATTTTCTGGTCCTGCTGACAGCGACCACATGCAGAGGTTCCCTGGTGACATGGCCACTGAGCAATGCAAATGACTATTGACTAAGGTGGGACTGGAAGATCCCACAGCCGGCCAATGGTGAGCTGTCTCCGCCTCTCTCTCTCTCGCTTACAACCTGTAACCATCGGCTCCCCTTTAGGCCTCTGCACCAACACATATCTTCACTCCTTTCCTCCCTATCTAATTCCTCCCCTCCCCTCCCATCTCCCCAACACTGATCATTGGTGCACAACAGTGCTGCCGTTCACCTGCAGCGAGAAGACCCACATTACGTAGTATTATGATCTATGTGGTTGCTATTCCACCAACTCACTGTTGAACATGGGTTTCCAGGGTCCACAGCCGCTGGAGGCTTCCACTTTTATGGTTTTCCCAAGCTGTCCCAGGTCTTCTGCCAGATGACTCCCAACATGCCCATGTCACCTTGGTGTGGACGTGCTCCAGACTGACATATTCTGCCAATGGTGCGACTAATTAGACAGGGTGGGGAAACAATTACAGTCGGGTCTGTTTCTGCCTCCTATTAATACGATACACGTTGCTTTCCCGCCCGCCTCTGGCACATTCCCACTGTCCATTTCATGGCAGTGGGAAACTGATTTTTCAGCTCCTACACATTGTTCCCTGCCCACCACAGCCCCCATGCTCCTATCACACCCACTATTAAACTCATTAAATAGGGATTGGAAAATCTTGGCCATTATATCTTCTATATGTATGAAAAACCAAATTAGGCACCCATTAATTCATTCCACTGGTAGTGTTTAAAATCTTCTTTTTAATTAAGGGGCAATTTGGAGTGGCCAATTCACCTACCCTGCACATCAAATCCAGGTCCTCGGAGCCATGAGGCAGCAGTGCTAACCACCGTGCTTCTGTGCCACCCATGTCTACAATCATATGGTGGGTCATAAAACATGTTGAGGTGTTAGCTTTGTGTCAATAGTTATTCTCTTGTTCCTGAATCAAAAATGTCTTGGGTTCAACCCTTACTCCCGAGATTTGACTACAGAAGCCAAGCAGGCTATCCATGAAGGCATCACCTTCTTAACCTTGCCCCTTGCCTGAGGTGTGGTGACCCTCTGGTTTATTTACCTCCAGTTAGTTCTCTCTCATAAGGGGGGAGCAGCCAGTCATCCTCAGGGATGATGGTGACTATCATTTCACTGAGAGAATGCGGCACTCTAAGAGTGATGTGCTTTGGATAGGAATTTAATTAAGGTCTTGGCTGTCCTATCAGGTGGAGGTAAACAAAGTAGATAGGAACAGGTGTTCTGGCCAACAACCCTCAACGAATGCTACCAAAAAGAAATGATCTGGCCATTTGTCTCATTGCTATTTGTGAGAATATGGGGCGAAATTCTCCACTCCCGCGCCGAAGTGGCCGCGCCGTCGTGAACGCCGTCGAGGTTCACGCCGGCCTGAAGCGGCCCCTTTCCCGACCGATTCAGGCCCTGACAATGGGCTAGGATCGGGGCCGCGTCATCTACACGCGCCAGGCCTTGTCGCCCGCGTAAAGGCGCGCCGCATAGATGACGCGGCCGGCGCCGCATAACTGCCGTCATCCGCGCATGCGTGGTTGCCGTCCTCTCTAAGTCCGCCCTGCAAGAAGAGGGCGGACGGATCTTGCGGGGTCGCGGAAGGAAGGAGGTCCTCCTTCAGAGAGGGCGGCCCGACGATCGGTGGGCACCGATCGCGGGCCACCCCACATTTGAGGTACGCCCCGTTGCAGGATCCCCCCCCCCCCCAGGCCACCCCCCCAGCGTTCATGACGGCAGCGACCAGGTGTGGACGGCGCCGGGGGGAACCCGCCGTTTTGGCCTGGTCGCTCGGCCCATCCGGGCCTGAGAATAGCGGGGGTGCCGGAGAATCGCCATTTTGGGTGTCTCCAGCGATTCTCCAGCCTGCGGCCCGCGGAACTCGACGGGGCCGTTCCCGCCGCTTGGGAGAATCACAGGAGGGCGTCGGACCGGCGTGCCGGGAAATTTTGGCGGCGCAGGCGATTCTCCCAACCGGCGCAGGAGTGGAGAATCTCGCCCATGCTCTCCACAAACTGGCTGCCACATTTATCCGTGTTCCAACATTGGCTACACTTCAAAAGTACTTCACTGGCTGCAAAATGCTTTTCATGAGGTCATGAAAAGTGCTATATAAATGTAAGTTCATTGTTTCTTCACAATAACGATTGATGGGTTTGCCCAAAGGTGGAAGCCGTTCATTGATTTCTTCAAGGAAAATTGAGGCATCAGGCGAGACGGGAGGTGGGGTGGGGAGGGGCGGAATAAGGTGTTAAAATGGGGAAGGCAGGACGGGAGGAGGAGAATGGCAGGGGGGGTTGTGGTGTTGGTTAGCTAGTTATTTATTTATAAACATGTTCCAGTTTGTTTTTGCTCTTGTTTTTTAGTTTGTATTTGCGCTTATGTAAATGCCTGAATAAAAGTAGATTTTTTAAATTAATTCTTTGGGGAGGTAACAAGGAAGTTAGACAAGAGAGAGCCAGTGGACGTGATCTATTTGGATTTGCAGAAGGCCTTTGACAAAGTGCCGTTCAGGAATCTGTTAAATAAGATAAGTGTCCATGATGTTAAGGGCAAGATACTGGCACGGATAGAGGATTGGCTTGCTGATAGAAGGCAGAGAGTGGGGATAAAGGGGTCTCTTTCAGGATGGCAACCGGTGGCTAGTGGTGTTCCACAGGGTTCAGTGTTGGGCCCACAACTATTCACGATACAGATTAACAATCTGGGAAAAGGAACTTAGAGCATTGTTGTTAAGTTTGCAGATGATGCAAAGGTATGTAGAGGGACAGGTAGTATTGAGGAAGCAGGGAGGCTGCAGAAGGACCTGGGCAGGCTAAGCGAGTGGGCAAAGAAGTGGTAGATGGAATCCAATGAGGAAAAGTGTGAGGTTATGTACTTTGATAGGAAGATTAGAGGCATAGACTATTTTCTGAATGGGAAAGGGCTTCGGAAATTGGAAGCACAAAGGGACTTAGGAGTCCTAGTTCAGGATTCTCTCGAGGTTAACATGCAGTTAGGAAGGCAAATGCAGTGTTGGCATTCATTTCGAGAGGGCCAGAATACAAGAGCAGGGATGTACTGGTGAGGCGATATAAGGCTCTGGTCAGACACCATTTGGAACACTGTGAACAGTATCTAAGGAAGGATATGTTGACCTTGAAGGTGCCCAGGAGAGGTTCACGGGAATGATCCCGGGAATGAAAGGCTTGTCATATGAGGAGCAGTTGATGACTCTGGGTCTGTGCTCGATGGTGTTCAGAAGGATGAGGGGGGTCGCATTGAAACATAGTGGGCTGCATGGTAGCACAGTGGTTAGCACAGTTGCTTCACAGCTCCAGGGTCCCCGGTTCGATTCCCGGCTTGGGCTACTGTCTGTGCGGAGTCTGCATGTTCTCCCCGTGTCTGTGTGGGTTTCCTCCGGGTGCTCCAGTTTCCTCCCACAGACCAAAGATGTGCAGGTTAGGTGGATTGATTATGCTAAATTGCCCTTAGTGTCCAAAAAAATGGTTAGGTGGGGTTACGGGGACAGGGTGGATGTGAGGGGACAGAGTGGAGGGGAGGGCATAGGGTGGAGGTATGGGCTTAGGTAGAGTGCTCTTTCCAAGGGCCGGTGCAGACTCGATGGGCCGAATTGCCTCCTTCTGCACTGTAAATTCTATGATTCTATGAACGTTGAGAAGGTTAACATTTAGTGCATTGGTTTGTTCAAAACTGACCTGAAATGATTTGATAAGACCATCTGGTTGTGAAATCAGCTAACAGCTGGAGTGAGTACCGTCATTTTATTGGTGAAGTTTCAAAGTTAAATGGGTAAAGAAATTAGAATGTGCCTGTCTCAATTATTTTGGTGTGTACATTTTCTTTATTCATTCATGGGATGTGGGTGTCGCTAGCCAGGCCAACTTTTATTGCCCATCCCTAAATGCCCTCGAGAAGGTAATGGTGAGCTTCCTTCTTGAACTGTTGTAGTCCCTGAGTTGTAGGTGTGATGAATGTAAGATATTGTTATATATATTGTATTTTATACCTGGTGTAGTAATGTTATTAAAAGCCTGGGTTACGGTATTTTTTTTTGCAATAATATTATGAAAGAACACCAGGTTAAGGTAACCAGACTGTGTGTCTGCTAAAGATCTAGTTAAGAAGTCATAAAAGGTGAGGTCATGATTGTTTCCAACCAGTTACTTGGTTACATATAAAGGGCTAATGAGATATTGTTATGATTTCTGGAGATTCCCTGGAGTGTAGATAATTTGTGAGGGGTTGTGCTTAGTCCCAGCTATGGAGGTCATGTGATGTCTTAATGGAATACAGCTGGTGTAATTAATGGGAGGAGCCAGGTGTGTCTGTAGTTTTGCAGTTTGCCATAGGATTTGGGTCTGACAAGACAGAAGGGTTGTAAGTTGAACAGCAGTTTTTCCAAATGCTCCTTGGTTGAGCAGAAGTGTCCTGGTTCTGAAAGGGTCTCTCTCAGCAAACGTCTCTGCAAATAAACTAAACAAGTAATCTGTTTGCTAACTTTATTTATACATGGCATTTGAACCGTATTGTGATTCTTAATTGGAGTTAGCAGCAGTAAGTTGATGTTTTTCCTTGTGGTTTAAGAACAGTTTAACTGATAATTGCAAAGCTATTTTATTTGATGTTAATATGGTAATTCTGTCTTTAAATTAAAGTCTGTTTTCACATAAAAATACCAATTGGTCAGAGTTATGACTCCTGGGATGAAGTGTCCTTCCCTCACAGTTTTACAAATTTTAAAAAATTGTTTGGGGTTCTCATCCAGTATTCTAAAAATGTTGGGGTCTGGTCCGGTATCCTAACATTGGCACGCCCACATTGCTGTTAGGAATGGAGTTCCTGGATTTTGAGCCAGTGGCAGTGAAGGAATGAAGATATATTTCCAAGTCAGGATGGTGAGTGACTTGGGAGGGACCTGGCAGGTGATGGTGTTCCCATGCACCAGCCGCTCTTGTCCTTTTAGGTGTTCGAGGTTGTGTGTTTGCATGGTGCTCTGGAAGGAACCTTGGTGAATTGCTGCAGTAAGCCGGTAGATGGTACACACTGCTGCCGCTACAGTTCTACATCTGGAGTTCCAGATCATAGATGGGACACAACATGACAGCACGGTGACGCAGTGGTTAGCATTGCTGCCTCACGGCGCCGAGGTCCCAGGTTCGATCCCGGCTCTGGGTCACTGTCCGTGTGGAGTTTGCACATTCTCCCCGTATTTGCGTGAGTTTCACCCCCACAATCCAAAAGATGTGCAGGCTAGGTTAATTGGCCACGCTAAATTGCCCCTTCCTTGGCAAAAAAGAATTGGGTACTCTAAATTTATTTTTAAAAAATAGATGGGACACAACGGTGATTCATTTCAGCTGAAGCCAGTCTAAAGCTTGGACTGATAGCCCAGAACCTGTCAACAGAGATTCACAATATGTCACAGCACAAACAAAGTGTTGGCAGAACAGATCCAGAGGAGTACTAAGATATGTTTACAGGGCTGTGATGCTTATTGGGAGAATAATCATTGAGAAGTAGATGAGCATAAGACCAATTCAGCATCTGCTGAGAAGTTCCAGCTACCCTCAAGTTAGCTCGAAAAGACAAGATAGAACAGCTGGAAAACAGGGGAGTAATCAGAAAAAGTACCAATTCTGACAGACTGTGGGGGCGCGATTCTCCGACCCCCCACCGGGTCGGAGAATCGCCGGGGGCTGCCGCGAATCCCGCCCCCGCCGTGTCCCGAATTCTCCGCCACCAGAGATTCGGCAGAGGCGGGAATCACGCCGCACCGGTCGGCGGGGGCGGGAATCACACCGCGCCGGTCGGCGGGCCCACCCCCGGCGATTCTCCAGCCCGCAATGGGCCGAAGTCCCGCCGCTGTCAACCCTCTCCCTCCGGAGTGGATTAAATCACCTTTTGAACGCCGGGACAAGGCGGCGCGGGCGGGCTCCGGGGTCCGGGGGGGGGGGCTGGCGCGGGGCGATCTGACCCCTGGGGATGCCCCCACAGTGGCCTGGCCCGCGATCGGGGCCCACCGATCCGCAGGCGGGCCTGTGCCGTGATGGCACTGTTTTTCTTCCGCCTTCGCCATGGTCTTCACTATGGCGGAGGCGGAAGAGACCCCCTCCCCTGCGCATGCGAGGGGATGACATCAGCAGCCACTGACGCTCCCGCGCACGCGTCCCCGGCAAAGACCTTTCAGCGCCGGCTGGCGTGGCACCAAAGGCCTTTCCCGCCAGCCGGCGGAGCAGAGACCTCCGCACCTTTGGGGCAGCCCGACGCCGGAGTGGTTCCCGCCACTCCATTACACCGGAACCCCCCGCCCCGCCGGGTAGGGGAGAAACCCCCCGTGAGCAGCATGGTAGCAGTGAGCCAATTTGGAAAGCTGCGAGTATGCTTCGACCCAAAAGATCTAAATAAAGCGCTGAAGAGATCACACTACCACATGCCGATCATCGAAGGAAATTTGCCGCAACTTGCCAAGGCAAATATATTCACTATCCTAGATTCAAAGGCAAGTGAAGTTAAATGAAAGCAACAGCTTTCTAATGATATCCTGGATGCCATTTGGATGATGACTGCATGAAGGGCAAAGATTCAACATGTGCAGAGGCTTCTTGCACATGGCTTACAAGGACCTGGTGAAGATCCTCCTTACACATGCATGATTCCAGGGGAACTAGACTGGGGTGTCCGCTGAAGATGGCAATGGGGCATGTGGGTGAAACAGGTTTAAGGATAATGAATCATAATTGAACTACATTATACATTTTAATGAGGTATATGAGGTAAGTGTAGTCTATTTACAAAAGTGCAAGAATGTTAACAATCATAGTACACCTGTGCAACGACATGTGAAATCATATTTTCTTAATCTTGCATTCCCTACCACTTCTTCTAGCTGCGCCAACATCTGCAGCAAGGGTGGAGGAAACCTGCTGTCCAGTTTATGACCATACAGACGTGGAACAGGAGTAGGCCATTCAGCTCCTCAAGCCTGCTCCAGCATTTAGTAAGATCACAGCTGATCTGATAGTAGTCTCAAAAAAGTAACCCGCTTACCCCGATAACCAATCACCCCGTTTCTTACCAAGAATCTATCCACCTTTGCCTAAAAATTATTCAACGGCCACCCATTCCCCATTTTGCTGGGGGCTAGCAGGCAGGCAGCGTAGAGCTCACAACTCTAGCTGCCGATAAGGCCCCCAGGACTTCCAGTTCAGAGCCTGTGCATGCACATGCCGTTGGCCTGCAGCGGCCGTGCCATGCTCCATGGACCTGCACCGACAAAGTAGTGGCCCCCATCGCCCGCTTGCACTCCCTAGAGCCCCCAGCCCCGAATGAAGCCCCCCCCGGCCCGCCAATCGGCACTCCCCCGACTGTGGCAGCTCCAGACTGAGTCTGCAGCCGCCACGCCGAGTTCACGAATGGAGTGAGAATACGTAACCCAGGCCGTCGGGAACTCGGCCGGTCGGGGCCGGAGAATCATGGGGAAGGCCTCAGGTAATGGCTCGCGGCGGTGGATAATCAGCGCAGAGTACTCCGAGCAGCACGGTAGCACAAATTGATAGCACTGTAGCTTCACAGCGCCAGGGTCCCAGGTTCGATTCCCCGCTGGGTCACTGTCTGTGCGGAGTTTGCACGTTCTCCCCATGTCTGCGTGGGTTTCATCCGGGTGCTCCGGTTTCCTCCCACAGTCCAAAGACGTGCAGGTTAGGTGGATTAGCCATGAAAAATTGCCCTTAGTGAACAAAAAAGGTTAAGAGGGGTCATCGGGTGGAAGTGAGGGCTTAAATGAGTCGGTGCAGACTCGATGGGCCGAATGGCCTCCTGCTTTAGGGGCTGGTTTAGCACAGTGGGTTTAATAGCTGGCCTGTAAAGCAGACCAAGGGCAACAGTGCAGGTTCAATTCCCGTAACAGCCTCCCCGAACAGGTGCCGGAATGTGGCGACTAGGGGCTTTTCACAGTAACTTCAAATGAAGCCTACTCGTGACAATAAGCGATTTTCATTTTTATTCATTTCATGTCCGCACTGTATGGTCTATGTTCTATGAGAGTATGTTGCTTTTCAGGGAGTGGAGAATTCAAAAAATGGCGCTGCTCCCGATTCTGGCAGCAAACGGATTCTTCGCCCTGTCGTCGAACGTGATTTAGCATCGGGGAGCGGAGAATCCAGCCTCTTATGTTTCAATTAAGTCACATTTCCTCCACATTGCTTCCTGACATAAGGTGACCAATACTGTACACAGTACTCCAAATGTGGTCCCACTAGTGCCCTGTATAACTGAAGCATAACCTCCCTACTTTTGTATTCAATTCCTCTCACAATAAATGATAACATTAGTTTTCCTAATTACTTGCTATACCTGCTGTAGCCAACTGGGTTGGCCACTTCCCGACTTTAAAATGGAGATCCGCTAAGAATGCAGGGAAATTCAGCCAACGCAGGAAAAACAAGCAGGTGCAAAGTTTCCTGTAATCAGAACTTGCAGGAACCCAGACAGCACTGAAACTAACAGCCATCTACATACTGATGAGTGATCCCCGGGAACAATTGGAAACAGTTAAGGTAAACAAGGCCAAGCCAGACTCCTCGGCGCCAGCAGGAGCCAAGACAAAGGAAGGCCAACGGACACTTAGGAACCGCCCAGCGATCAGGGAACAGCTCCAGTATTGGAGAAATCGATCCAAGTGATCGGAACTTAGTCCAATCACTTGGAACCAGGTACGGGATCCGCCCAAAAGGGTGTGAAGCTCCTGGGGACTCTAAAATAGAGTCCCCAAGTTCAATTTGTCCTTCTTGGCAGGGTCTCTCAGCAGCTTGAAACAACCCTTGACCGTGACCTGCCTAGTAGCTGCACCAACCAAGTAAGTCTCCAGTCAACGCATGCTACGAGATAGGTGCTCCTTGCTACCAGTCTATACCAGCTTTGAAGCCAGCAGACTCAGAATCGAACAAAAGGCCATTTGTTCCCCTGACCTGGTGGGCCAGTTCCAAAGCTAAGTATAGGCCTTTTAATGTTAGAGACAGTCTAGTAAGTAGAGTTTGACACATGAGTAGTGATTGACTGTGTATGATAAATGTGTTTTGATTTGAAACTTACTAACTGGTGTATTGAGTTATTGATCAGTACTTGAACTTGAACCTCGTGGCGGTATCATAAAGATACCTGGCGACTCTAGAGCAAAGGTTACAGAAACAGAGCAAATTAAGTAAAGACACACAACGAGCAAACCAACCAAAGGTTAGCAACACTGCACACTAGCTTTGTGAGCCATGCACTAGGGCACCCAGATCCCTCTGTGTCTCAGATCTCTGCAATCTCTCACCATTTAGATGTAAGCTTCTTTTTTATTCTTCCTGCCAAAATGGACAATTTCACATTCTCCTACATTATACTCCATTTGTCAAATCTTTGCCCCCTCATTTAACCTATCTGTATCTTTTTGTAGCCTCCTTATAACCTCTTCACGACTTACTTTCCTACCTATCTTTGTGTCACCTGCAAATTTTGCAACCATACCTACAAGCCCTTCATCCAAATCTCTGTGACACACCAGTCTGTTGCCATGGATGAATTTGGTGAGTTTTCTCTTGAGGTCAAAGCCTGGAGGACCCTGGCTTACTTTGTCTGTCCTGCTGTGGGGCAGCTTCTCCCTTTGGGTCACAGAAGATGAAGCTAAATGTGTCCTAGACAAAGGGGAATCCTAAAGGGCCGGATACACTCAAAGAGTCCAAAGTGGAGATCCCAAGGCTGGCCATTAACTGCCATTGTAACAGCCGTTCCTCCTCCCTTTGGGTGCCCTAAGGCCACTGCCTGACCTCTTGAGAAGGGGCATCTGGAGGGAAGGCAATGTTCCCCGCACCACTCTTAAACAGCCACTGGAAGATCCCATTCATGGCTATAGCTATGGGGTGCAAGTCTGTGTGTATTTCCAACAGAAACTCGGTATTGTAGTTGGGCAAATTTCTTTGTGACGTTTGCCATCCTCCACAAGTATACTTCCATGCACACACGGGTGAGAACCACTTCGCCAGAGAGGAGGTGGGCAAACTTCTCTGCATCATGTGCCACTCTGTTGAGGACCTCTGCCACCTCTGCCTGATGTTACCCATCTCTCACAGTACCTCCAGCATCTTGTAAGGGCTGATCCAAAAGGCTTATCTTCGCCTGCAGTCCTCCAAGTGCCAGTGAGCTTGACTGACCCTGTCTCCTTCTGCAGCAGGCATGTGTGCCATGTGGGGACCACATCTAGATCTAGTATCTAGATCCAGTATCCACTGAAGTGTGTGTATCTGTGCTGGTGAAGGGTGGAGATTATTGTTGTGATGATTCTAAGATACATGTTCTTCTTGCATCCACATGTGCTTGGTCCTCTGACAGCTGCAGGACCTGCTGGACAGGGCTTCCTCTTCTGGCCTTCCCCTCTTCCTGCTGACCCCTGTAAGCGAGAGGAGAGAGTACGTGACTGGATGGAGGAAAACATGACACTTACGTGTCTATGTGACTACATTATACATGGATCCTTATTGGATGGAGGCTGCCCGATGACCTCGCCATCTGCGCAGTCTTAGTCTGGTTCCTCCCGTGCCAGAGAGGCTGCCGCTCCTCAAACTCTGTGAACATCTTGAAGTCATGCTGGCCCCCTCCTGCCTTCCCTCTCTCTTGTTTACATAGAATTTACAGTGCAGAAGGGGAGGCTATTCGGCCCATCGAGACTGCACCGGCTCTTGGAAAGAGCACCCTACCCAAGGTCAACACCTCCACCCTATCCCCATAACCCAGTAACCCCACCCAACACTAAGGGCAATTTTGGACACTAAGGGCAATTTATCATGGCCAATCCACCTAACCTGCACATCTTTGGACTGTGGGAGGAAACCGGAGCACACACGGGGAGCATGTGCAGACTCCACACAGACAGTGACCCAAGTTGGAATCGAACCTGGGACCCTGGAGCTGTGAAGCAATTGTGCTATCCACAATTGTTGTGCAAAGGGAGAAGATGGGGTGGAGAGCAATTGGGTTTCAAGTATCTTTCTCTTGCTTTGAGTCTTACAAATAACTCACTGGATTGTCTGCCAGTGAATGACACACTGCACATTGTCCACAAGGGTTCTGGCACAGCACCTTCCAGAGCGGTGATCTAGAATCATAGATCATAGAATCATAGAAGTTTACAGCATGGAAACAGGCCCTTCGGCCCAACCAGTCCATGCCGCCCAGTTTTTACCAGTAAGCTAGTCCCAGTTGCCCGCACTTGGCCCATAACCCTCTATACCCATCTTACCCATGTAACTATCTAAATGTTTTTTAAAAGACACAATTGTACCCGCCTCTACTACTACCTCCAGCAGCCCATTCCAGACACTCACTACCCTCTGAGTGAAGAAATTGCCCCTCTGGGCCCTTCTGAATCTCTCCCCTCTCACCTTAAACCTATGCCCTCTAGTTTTAGACTCCCCTACCTTTGGGAAAAGATGTTGACTATCTACCTTATCTATGCCCCTCATTATTTTATAAACCTCTATAAGATCACCCCTAAGCCTCCTACGCTCCAAGGAAAAAAGTCCCAGTCTATCCAGCCTCTCCTTATAACTCAAACCATCAAGTCCCGGCAACATCCTAGTAAATCTTTTCTGCACTCTTTCCAGTTTAATAATATCCTTGCATAATAAGATCTCATGCAGATAGAGGGATAAGTCTCACATAGGCATGACATTAGTGGTGGTTGCTCGTGCCATCAATGCCTAAGCCCTTTCCCCAACATGCCCCCCCCACCACACCCTCTCCCACCTGCCTCAAAGATAACAACTGAGCTCTCTGTGTGGAGGGTCAAGATCATACCGCGGCCTCTCCACCTACTGACAAGATAAACTGAAGCATCACCATATCATGTTGAGTACATCTTTTCCACATGGACCATTGAGGCCCAGTCCCCTCTACCATTCAGTAAGGTGAGTGGTTGAGTGTTCACTTATCCTGGCGGCGCAGATGAGGTGATTCATACATTTGCGGCACTCAAGGTAGTCCTGCGATGGAGGCCATGGGCACTGACCACCCTGGAGATTTCTTTCATGTAGGATTCAGCACTGGCTCGGTCACTTCCTCCCATCCCAGTTACCCCTCCTGGTCTTCACTGCATTAAGCAGCACATCGAAGGCTGGAGTTCCCTGGCATCTTTGGGTCATCTCCTCCTTCCAATGTGGGTTTGCAACAAAAATGTTTATGGCTGGGTAGCTTTTAAATATGGAAATATGGTGTCAGATGTGGTACATATCATCCAGCTGCTCAACATGCCCCCCCCCCCCGACTGCATAATTAATTAGGCCAGCATTGAGCAATTCAGTGCAAATTCCCACCACCCTCCTTGGCGGAAAGCACACCCAGTTGCCACCCCCGCCATGGGCTTTAAGCCTGGAAAGAAAAATCCTGGTCAATGTATCTGTGCATCTTTTCCGAATGGGCCGCATGTGCTAATTTTAACAATGCAAGCCAAATTAACCAAAGTTCATTTCCTGTTTAATGGTTGTTTTTAATATATTTATTTTAAACAAATAGCCATTGAGAGATCAAAGCTTTATCTCAAATCATCTTTACCTCTCATTTTATTGCAATACATCAACATGAAAGATAATGCAGGCTGCTGTTAATTTTCAAATGATCTGTCAATTTAGTTTGCCATTTTACTTTTATCTGATTATCTGTTTTACACATCACTCAAATTGCGATCATGGTCACCTTAGTGGTCCAGTACTGTACACTTAAAAACAACTCAATACAATGGACTGGATTTTCATCCTTGCAGTGGATAGCTAAAGTCAGAAATATTCCCCGCTTGGCCTGCCCGCCTTGGGAAAAAGTGACAGGAAAGATGGGATTTTCATTGTGGCGGGTGGTGGATGTGGGCTGCAATTAGACCAGCTGATCAAGGAAAGAGTTCAGAGGCAGCCACAGAGGCTGTCAGGTGTCTGGTTGCACTGTTTAAAAGGCCCGCCTCACTGCTATAGGACTTTGTTCCAGGTATAATAAAAAAAGTTAAGAGCCTCTAGCTCTCATTGCACACACATTATCAGCCCTCACATGCATCATGGCCCATCCATGCCACCATATGTCCACCACGTACTCCTATTTCCCTTCCTGCCCCCGTGCCAAGGTATGCCCCCCACTCACTTCTATTACCCCTTATGCCCCTCATGCTATTATATGGCACTTCCATGCCCATTTTCCCACTGCATATTGTATAGGATCAATGTAAACTATAGTGACAATAGGATGTGTACAAAAAGCACTCGTTCATTGATAACTTTCCACTTCCTTATAAAAAAATCAGTTTTACTACAGGCCAATAAAAATATCATTCATCCAGACCTACTAAAGTATCAATCGATAAAACTGCAAACATGTTAAACTTCTTTATCTTGTGTAACTAGTGTGATGAATATAAGAAATTGTTACATTTATTGTATTCTATAATATTGCATAATATTATTAACAAACCCATAAACCGCCTGCACGAACAATATAAAGGAACACATGACCTTATTCTAGAGGACTCTCTTGCTCTGAACAGATGTGTGTATAGAGCCATAATGGAGACAGCTCCAACTTAGTCCTTATACTGTTGTCGCAATCTAACGGAAACGTTTCTAAGTGTCATGCCTAAGTGTCACGCGGAGACAGTGGCGTAGTGGTATTGTCACTAGACTAGTAAACCAGAGACCTAGAGTAATGCTCCGGAGACGTGGGTTCAAATCCTGCCACTGCGGATGGTGAAATTTGAATTCAATAAAAATCGGGAATTAAAAGTCTAATGATGACCATGAAATATTGTCGTTAAAACTCATCTGGTTCATAAATGTCGTTTCGGGGAGGAGATCTGTTGTCCTGTGTTCTTTAGGGTTTTGACCAAGGGTGGTATCATGACTGGTACTGGCTTGAAGGGCTGAAGGACCTGTTCCTGCCCTGTATTATTCTTTGTTCTTTGTCCTTAGCTGGTGTGACCTACATGTGACTCCAGACCCACAGCAAAATGGTTGACTCTTAATGCCCCCTCAAGGGCAATTAGGGATGGGCAATAAATGCTGGTCGAGCCTTGCGAAGCCCATGTCCCATGAACACATTTTTGAAAATTCAGGCGGGTTTGGCTGGAAGTTTCTCTCCGACTCTGTCGATGACTTCCCCACCGCTATCTAACCACACTTAGTCACTTTTGTGGGCCCTGGGGAGTTCCTCTGGACTAGCCCAAACTTACTTTCATCACTGGGGAGCTGAACGCACTGGACAGACTGGTGCCTCAGAGATCGGGCCACCTCTTTGAAAGGGTGCCGCAATCTCCCCCCCCGCCACTCCCCCCCTCGCCATGTACAATGTCACTTCCCACACACATGGGCATAACCCTACACCAAATCCCCCCCAAGTGAGGACACACCACTATGGGGTCGCTGAGGGACCCCCCTTTTCAAGCCTTCACACGCCCCATTCCCCCCCCCCCAATTCAGCACCCCACCCTTCACCCCCCCCCCCCCCAATGTTCCAGTGGCCCTTTCATACCTACCCTTCACCCTCCCCTCCCACGAATCATACCCCCCATCCTTCCTTTCATAGGAAGTGTCAGCCTGGCACCCAGGCACCCTGGAACTGCTGCCTTAGCACCCTGGCTGTGCATCTGCCAGCCTGGCAGTGCCACCCAAGCACCTTGTGAGTGCACCTAACCCGAATCCTGACGTGACTGTTTCAGAGGGCAGTTAAGAGTAAACCACATTGCTGTGGGCCCGGAGTCACATGTAGGCCAGACCAGGTAAGGATGGCAGATTTCCTTCCCTTAAAGATATGAGTGAACCAGATTTTCTGTTACAGCAATCAACGATGGTATCATAGTCACCAAATCCAAGACGAGCTTCCAATTCCAGATTTATTTGTTGAATTTAAATTCTACCAGCTGCCATGGTGGGAATTGAACTTGTGTGCCCCAGAGAATTAGCTTGGTCTTCTGGATTATTAGTCCAATGACATTGCCACAACATCACTATCACTCTCCAGCTTGCAGCTGTCTCCATGCTTGCCTCCACACATGTCTTTGTCCACTCCGAGCCTTCCATCCAGGCTCAGTTCATGTGTTCCACCAGTGCAGGTTGTATTGTACAAAGTCCCACGTTGGCGTTTTCTATGCTAGATCCTACAGTAACATGGGAAGGAGATTATAACAAGGACATTCAAGTCTTAACATTCTCAATGGGGCTGGCTTTCATTGATCCCATTTGGTGGGAACAGGGTGGTTTCAAATGGCACTGTAGCACTTACTGGTCTCACCCTACTGGAACTCGACCATTTGGGAATCTTGAAATGGTTGGGGTGCAACTAGACAAATCAGGGACATCAGTTGGACAACAATCCAATAGCAAAGGTATAACCAACAGTTCTTAAAAGGATTTTCTCAGGTTGCTCATATTAAAGAAAATAGCAAAAGAAGTGATTTTGTGGAGTCAGTAGTTTTGCAGTAAAAATAGAAATTAATCTATCAGGCCTCACTGTTATTAAAGAATAAATCAGACAGCTACTTTCTGTTTTCTTTTGTTAAATACGGAAATAAAAATGCTGCTTTCAGAGTTACCTTACTCCCCCAGAGGTTGCACTGTACTGATATCACTTGGGAGTTTTGCCTTCCATATACATGGAATGACACTAAGTTGGGCTACTTTCATGATAGATGCACACTAAACACATCAGTAAACTTTCGGGTTTCCCCATTCAATTGTTGTCAAATTTTTAATGGTTTTAGAAGTATTGCTGAAAAGAGAAACATACTGCCGAAACATTCAGGGTGGGTTTCTCCGACTCCCCCCGGGTCGGAGAATCGCCAGGGTGCGGCGTGGATCCCGCCCCGCCGCTCCGACGCCGGCTGCCGAATTCTCTGCTGTTTTCGGGCGGGGGCGGGGATCGCGCCGTGCCGGTCAGGGGCCGTTGGCAGCGCCCCCCCCCCCCCAGCAATTCTCTGGGCCCCGATGGGCTGAGTAGCCACCCGTTTCAGCCAGTCCCGCCGGCATGAAATAGACATGGTCCATCCCGGCGGGACCGGGCTTGGAGGGTGGCTTGCGGATCCTCGGGAGGACGTGGGGGGATCTGGCCCCAGGGGGCCCCCACGGTGGCCTGGCCCGCTATGGGGGCCCACAGATCTGCAGGCGGCCCTGTGCCATGGCGGCATTCATTCCCTCCGCGCCGGCCTCTGTGAGGCTCCGCCATGGCTGGTGCAGAGAAGAAACCCCCTGCGCATGTGCAGGAAACACGGCGGCGGTTCTGCGCATGCGTCAGAACATGCCGGCAGTCCTGCGCATGCCCCAACTCACGGCGTCCCGCGGCGGTCCTTCGGTGCTGGTTGGTGCGGCGCCAACCCCTCCAGCGCCGGCCTGGCCCCCGGAAGTGCGGAGGATTCCGCAACTTTCGGACGGCCCAACGCCGGAGTGGTTCGTGCCACTCTTGGCACCGGTATCAGCCGCTGCGCCAATTGCGGGAGAATCCTGCCCTTAGTCTTCTACTCATCAGGACAAACACAGTAATGCCAAATTTCCAGCATTAACAGCAATTTACACCACAAGGGAAAATGGTCCTGATTGATTGGCAAGTTGGCTTTGATTGGTCGAAGCTCTGCCATGGAGAAAGCAATGGGGAATAATCAAATTATCACATTCTCAATGGGGGCTTCAACAGCACTTTACAAACCGTACCATCTAGAAAGACAATGGCAGTCAATGTATGGGAACACCACCACCTGCACGTTCCCCACCAAGCCGCACACCAGCCTGACTTGGAACTAGATCACTATTTCTTCACTGTCACTGGGCCAAAAACCTGCAGGCCGAACGCCACCTAGTCTGCAGCAGTTCAATTTGATGGCTCACCACCACATTCTCAAGCACAATTAGGAATGGGCAATAAGTGCTGGTTTTGCCAATGACGCCCACATCCCGTGAATGGATATTTTAAAATTAATTTTGTTCACTCCTCATCTGCCCTGTGAACAGTTAACAAAGTTTTCAACACATTTAAACTAACTTACTGCCTGTTAGAAATAAATTTAGACATACATTTGTACTATACTCAGTCAGAAATTGAATACAACTGCTTCCTTTTATACATCAAAGTATTTGCTTTATCTCTTGGCACAAGCCCACATTTTATTTATTCGCATTCTACTTGATCAGTTTTCAGTAACTGTGTTACTTTGGTCTAGACTATGTTATGGTCTGTCTCTTTTGACAGCACAAATGATCTCAGCACTGACACCATTTAGGATATTCCCTATATTTTGTCTCTGGTTCATATCTGGTGGTGGAATGGTATAAAACATGTTTTTTTGTATTCAGATATATAAAAGAAAAATGTGATTTGCTTTCACGTGGATATTTATATCCATTACAAACTGTAAACTGGGTAAAGTAACATTTTCAACAACAGACTTTTAGGCAATAGAATTGCATATGGCCATTTTCACCATTCTAGTTTGTTGACTCGTATATCAGTGGTAGATCACACTAATTAAAATAATAACATAATTCTCTGTTGCACACCAAATATTGTGCTGTTATTGATTGCATATGTGCACTGCTCAAAGGTAGGTCCTTCGTTCATTATATGATGCTGCTTTATTCTGAAACAGTTCCTTGGCTTTTTGTTTTGCTCGGGGTGTTTTGCCATTGCCCTCTACTCTCAGAGATAGGGTGAGGAGGAAGGGCCCAAGTACACTTCAGCCAGAACAGGAATTGAACCCATGCAGTTAGTGTTATTCCATGGCACATGCTAGTTTATTAGCCTTCTGAGCTAACCAGCCCCCATACACTGCCAGGCACTAAGATGGGAAGACATTTTGGGCCAACTGCTGTCTGCCTTATTAATGCTGGAAAAGAGGGCAGCTGGTAGTGGGACTATTTAAAAATGTTATGCTTCTGGTCGCCAGTGCCAATACTTGACTAACCTCACTTGTTGCTGATTAGCTTGACCAGTTTTTATGATTGCACTCCCAGGAATGTCTCCTATTGGTCTTAACCCTGTCTTAGCTCTCAGTTGAAGATGCCAAATGTCTGTTTGTCAAATCTCAAAACTGTACTATTATTGTTTAAATCCATTCTAATGAGGCACAACCATAACTATATGCCACCCCCCACTGCTCCCCGGCCCCTCATAAAATGAGATTTCAGGCCCATGAAAATATAGCCAAATTTCATTTGGCACTTTATTATTTTACTTGCCTGGTTTTGCTTGTCTTCACGGTTCCCAAAATTCCCTTATTGGATTTATTTTATATTTTAAAGAGCATTTTACTTGTCTCCTTATTACATTGCTATTCAATCTAAATGGTTCCTGCTGCATTTAATCTGTTTCCATTGGGCTAGATTAAATTTTAATAGGAACCTCATCAAAATCACCCTCAATGTTCTAATTTTTCTGCTGTGGCCTTACAACTATTATTATGCTCCAATTAACCTCTTGCATCATTTGTATTCCTCTAAAGAGTGTGGTGTTATAGTATACAGCTTTTGTGTTGCCATTTTTCACAAACAGTTCCATGAATATTTTAATTCCAGTGGTACTGTTTACTGGATGTTGAATGATCCTTCACTATTCCATGCTACTAAGCTGTACATGCGTGAGGCTATAAAAACTTGGTATCATCAGGTACGAGTAGCTTCTATATAATGTCAGTAAAATAAAAAAATTGTTTTAGTCTGGATTTTCTGAATGGTTTGTCAGTATTGTCTGAAGTATTCATGTCATCAGCACACAGCTGGAGGGAGGCACAGTGGTTATCACTGCTGCCTCACAGCACAGCGCCAGAGACCCGGGTTCAATTCTGGCCTTGAGTGACTGTGTGGAGTTTGCACTTTCTTTCCATGTCTGCGTGGGTTTCCTCCGGGTGCTCCGGCTTCCTCCCACAGTCCAAAAGATACGCAGATTAGGTGGGATCATGGGGATGGGGTGGGGGGGGGGGGGGGGGGTGAAGTGGGCCTAGGTAGGGTGCTCCTTCAGAGGGTCGGTGCTGACTCAATGGGCCAAATGGCCTCCTTCGGCTTGTACGGATTCTATGATTCTATATAATTATTAAGATCGGCAAACTACACCATAAACACTCCTGAAAGTCAGTGGACTGTTAAGACAGTTTGTTGCAAGTATGTCTTTCAAGAAATTCTATTCATATGATCATTGTGCTAACATGGCTAGCCACTGAGCTCATTTGCAATTAAATGTTCTCATTTGCTTGAGCAGACAAGTGGTAAAGCACAAAACGTCATCTTTGAACATCACAATAATTATAAAATAAGACTCAATGTATGGGAGTTCAGATTTGCTCCAATGCACAGTAATTATTTGAAATAATGGTGTTCAGATGCATACCTTGCACTTAACTTTGATTATATTTTTGAATGAGCATCTTTTTGTGCTGTCAAACTTTCTGAAAAATATCACACCAATTAGATGTACAGAGCAGTCTACAGGTATTCATTGTATTCAATGTTTTTTGTATTGTGGTGTGAATTTAATGAATGAATGTAGGGGAGAGTGAAATCATGATCATTTATCAATGAAGAATTAAAGGGAGAGCAATTGAGGATAAAACATGAAGAAACAATAGGGTAGATTATCTTCTTTTACTCCCCCCACTCCCACCACCATTCCTCAAACAATGATTTTGGCAACCAGCTGATAGAAAACGCCAGCCAGCCAGTGATATTCCTGGGCAGGATGGCATGGTCCATTATTGACGGTCAATGCTTTAAGGTTAGTGGGCTGTTGCCCCATAGAAGGCAAGATCTAGGGCAAGAGTCAGCCTTAGGCAGCAGTACCAAAAAGGCTGCAGGAGATGTCTGCTCCTCCCAACCACATTGACAAGTGGCAAGAGTAGGGGATCACTCCACCAGCGAACAGTGCACCGCCGAGAAGCACACAGCTGGGGACCGGAGAATCCGGCCCAGTAGGTTCAAAGAGAATTTGTTAGCCATGATCATAATCTTGATTAAAGGACTTCTGGTGGTGGCCATGAGCTGATCGGTCACATAAGGTGGCTCCTGCATGGCGGTTTTGGTTTTGGCCCTTTCTACCCAGTTAATGGGTGATTTTTGTGGGAAAAGTGCAAAGTGAATGGAGGGTGTTGGGTTCTCCCCCAGAGTGGAATGTTGGCGGTGTAGCTCAGGAGTTGGAGGACATGTGTGGTGCAGCACCAGTGGAGAAAATGGCCGAGGGGGAAAGGTCATCGTCTTCTGGTACACTGCCTGTGGAGCAGTCAATGGACTTTATCAAGGGGGAGTTTCAGCAACTGGGAAAGGAAATGCAGGGGGACTGGTCCAGGGTAATTGAGGGAGCAGTAGCCCCTCTTTGCAGGACTTTGGAACGGGTGAAGAGCACCAGGAGTCACAAGATGTGATGATCTATGAGATGGGAAGGGTGGTGACGGACCATAGCGGTCAGATTGTGTTATTGCAGGCAGGGATGGTGATGCTGGGGGTCCTGCAAGGTGCTACCGGTGAAGGCGGATTACCAGGAAAGTCGGTCCAGGCAGCAGAATTTGCGAATCATACGTCTGCTGAAGGGTGTGGAGGGTACGAGTGCCGTAGGCTATGTTAGCTAGCCGAGGCGTGGATCTTTGAGGAGGCCCCAGAGATGGATCACTACCACAGAGGCTGAGAGCTGGGCAGCATAAGCTCCAGTACAAGGAGAAGATTCAGAGGTGGGCAAAGGTAACTCGAAACTGTAGCTGGGAGGGGAATCAGATCCGGATTTATCTGGACATTGGTGCCAACTTGGCCAAACAGTGGGCAGGGTTTAATAAGGCCAAGATGGCGCTCCTTCAAAGCAAGGTTTTGTTTGAAGTATTGTATCCGGCCAAACTTTGGGTGACTTTTAAGGGCAGGGGGCAGTTTGGTGATGGTGAGTGGGGTCCGGGCTGGGATGTTGGTGGGTTTAGTTAATTTATAAGTGCCTAATTGGGACAACGCAAACTTTGTTAAGAAGCTGTTAGCATCCATCCCAGACTTGGATTCCCATCAGCTTATTATGAGGGGCGATTTTCATTGTGTGATGGACCCAAGGGTGGATAGACCACATCACAAGTCAATGGTCAGGTCAGAGATGGCACAGGAGCTGGTGGTATTAATGGACCAGATAGGAGGGGAGGTGGATATGTTGAGGTTTAGGTACCCAGGAAAGAGGGAGTGCTCCTTCTTCTCCCATGTTCATCAGGTATACTCTTGTAGTGATTTTTTTTGTGGGGGAAGGAAGTGCATTCAAGGGTTGTGGGGGTGGAATACGTAGGGATAGTAATTTTGCACCATGCACCACATTATGTGGATGTGAGGTTTGAAATGGGACAGGCGCAGAGAACAGGGTGGAGGTTTGATTCAGTGCTCCTGTCAGATAAAACGTTCTGCGTGAAGGTGGCATGGGAACATAGTGTGTCATTGTATGCGGATGATTTATTGATTTACCATCAATTGACTGCGAGACTGTGAGAACGAGTAAATATAAGGCTTTATTATCCAGGAACTTGCCTGCCAGTGCCTGCTGTACAAATGAGTGCCGCCCCCAGGTGGCCGGTCTATATATCGCCCTGGGAGGGCGGAGCCAGAGGCGGAGCCCACCGGGGTTCCAGTACAATACCTGAAAGTAGATCGTATTATCATTTCCTGGTCATAGGTCACAGTACGATACAGACAGTTCATATTCAGGTGAATACAATCACCACACTCACCCCCTGTTAAAAAAATCAAGTCCGGCAGGGGTGACGTGGGGTCATCAAATATTCAGTCTGTCTGGAGGCTGGATTGTTCTTTTAGAGATCCTCAGCTCTGGCGGTGCGACGGGCACGGTTGTTGCAGATGGTGACTCCGGGGACGTGTTTTCTGGAGCTTCATTCCGGCGTGTTGGAGGTGGTTGAGGGGTGGGGGTAGGCAGGGGGGCGGTGGGTGGCGGCAGTGCAGGCGAGGGACAATACAGGAGACCCAAGAGGTGCGGGGGGTGGCGGTAGGCTGTGGGGGGGGGGGGCACGTTGGCAGGGGAACCAGCTGGCACCAGGTCCCGTAGGGAGACCGTATCTTGCCGTCTGTCCTGGTGGGCGACGGAGGAATACTGGGGGTTGGCGTGCAGCAGTTGGACCCTCTTGACCAGGAGGTTGGTCTTATGGCTCCTCGTATGCTCCCGGAGAAGGACAGGTCTCGGAGTTGTCAGCCAGAATGGAAGCGAGATCCCGGAGATGGACTTCCGAGGGAAGACAAACAAACGGTCATGAAGGGTCTCATTCGTGGCTGTGCAGAGGAGTGATCTAATGGAGTGGAGGGTATCGGGGAGGACCTCCTGCCAGCGGGGGATCAGGAGACTTCTAGACCGAAGGACAAGAAGGACAGCCTTCCATACCGTCGGGTTCTCCCTCCCCACCTGCCCGTTTCCCTGTGGGTTATATCTCGTAGCCCTACTCGAGGCGATGCCCTTACTGAGCAGGTACTGACGCAGCTCATCGTTCATAAACGATGTGCTCCGGTCGCTATGGACGTACGCAGGGAAACCGAACAGTGTGAAGATACTGTGCAGGGCCTTTATAACAGTGGCCTAGGTCATGTCGCGACATGGGATAGCGAAGGGGAAGTGGGAGTATTTGTCAATGACAGTCAGGAAGTATACATTACGGTTGGTGGAGGTGAGGGGCCCTTTGAAGTCAATACTGAGGCGCTCAAAGCGCCAGGAGGCCTTTACCAGGTGGGTCTTGTCTGGCCGGTAGAAGTGCGGTTTAAACTCCGCGCAGACTTGGCAGTCCCTGGTCATGGCCCTGACCTCCTCGGTGGAGTAGACAGATTACGGGCCTTAATAAAGTGGGTAAGCCGGGTGACCCCTGGGTGGCAGAGGTCATCGTGGATAGCCTGAAGTCGGCTATCTTGCGCGCTGGCGCATGTGCCGCGGGACAGGGCATCTGAAGGCTCGCTGAGTTCCCCAGGACGACACTTGATATCGTAATTGTAGGTGGAGAGTTCGATCCTCCACCTCAAGATTTTGTCATTTTTAATTTTGCCCCGTTGTGCATTGTCAAACATAAAGGCAGCCGACCACTGGTCGGTGATGAGGGTGAACCTCCTACCGGCTAGGTAGTGCCTCCAGTGCCGCACAGCTTCCACTATGGCTTGTGCTTCCTTCTCGACCGAGGAGTGTCGGATTTTGGAAGCGTGGAGGGTTCTAGAGAAGAATGCTACTGGCCTGTCCGCCTGGTTGAGTGTAGCGGCCAGTGCGACGTCTGGCGCATCGCTCTCTACCTGGAAGGGGACGGAACGTCCACCGCGTGCATTGCGGCCTTAGTGATATCGGCCTTGATGTGGCTGAAGGCCGAGCGGGCCTCAGCCGTCAGGGGAAATGTAGTGGTTTTAATAAGTGAGCGGGCTTTGTCTGCATAGTTGGGGACCCACTGGGCATAGTAGGAGAATAGCACCAGGCATCGTTTGAGGGCCTTGAGGCTGTGGGGAGGGGTAAGTTCCGTGAGGGGGCGCATACGGTCGGGGTCGGGTCGTAGGACTCCGTTTTCCACGACATAGCCGAGGATGGCTAGCCGGGTTGTGCGGAAAACACACTTCTCCTTGTTATATGTGAGGTTGAGGGTTTGGGCGATTTGGAGGAACCTCTGAAGGTTGGTGTCGTGGTCCTGCTGATCATGGCCGCAGATGGTAACATTGCCCAACTACGGATATGTAGCCCGCAGCCCGTACTGGTCCACCATTTGGTCCATCGATCTCTGGAAGACCGAGACTACATTAGTGACGCCAAAAGGAACCCTGAGGAAGTGGAAGAGTCAGCCGGCTGCTTCAAAAGCAGTGGAGTGGTGATCTTCCGGGAGGATCAGGAGTTGGTGTTCACTTAGAATTTCGGTGGGAGCGGCGTGCAAGGGCTGCCGGTGGGTGAGTATTTGAGTTTAAAATCACTTACCTTGCAGGAGCAGCACTTGGAGTTTCGGCGGGAGCGGCGTGCAGGGGCTGCCGGTGGGTGAGTATTTGAGTTTGAAACACTTACCTGGTCCCGTTTCTGTTCTTCTTTGCTGTTTTTAAAACATTTATTTTTTAAGGCGGGAACCGGAAGTTCGAACCGGAAGTTCGCCCCGCCGTCTTCTGGGAAGGTTCCCCCCCCCCCCCCCGCCCACCAATAAATTCTGGTGGCGAGGAAACCCGAGACACTACACGTGTAGTGTCTCCCATCCGCCCTCCTCCTCTAACCTAATAATAAAACTCATTGGTGTGAGGTAAGTGCCATATTATATTATTATTATTTTTTTTTTCTAAAAATTTATTTATTAGCCAGATCTTGGTTGGAAGTTAGAGGGATGGCAGGAAAGGGAGTGCAATGTTCCTCCTGCAGGATGTTTGAGGTGAGGGATGCCGTTAGTGTCCCTGCTGATTTTACCTGCAGGAAGTGCTGCCATCTCCAGCTCCTCCAAGACCGAGTTAGGGAACTGGAGCTGGAGTTGGATGAACTTCGGATCATTCGGGAGGCAGAGGGGGTCATAGATAGCAGCTTCAGGGAATTAGTTACACCAAAGATTGGAGATAGATGGGTAACTGTAAGAGGGACTGGGAAGAAGCAGTCAGTGCACGGATCCCCTGCGGTCGTTCCCCTGAGTAACAAGTATACCGCTTTGGATACTTGTGGGGGGGGGGGGGGGGGACTTACCAGGGGTAAGCCATGGGGTACGGGCCTCTGGCACGGAGTCTGTCCCTGTTGCTCAGAAGGGAAGGGGGGAGAGGAGCAGAGCATTAGTAATTGGGGACTCGATAGTCAGGGGCACAGATAGGAGATTTTGTGGGAGTGAGAGAGACTCACGTTTGGTATGTTGCCTCCCAGGTGCAAGGGTACGTGATGTCTCGGATCGTGTTTTCCGGGTCCTTAAGGGGGAGGGGGAGCAGCCCCAAGTCGTGGTCCACATTGGCACTAATGACATAGGTAGGAAAGGGGACAAGGATGTCAGGCAGGCTTTCAGGGAGCTAGGATGGAAGCTCAGAACGAGAACAAACAGAGTTGTTATCTCTGGGTTGTTGCCCGTGCCACGTGATAATGAGATGAGGAATAGGGAGAGAGAGCAATTAAATACGTGGCTACAGGGATGGTGCAGGCGGGAGGGATTCAGATTTCTGGATAACTGGGGCTCTTTCTGGGGAAGGTGGGACCTCTACAGACAGGATGGTCTACATCTGAACCTGAGGGGCACAAATATCCTGGGGGGAGATTTGCTAGTGCTCTTTGGGCGGGTTTAAACTAATACAGCAGGGGCATGGGAACCTGGATTGTAGTTTTAGGGTATGGGAGAATGAGAGTATAGAGGTCAGGAGCACAGATTTGACTTCGCAGGAGGGGGCCAGTGTTCAGGTAGGTGGTTTGAAGTGTGTCTACTTCAATGCCAGGAGTATACGAAATAAGGTAGGGGAACTGGCAGCATGGGTTGGTACCTGGGACTTCGATGTTATGGCCATTTCGGAGACATGGATAGAGCATGGATGGATGTTGCAGGTTCCGGGGTTTAGGTGTTTTAGTAAGCTCAGAGAAGGAGGCAAAAGAGGGGGAGGTGTGGCGCTGCTAGTCAAGAGCAGTATTACGGTGGCGGAGAGGATGCTAGATGGGAACTCTTCTTCCGAGGTAGTATGGGCTGAGGTTAGAAACAGGAAAGGAGAGGTCACCCTGTTGGGAGTTTTCTATAGGCCTCCAAATAGTTCTAGGGATGTAGAGGAAAGGATGGCAAAGATGATTCTGGATAAGAGCGAAAGTAACAGGATAGTTATTATGGGAGACTTTAACTTTCCAAATATTGACTGGAAAAGATATAGTTTGAGTACATTAGATGGGTCGTTTTTTTGTACAATGTGTGCAGGAGGGTTTCCTGACACAATATGTTGACAGGCCAACAAGAGGCGAGGTCACTTTGGATTTGGTTTTGGGTAATGAACCAGGCCAGGTGTTGGATTTGGAGGGAGGAGAGCACTTTGGGGACAGTGACCACAATTCGGTGACGTTTACGTTAGTGATGGAAAGGGATAAGTATACACCGCAGGGCAAGAGTTATAGCTCGGGGAAGGGCAATTATGACATGACTTGGGGAGGGGGATAGGTTGGAGAAGTAGGCTGCAAGTGTTGGGCACACTGGATAAGTGGAGCTTGTTCAAGGAACAGCTACTGCGTGTTCTTGATAAGTACATACCGGTCAGGCAGGGAGGAAGGCGTCGAGCGAGGGAACCGTGGTTTACCAAAGAAGTGGAATCTCTTGTTAAGAGGAAGAAGGAGGCCTATGTGAAGATGAGGTGTGAAGTTTCAGTTGGGGTGATGGATAGTTACAAGGTAGCGAGGAAGGATCTAAAGAGGGAGCTAAGACGAGCAAGGAGGGGACATGAGAAGTATTTGGCAGGTAGGATCAAGGAAAACCCAAAAGCTTTCTATAGGTATGTCAGGAATAAAAGAATGACTAGGGTAAGAGTAGGGCCAGTCAAGGACAGGGATGGGAAGTTGTGTGTAGAGTCTGAAGAGAGAGGCGAGATACTAAATGAATATTTTTCGTCAGTATTCTCTCAGGAAAAAGATAATGTTGTGGAGGAGAAGGCTGAGACCCAGGCTATTAGAATAGATGGCATTGAGGTACGTAGGGAAGAGGTGTTGGCAATTTTGGACAAGCTGAAAATAGATAAGTCCCTGGGGCCTGATGGGATTTATCCTAGGATTCTCTGGGAATCCAGGGAAGAGATTGCTGGGCCTTTGGCTTTGATTTTTATGTCATCATTGGCTACAGGAATAGTGCCAGAGGACTGGAGGATAGCAAATGTGGTCCCTTTGTTCAAAAAGGGGAGTAGAGACAACCCCGGCAACTATAGACCGGTGAGCCTCACGTCTGTTGTGGGTAAAGTCTTGGAGGGGATTATAAGAGACAAGATTTATAATCATCTAGATAGGAATAATATGATCAGGGATAGTCAGCAAGGCTTTGTGAAGGGTAGGTCATGCCTCACAAACCTTATCGAGTTCTTTGAGAAGGTGACTGAACCGGTAGACGAGAGTAGAGCAGTTGATGTGGTGTATACGGATTTCAGTAAAGCGTTTGATAAGGTTCCCCACGGTAGGCTATTGCAGAAAATACGGAGGCTGGGGATTGAGGGTGATTTAGAGCTGTGGATCAGAAATTGGCTAGCTGAAAGAAGACAGAGGGTGGTGGTTGATGGGAAATGTTCAGAATGGAGTTCAGTTACAAGTGGCGTACCACAAGGATCTGTTCTGGGGCCGTTGCTGTTTGTCATTTTTATCAATGACCTCGAGGAGGGCGCAGAAGGGTGGGTGAGTAAATTTGCAGACGATACTAAAGTCGGTGGTGTTGTCGACAGTGCGGAAGGATGTAGCAGGTTACAGAGGGACATAGATAAGCTGCAGAGCTGGGCTGAGAGGTGGCAAATGGAGTTTAATGTAGAGAAGTGTGAGGTGATTCATTTTGGAAGGAATAACAGGAATGCGGAATATTTGGCTAATGGTAAAGTTCTTGGAAGCGTGGATGAGCAGAGGGATCTAGGTGTCCATGTACATAGATCCCTGAAAGTTGCCACCCAGGTTGATAGGGTTGTGAAGAAGGCCTATGGAGTGTTGGCCTTTATTGGCAGAGGGATTGAGTTCCGGAGTCATGAGGTCATGTTGCAGCTGTACAAAACTGTGGCACGGCCGCATTTGGAGTATTGCGTACAGTTCTGGTCACCGCATTATAGGAAGGACGTGGAAGCTTTGGAAAGGGTGCAGAGGAGATTTACCAGGAGGTTGCCTGGTATGGAGGGAAAATCTTATGAGGCAAGGCTGATGGACTTGAGGTTGTTTTCGTTGGAGAGAAGAAGGTTAAGAGGAGACTTAATAGAGGCATACAAAATGATCTTGGGGTTAGATAGGGTGGACAGTGAGAGCCTTCTCCCGCGGATGGAAATGGCTGGCACGAGGGGACATAGCTTTAAACTGAGGGGTAATAGATATAGGACAGAGGTCAGAGGTAGGTTCTTTACGCAAAGAGTGGTGAGGCCGTGGAATGCCCTACCTGCAACAGTAGTGAACTCGCCAACATTGAGGGCATTTAAAAGTTTATTGGATAAGCATATGGATGATAATGGCATAGTGTAGGTTAGATGGCTTTTGTTTCGGTGCAACATCGTGGGCCGAAGGGCCTGTACTGCGCTGTATCGTTCTATGTAACTTCTATCTATGGTGGTAGGCAGACTTCAGATCCACCGTGGAGAATTCCCGGTATTGTGCGATCTGCTTGACCATCTCCGCAATGCGGGGGAGGGGATACGCATCCAGTTGCGTGAACCGGTTTATGGTTTGGCTGTAGTCCACCACCATCCGGTTCTTTTCCCCGTCCTGACAACTACCACTTGTGCTCTCCAGGGGCTGTTGCTGGCCTCGATGACCCCCTCCCTCAAGAATTGCTGGACTTCTGACTTGATAGAAATCATGTCTTGTGCGCTGTATCGCCTGCTCCTGATGGCAACAGGCTTACAGTCGGGGGTGAGGTTCGCGAAGAGCGAGGGGGGTAAGCAAATGAGGGGATCTTAAGGGTCGCGAGGCTACATACCGTGAGGGGTTGTAAGGGTCCGGCGAATTGTAGGGTCAGGCTTCAGTGACTGCATTGGAAGTCTAATCCAAGCAGTAGGGGGGGCGCAAAGGTGAGGGAGGACGTACAGTTTAAAATGGGCCTACTCAGAGCCCTGCATCGCAAAGTTCATGATACAGTACTCCCGGATCTGTACCGAATGGGATCCGGAGGCAAGGGAGATTGTTTGGGATGCGGGGTAGATGTCAGCCAGAATGGAAGCGATGGTAGACGACCATCATAGAACTTTTCAGGTGCTTTGGCTGCGACTGGTCGAGGGTGACTGCGCCAAGCTGCGGGTAGCCTGCGTGGTCAGAGGTATCGGGGTCACAAAATGGCCGCCCGCATTGGTCGCACGTGTCGGTCGGTGTTGAAGCCGGCGGCCAAGATAGCCGCCCTCACGAGTCGCACGAGGCTGATGACGCGTCTGAAGGAGGCGTTCCCGGCAGGCACGCAGCCACATTGCGGGGTCTGCGGGCCTGTGAGTCAATGGGTCGGGCCTGGTAAGCTTTCACCTTCTGGGCTTTAGGTCGGCCCAGACAGACTCTGGCAAAGTGTCCCTTTTTGCCACAGTCGCTGCACGTCACTGTGCGGGCTGGGCAACGCTGCCGGGGGTGTTGACCCTAGCCGCAGAAGTAGCACGACGGTTCCTCGGTCTGGACGGTCAGCCGCGCGGCACAGGCCTGTGACATAGTTGGTTCTGGTGGAGGCCACATCGATGGTGCCCACGAGGGGTTCGCTGGGTCTGTGGGGAACGTGCTGAGGCTCTGGTAGGCCGCCTCTAACGAGGTGGCTAGTTTTACCGTGTCCTGCAGGTCAGTGGCCCCGCTTTCTAGCAGGCGCTGTCTGACGTAGTTAGACCGGACCCAAGCCACGTAGGTGTCTCAGATCTGCAGCTTCATGTGCTCCTCGGCTTTCACATCCTGATGGTTGCAGTTCCTTGCGAGTAGGGTCAGATTCTCTTGGTACTCGTCCAGCGATTCCCCGGCGCGTTGACGGCGAGTAGTGAAGGAAGAGGTGCCGCGCGAACACCTAATTTAAGGGCTTCACAAAATGTGCCTTCAGAGTCGCGACCGCTGCCTCGTATGTGGCAGCTTTCTCTATCATTACGGAGATTCGATGGCTCGCCTGTGCGTGGAGGAGGCACAGCTTGAGGGTTTCGGAGGGAGGCGTGGAGGAGGAGTCGAGGTAGGCCTCAAAACAGCAAAGCCAGTGGGAGAAGATCGCCTTGGCTTCTGTTGCTCGTGCGTCAAGTTCGAGTTTATCTGGCTTCAGAGCAGCTTCCATGGTGATGTCGCTGGATAATAAATTGATATACCATCAATTCACTGCGAGACTGTGAGAACGAGTGAACATAAGGCTTTATTATCCAGGAACCTGCCTGCCAGTGTCTGCTGTACAAATGAGTGCCGCCCACAGGAGTCCGGTCTATATCTCGCCCCTGGGAGGGCGGAGCCAGAGGCCAGTACAATACTTGAAATTAGATCGTATTATCATTTCCTGGTCATAGGTCACAGTACTATACAGACAGTTCATATTCAGGTGAATACATTCACCACATACACGTTTCAAACCCATTAAGGAATATTATGGATATGCTGAGGAAATTCGGTGCATTTTCTGGGTATAAACTGAACGTGGTGAAAAGTGAGGTATTTCCGGTGAATGCTGATGGGAGTAGTGCGGATTTAGGAGCCCTGCCATTCAAGGTGGCCAGGATAAAGTTTCAGTATCTGGGTATTCAGGTGGCCCATGAGTGGACCACATGTTTAAACGGAACCTGGTCAGTCTGGTGGAAGAGGTCAAAGGGGGTTTGAAGAGGTGGATTGTCCTGGGGTGGGTACAGAGTGTGAAAATGAAAGTTTTGCCGAGGTTTTTTATTTACTTTCAATCCCTTCCAATATTCCTTCCAAAGGCGTTTTTCCGGAGAGTGGATAAGTTGATTTTGGAATTTGTTTGGGCGAGCCAGACACCTAGGATTCAGAGGACCTTTTTGCAGGGAGGGCACGGGTGAAGGGGTTAGCGCTCCCAAATCTGTTGTACTATTATTGGGGGGCAAAGGTGGAGAAGGTTAGATGATGGTGGGGGGAGGGGTTCTCAATGGATGCAGGTGGAGAAGGCCTCTCATGTAGGGACGAGCTTGGGGGCCATGGCGATGGCCCCGCTCCAATTTTCTGCAGATAGGTACACTAGTAGTCCCGTCAGTGTGCCATCTCTCAAAATTTGGAATCCGTTGCAGCGGCACTTTGATATAGGACGTATGTTGGTATTGGCCCCAGTATTTGGGAACCACAGTTTCAATCCAGGAAGGATAGATGCGATGTATGGGAGTTGGCACAGGGAAAGATTAGAGTGGAATAGGGACCCGTTCATAAAGGGGAGGTTTGAAGGGCTAGAGAAATTGCAGAAGAAGTTTGGATTGCCAAGGGGGAATGAATTTAGATATTTTCAGGTGGGGGATTCTGCACAGAAGGGGCTGCCCTCGTTTCCTCAGCTGCCAAAGCACACGCTGTTTGCTATGTTGTTAACTCTGGATGAGCTGAGGGAAGGGCAGATTGTGGATATTTACAGATGGTTTGTGGAGAAGGCGCCTCTGGAGGGAATAAAGTGGAATTGGGAAGAGGAATTGGAATTGAGCTTGGGAGGGGAGCCTGGAGTGAAATAATGCACTAGATCAATTTGACCGCATCCTGTGCTACGATAAGCCTGATACAGTTCAAGGTGGTGCATAGGGCTCATATGACTCTGGCCCGCATGTGTGGGTTTTCCCTGGAGTAGAGCATGTATGCGAGAGATGTGGGAGGAGGTCGGCGAACCATACTCACATGTTCTGGGAGTGCACAAAGCTGGGTTGTTTCTGGGCAGCTGTTTTCTAGATCCTGGCAGAGATGGTGGAGGTGAAGGTGTTGGCATGCCATTTGCTAGCGATTTTTGGGTTTTCAGATTTGCGGGAGCTACTGGAGGGGTAGGGGGCCGATGTCGTGGCCGTCGCCTCTCTGATTGCCCGGCGCCAAATCTTTCTGAGTTGGGGGTCTGCAGGGGCCCCGGCATGGGTGGAGGATTAGTATGAATTCGCTCTCAGGGGTTCGGAAGAGGGCTTTTATATACGGTGGAGGCCTTTTCTGTACTTATTTGAAGGCCTATTTGTCGCCAGCATGTGGGCAGAGGAAGGGGTGTTGGGTTAGTTTAGTGGAGAAAATGGGGGAAAATTGACAAACTGTTTGAATCATGTTTATATTGAGCTACTGTACGTGTATGTTACTGATTGTATTTGGAACAAAATATATATTTTTTTAAACACCTTGGGGGTCCCGGCGGGATGGAGTAGCGGGAAGCACTCCGGCGTCGGGCCGCCCCAAAGGTGCGGATTTCTCCGCACCTTTAGGGGCCAAGCCCTCACCTTGAGGGGCTAGCCACGTGCCGGAATGGTTGGCGCTCCGCCAGCCGGCGGGAAAGGCTTTTGACGCCACACCAGCCGGGGCCGAAAGGACTTCGCTGGGTGGTGTAAGTCCGCGCGTACGCGGGAGCGTCAGCGGCTGCTACAGCGTGGGTTGGTCCCCTGTAGGGGCCAGAATCGCTACTCCCAGCGGCCCGTTCACGCTGGACACTCTGCCGCCGAATGGGAGAATCCCGCCCATGGACTAAAGAGCAGAACTCAAGAGAGGAGGTGAGAGTGACTGCCCTTGACATGAAAGCAGTATTTAACTGAGTGTAGCATCAAGAAGCCTTCACAAATCTAGAGTCATGGAAACCAGGAGAAAAACTCTCTACTGATTGAAGTCATACCTGGCACAGAGGAAGATGGTTGTAGTTGTTGGAGATCAAACACCTCAGTCACAGGACATCACTGCAAGAGTTCTTCAGGGTGGCGTCCGAGGCCCAACCATCTTTAGTTGCTGCATCAATGACCTTGCCACCATCATAAGTTCAGAAGTGAGATGCTCACTGATGGCTGCACAATGATCAACACCATTTCCGACTCTTCAGATACTAGAGTAGTTTGTGTCCATATACAGCACGTCTAGACAATATCCAGGTTTGGGTTGATAAATGGCAAGTAACATCTGCACCACATAAGTGCCAGGCTATGACAATCTCCAGCTAGAGAGAATCCAATCATCTACCCTTGACATTCAATGGCATTACCATTGCTGAACCCCAATTATCAACATACCGTAAGTTACCATTGACCAGAAACTGAACTGGACCAGCGATATAAACATTGTGGCTACAAGAACAGGTCAGAGGCTAGGAATCCTGTGGTGTACAACTCACTTCCCGACTCTCCTAAGCCTGCCCACCATCTCCAAGGCACAAGTCGGGAGTGTGATGGATGAGCCAGGTTCATTTTACATACAAGCATTAGTTACCGCAGCAAGCACAAAACACCACGCCCCACTACACCCCTCCCTTTCAAAGCATGCACAAGGTGCATTCCAACTCATTTCTTTCCTTATTAATACAAAGGCAATGACAGATCATTAAATTTTCTGCCAGCCTTTGTTGGCACAAGCAGAATTTATACGTGTGCATGTCACTGGGTTATCACTGGTTTCCTGTGACCTTTCAAAGCATGTGAGTGCATAAGATGCTAACGTGCAGACCCATTGCTTGAAACTAGAACATCCACAAAGAAAATTATCGTGATCAAATCAATCTATTCTGTCTGTTGGGGTAATATAGTTCTTCATGTGTTAATTCCAAGTATTCACTGAGTACCATGAAAGAGGAAAAGTTTACAAAATGCAGTTGGAAATAACTATGAGACGTTTGGTCGTAATACCTCAGCATTGCTTCATGGGCGGCACGGTAGCACAGTGGTAAGCACTGTTGCTTCACAGCGCCAGGGTCTCAGGTTCGATTCCCGGCTTGCGTCACGGTCTGTGCAGAGTCTGCATATTCTCCCCGTGTCTGCATGGGTTTCCTCCGGGTGCTCCGGTTTCCTACCACAAGTCCCGAAAGACGTGCTTGTTAGGTGAATTGGACATTCTGAATTCTCCCTCTGTGTACCCGAACAGGCGACGGAATGTGGTGACTAGGGACTTTTCACAGTAACTGCATTGCAGTGTTAATATAAGCCTACTTGTGACACTAATAAAGATTATTATTATTAGTTCCACAGAAAAATTGCAAAAATATCATCGTGAAAATAGGTTGAGTGTATTGCAGTTCTTGGAGCAGTAACCTAACAAAAGCTAACCATTTTGCATTACACATAAAAGTGATTTATACTTTAAAATATGTTTGTGTATGAAAGACAATTATATGGAATTATACATACCAAAGTTTATCAACTCTGCTATAAATATTGCATATTTTTAGTTGTGTGTGTATATATAACATGTATATATGTTTTACTGTTAAGAAAAGTAAAATGGTTTCAGAAAGTTGTTTGGAAGTCTTGGTGCCTGGGAGTCTGAATAGATTCCTGAAGTTAAATAGACAGATTAAACATTTTGTGATTGTCAGGAGGATAACACAAAGTAGAAAGACTTCCTCTTCACTGGTTCATGCATTTGTAAAGATATTGCTGGAGTAAAGGAAGAGTGGGAATTTGAAGCATCGTCTTTCATTTATGTTGGGATCTTCCCAACCTTTTTGTCTGGTGTAAAATAATTAATTTTTCTTGTTCAATAAATATGTTATGTCTTTTGTTGAAAGTTCAGCATCCGACTCCTGTGGACTTGTTCAGTAACTTTTTTCCATGCTTTCCAAAAACAAAAGTTAGCATCTATTCAACCAGGTTTCACTGTGGGATCTAACTTGTCCAGTATGAACATCAACTCAGATTGTTCCAACTCAAACACAGACAGTTGTAATTATATGGTTAAGAAAGAATAATGGTCTTTAAAGGTTATTGCAGCTATTCATTTTGGGAATATTTATATTCCAGATTTGATGAAATCTCCCAATTTTTTTTTGATGATCTCAAGACAACCAAACTGTTCTGAAACATTCCTATTATCTATTTGTTGCATTGGAAACTTTACCAAAGCTATAAGTTAAATTAAGCATGATTTATATGCTGCCTGCAAAACGATTTCACAATAGCGGAAAGGAAAAGTGAATTTACCAAAAGTTTGTGTCCAAACTATGCTGGCAATACAAAAACAAAATGATCTTCTTATCCAGTATTGTGCCCATGAATTCCAGAGATCTCATAAACGTGTCAGTTAAATAAACAGTAGGCTTCCCATTTCTACATTTGCAGAACTGCATGCTGATCTAACATTCTGAGTGAGATAGTTAAAGCTAGAATAAAGTTCAGCATGATGGATAAGATAGTTACATTTTAAGAGGAATCTGATGGCGTTGAATAAAATATTATTGACATCAAAGCAGGGCAGACTGTGTTGCTCCACATTTTATCACATTCCAGCTGAGAAATGACAGTTCATTGGAGTACAAGTTTAGGTATTTTCTACGGTGTTCATACACGTTTGACACAGGCAAGTTTATTTCAACATTCTGGAAATGCTAAGCTATGTGATCATGATTGGCAAAGCTGCCAATTGACCCTCAGAGAGAGAGTTGAATGCTCCTTAAAACATTGGACCCTCCCATTATTATTAAAAGAAGAGTTTGCCCATTGAAAGTCTGTAGAAATTGACTGTGGATACTGTAGGATGGCATGCAAACAGGAAACAAAACAGAACAAAGAATTTTCTTTTCGTAGTTTTGTTACACAGCATAACCTATGGAAGAGATTGGGAGTGGGATTGATTCAGTATCGGAGTCTCCAATACAAATATTGACATCTACGGAACGGTAAGTCTACTATCTAGGAGGACAACATAGACCCAGCTTTTCACCAAAGTGAAGTGTCTCTCCATTGTGGTGAAATCCCAGCATTTGCTGAAATTTCTATGTCTTGCCCTCGAACCCAGCATTTCACATCTTTAGGGGGCCAGCGTCTTGCATATGCACAATTCATGGAGACATCTGGCAATTTAAATCACCACTGACTTTTAAAAAATATATATATTTATTAAAGTTTTTTAACACAATGTTTCTCCCTTACAAACAATAACCCCCCCCCCTGTAACAAAAAAAAACGAGAAATCGCGCAGAGCAAGATATATACATGGCAAAATGATATATTTACACAGCTTTGTACACTGGCCCTCACCCGTACGTGCCAGTTTCCCCAACCCTTCATGTTATCTCTTGCTCATCCACCCTCCCAGGCAGTCCCACCTTTCCCCCCCACTCTCCCCCCCTCCCAGGACGTGTCTCCCCCCCCAGGTTGCTGCTGCTGCTGACCGACCTTCCTCTAACGCTCCGCGAGATAGTCTAGGAACGGTTGCCACCGCCTGTAGAACCCCTGCGCAGACCCTCTCAAGGTGAACTTAATCCTCTCCAACTTTATGATCCCAGCCATATCATTTATCCAGGCCTCCACGCTGGCGGGCTTCGCCTCCTTCCACATTAGCAAGATCCTTCGCCGGGCTACTAGGGACGCAAAGGCCAGAAATGAAATGAAATGAAAATCGCGTATTGTCAGAAGTAGGCTTCAAATGAAGTTACTGTGAAAAGCCCCTAGTCTGCCGGCCTCTTTCACCTCCTGCACTCCCGGTTCGTCCACTACTCCAAATGTTGCTAGCCCCCAGCTTGGCTTGACCCAGACTTTCACCACCTGAGATATTGCTCCTGCCACTCCTCTCCAGAACCCCTCCAGTGCCGGGCATGACCAAAACATATGGACATGGTTCGCCGGGCTCCCTGACCACCTTCCACATCTGTCCTCCACCCCAAAGAACCTACACAACCTCGCCCCCGTCAAGTGCGCTCTGTGGACCACCTTAAATTGTATCAGGCTGAGCCTGGCACACGAGGAGGAGGAATTAACCCGACCTAGGGCATCAGCCCACAGTCCTTCCTCGATCTCCTCCCCCAGCTCCTCCTCCCATTTACCCTTCAACTCTTCTACCAGCGCGTCCCCCTCTTCTTTGAACTCCTGGTGTATTTCCGACACCTTGCCCTCCCCAACCCATACACCCGAGATCACCCTATCTTGAAGTTCTTGTGCCGGGAGCAACGGGAATTCCCTCACCTGTCGCCTCACAAAAGCCCTCACCTGCATATATCTAAAGGCATTTCCCGGGGGTAACTCGAACTTCTCCTCCAGTGCCCCTAGGCTCGCAAACGTCCCGTCGATGAACAGGTCCCCCATTCTTCCAATCCCCGCCCGATGCCAGCTCTGGAACCCCCCGTCCATCTTCCCCGGGACAAATCGGTGGTTACCCCTGATCGGGGACCACACCGATGCTCCCATTGCACCCCGGTGCCGTCTCCACTGGCCCCAGATCCTTAGCGTTGCCGCCACCACCGGGCTCGTGGTATACTTTGTCGGCGAGAGCGGCAGCGGTGCCGTCACCAACGCCCCCAGGCTCGTTCCTTTACAGGACGCCATCTCCATCCTCCTCCACACCGCCCCCTCTTCCTCCATAACCCACTTGCGGATCATCGCCACATTTGCTGCCCAGTAGTAGCTCCCCAGGTTTGGCAGCGCCAACCCTCCTCGGTCCCTACTGCGTTCCAGGAACCCTCTCCTTACTCTCGGGGTCTTATTCACCCACACAAACCCCATAATACTCCTGCCTACTCTCTTAAAAAAGGCCTTGGTGATCACGATGGGAAGGCACTGAAACACAAACAGAAACCTCGGAAGGACCACCATTTTGACCGACTGCACTCTACCCGCCTCCTCCATTTGCTCCACCAACTTCGTCAGATTCAGTTTATGTAGGGTCCCCCAACTCCTGGCTATCTGGATCCCCAGATACCGAAAGCTCCCCTCCGCCCTCAGCGGTCGGTCCCCTATCCCTCTTTCTTGGTTCCCCGCCTGTAATACAAAGAGCTCACTCTTCCCTACATTGAGCTCATAGCCCAAAAACTCCCCAAACTCCCTTAGAGTCTGCATGACCTCCACCATCCCCTCCATTGGATCCGCCACGTACAGCAACAGGTCATCCGCATATAGCGACACCCGATGCTCTTCTCCCCCTCGGACCACCCCCCTCCATTTATTAGACTCCCTCAGTGACATGGCCAATGGTTCGATCGCCAATGCGAACAACAGGGGGGACAGGGGGCACCCCTGCCTCGTCTCTCGGTACAGTCGAAAGTACTCCGACCTCCGCCGGTTCGTCACTACACTCGCCATCGGGGCTCTGCAAAGGAGCTTAACCCAATTGATAAACCCTACCCCGAACCCAAACCTACGCAGCACCTCCCAGAGGTACTCCCACTCTACTCGGTCAAAGGCCTTCTCCGCGTCCATAGCTGCCACTATCTCCACCTCTCCCTCCTCCGATGGCATCATTATCACGTTTAAGAGCCGCCGCACATTGGTGTTTAGTTGCCTGCCCTTTACAAATCCCGTCTGGTCCTCGTGGATAACCCCCGGGACACAGTCCTCGATCCCCGTGGCCAGCACTATTGCCAGCAACTTTGCATCCACATTGAGGAGCGAGATCGGCCTGTACGATTCACATTGCAGTGGGTCCTTGTCCCGCTTTAGGATCAAAGAAATTGTCGCTTCCGACATTGTCGGGGGCAGGGTCCCCTCCTCTCTTGCCTCATTAAAGGTCCTCACAAGTAGCGGGGCCAACAGGTCTGCGTACTTCCTGTAGAACTCCACTGGGAATCTGTCCGGTCCCGGGGCCTTCCCCGCCTGCATGCTCCCCAAACCCTTGCTCAGCTCCTCCAACCCAATTGGTGCCCCCAAACCAGCCACCTCTTGCTCCTCCACCCTCGGGAATCTCAGCTGATCTAGGAATCGTCTCATCCCCTCTTCACCCGCTGGGGGCTGGGATCTGTACAGCTCTTCATAAAAGGCCTTAAATACTTCATTTATTTTCGTTGCACTCCGAACCATGGCTCCCCTTCCATCTTTGACTCCCCCTATTTCCCTCGCTGCCATCCTCTTACGGAGCTGGTGTGCCAGCATCCGACTAGCTTTTTCCCCATACTCGTAGGTCGACCCCTGCGCTTTCCTCCACTGTGCCTCCGCCTTCCCTGTGGTCAACAGGTCAAACTCTGTCTGTCTGTCTTTCCCAAAGTAATCTTTCCTCCGGGGCCTCTGCGTCTCTCCTGTCCACTCTCAAAATCTCCCCCACTAACCTCTCCCTTTCCATACCCTCTGTCTTCTCCCAATGAGCCCTAATGGAGATTAGCTCTCCCCTGATCACTGCCTTCAATGCCTCCCATACCACCCCCACCCGCACCTCCCCGTTGTCGTTGGCCTCCAAGTACCTTTCGATACACCCCCTCACCTTCCCACACACCACCTCGTCCGCCAGCAGTCCCACATCCAGCCGCCACAACGGGCGTTGGTCCCTCTCCTCTCCCAGCTCCAGTTCCACCCAGTGCGGGGCATGGTCCGAAACGGCTATGGCCGTATACTCCGTCCCCTCCACCCTCGGGATGAGCGGCCTACCCAGAACAAAGAAATCTATCCGGGAGTAGGCTTTGTGTACATGGGAGAAGAAAGAAAATTCCCTGGCCTGCAGCCTTGCAAACCGCCATGGGTCCACTCCCCCCATCTGATCCATAAACCCCCTCAGTACCTTGGCCGCCGCCGGCCTCTTTCCTGTCCTTGATTTGGAGCGGTCCAGTGCTGGATCCAACACTGTATTGAAGTCCCCTCCCATTATCAGGCCTCCTATCTCCAGGTCCGGAATGCGCCCCAACATGCGCTTCATGAATCCTGCATCATCCCAGTTCGGGGCGTATACGTTTACCAACACCACCCACGTCCCTTGCAGCCTACTGCTCACCATTACATATCGCCCTCCATTGTCCGCTACAATAGTCTTGGCCTCAAATGACACCCGCTTTCTCACCAATATTGCCACCCCTCTATTCTTCGCGTCCAGTCCCGAGTGGAATACCTGTCCTACCAATCCCTTTCTTAGCCTGACCTGGTCCGCCACCTTCAGATGTGTCTCTTGGAGCATGGCCACGTCCGCCGACTAGCCATCTCCTTTTCTGGGCCAGTCCCGTGTCCACGCCTCCCTCACCCTCCAGTCCCCCAAAGGGGGGACCCCCGTCCCGACCACTTCTTCTGTGTCCCATTCCCTTTCGGCCAGTGCAGCAGCAACCCTTTTCCCCCCCCCTTCCCCCCTCCCCTCCCCCCCCCCCCCCGCTAGACCCCTGTCTAGCTTTTTTGCTCCCCCCATGTCACTGCCGTAAGTCAGCTGACGCCTGCTGACCCCGGCTTCCCCCGCCATCCCATTGACCTCCCCGTGTGGGAGTCTCCCAATCCATATGCATTCCTTCGTTCCCCTTCCCGCCTTTCTTCCCGCACTTTCCAAAGCCCGCTCCGCCCCCTCTGGCGCAGCTCCTGTCTCTCTCCCCCAGCCCATGTAACATTTCCTGCGCGTGATTGACCCCCTATATACAACAACCATCACACATCAAACCCCAAACATCACCCCCACCCTCACAAACCCTCAGTTAGAGTCCAACTTTTCGGCTTGTACAAAGGTGCGTGGACTCTTCAGGCATTTCGAAGTAATAGTGTTGGCCCTTGTATGTGACCCACAGTCGCGCTGGCTGCAGAATTCCGAATTTCACTTCTTTCCGGTACAACGCCGCTTTGGCCCGGTTGAAACCCGCTCTCCGCTTTGCAACCTCCGTGCTCCAGTCCGGGTATATTCGGATCTCTGCATTGTCCCACTTACTGCTCCGCTCCTTCTTGGCCCATCTCAGGACCCACTCTCTGTCAGTGAACCGGTGGAACCTCACCACCATCGCCCTTGACGGCTCATTTGCCTGGGGCTTCTTCGCCAGCACCCGATGTGCCCCGTCCAACTCCAGTGGCCTCGAAGGGGCCTTCGTGCCCATCATCGCCTCGAGCATCGTGCTCGCGTATGCCCCGGCATCAGCCCCCTCCACTCCCTCAGGGAGACCCAGGATTCGCAGATTCTTTCTCCTCTACCTGTTCTCCAGGTCTTCGAGTCTTCCCGCCCACCTCTTGTGTAGCGCCTCGTTCTGCTCCACTCTCACCGCCAGGCCCACGAGCTCGTCCTCGTTCTGACTGACTCTTTTCTGTACCTCCTGGATCTTAGCTTTGTGGGCCTTCTGGGTGATCCCGAGTCCTTCAATTGCCGATAGCATAGGCACCAACATCTCCTTGCGCATCTCCTCGCGCTGCTCCTCGAAGCAGCGCTTGATGAACTCCCGCAGCTCCCCTTTGTCCCTAGCCACCGCCATTTTGTTTTCTTTCCCTCGCTTCTCCCGTTGCTCCAGTGCCGCTCCTTTGGCCGTTACACTTCTGGTCCGTTTCATAGAAGTTGGAGGGGGACCGCTCGCTTCCCTGCCCCACGGGTTGCGTCAAAAAAAAAAAAAAAGTTCCGTTGGGGCTCCTCTAATGACCCCGAAAGTCCGTGGTAGCGGAGCTGCCGAATCGTGCGGCTTAGCTCCGCATAGCCACAACCGGAAGTCGAGAGGGAATCCTTTTGGCAGTGTTCGCGTCACCAGTCTGCCCCAGAAAGTGTATGGAAACTCCTGAAAAAGGTCTGAGAGTCGGTTCCAGACGGGAGCTGCCGACTGCGCGACCTACTCCTCCATGGCCGCCACCGGAAGCCTCGTCCCCACTTCTTCAATGGCCTTGGTAGATTTTTTCACAGTTGTTCCCTCTGCTGCTAGAATTCATCTTTGATAGAGGCCCGCAAGTCAGATTGCAGCTTTAAGCTTGCCCTTCCCCCCGCCTGCATGCTGGAAGAGGCTTTTGTCTATTCCTGCAGCTCAAACCAAATCTTTTACTGTTTCTGCCGGGTCTGGTAACCAAAAGACATAACATTCCTGGGGGACACTGTCAGGGGAATGCTGCAGTCTTCTTCCCACACCGGGAAATGTCAAACAAATGCCGTGGGGGCCCTTTAAAAGAGCCCAAAAGTCCGTTCCAAGCGGGAGCTACCGAATATGCCACCTAGCTCTGCATAGCCGCACCCGGAAGTGACTGACTTTTTTAAAAAATTTGTTCATGGGACATAGGCGTCGCAGGCTGGCCCAGCATTTATTGCCCATCCCTAATTGCCCTTGAGGGGGCAGTTAAGAGTCAACCACATCGCTGTGGGTTTGGAGTCACCAGGCCAGACCAGGTAAAGACTGCAGCTTTCCTACTCCAAAGGACATTAATGAACCAGGTGTTTTTTTTTACGACAATCGACAATTGTTTCATGGTCTTCATTAGACTGTTAATCCCAGATTTTTATTGAATTCAAATTTCACCATCTGCACAGGCGGGGTTCGAACCCGGGTCCCCAGAGCATTACCCTGGGTTTCTAGTTTCTAGTCCAGTGACAATGCCACTATCGCACCGCCTCCCCTTCCGGTTTTTGCACCCTATCTCTGTGAATCATGTGGTCAGTGCAGACCAGGTCAGGAGGAGGTCTGGTTTCTGTGCGTTTGCTTTAGAGAGCCAGGAATCCCTAACCCCGGAGAGGAGAGGCATCTCCTGTAAAGTTAGACCGAAGTTTTCATTTTGCACCTCAGAAATGCCAGGAACTTCGCTCCCATTGACCTCTGTGACCTGAGTCGGGGGGTTGCTGCTGGTCTGACAAGGCACATTTTTATTGTCCCCACTGAATCTTGCACTCATTAGTGCTTCAGAACAGTGCATAGCACAGAGAATGGGCCTGGCACCCTCCCACAAGACGCAGTAGAAGCCAATTGAAGTGAGGGGCCGGAGACCAGAGGGACAGTCACAGATTACGGGGAAGAGGCTGCGGCACGAGCGCCTGGAATGAAAGAGAGAAGAGGGAGGAAAACCAGGATCTACCCAGTGATGAGGGTGTGCAGATCGAGGACATCATACAGCAACAGGTTTTTAAAAATGTATTTACATGATGTGGGTTTTGCTGGCTAGACCAGATTTATTGCCATCCCTAGTTGCCCTCAGAAGGTGGTGGTGAGTGTCCTTCTTGAACCGCTATAGTCCCTGAGGTGTAGGTACACCCACAGTGCCATTAGGGAGGGCATTCCAGGATTTTGATCCAGTGACAGTGAAGGAACGGCGGTATATTTCGAAGTCAGAGTAGTGAGTGACTTGGTGGGGAACCACCAGGTGATGGGCTTCCCAGGTATCTGCTGCTCTTTTCCTTCTAGATCTTAGTGGTCATAGGTTTGTAGGCTGCTGTCTCAAGAACCTTGAGTGACTGCAGTGCATCGTGTAGATGGTACACATGGCTGCCACTGTTCGTCGGTGGTGGAGGGTTTGAATGTTTGTGGAAGGAATAGCAACAAGTGGGCTTGTTTGCCTTGGATGGTGTTGAGCTTCTTCAGTGTTGTTGGAGCTGCACTCATCCAGGCAAGTGGAGAGTATTCCATTACACTGCAGACTTGTGCCTTGTTGGGCAGTCATTGGGGAGTTAAGAAGATTCCTAGGCTTTGACCTGCTCTAGTAGCCACAGTATTTACGTGGCTAGTCCAGTTCAATTTCTGGTCAATGAAAACCTCCAGGATGCTGCTAGTGGGGGATTCAGCGATGGTAATGCTTTGAATATCAAGGGCCAATTGTTAGATTCTCTCTTGCAGGAGATGGTAATTTCCTGGCACTTGTGTGGTGCAAACGTAACTTGCCACTTGTCAACCCAAGTCTGGATACTGTCCAGGTCTTGCTGCATTTTGGACATGGACTGCTTCATTATCTGGAGTCGTAAATGATGCTGGACATTGAGCGAACATCCCCACTTTTGACCTTATGATGGAAGGAAGGTCATTGATGAAGCACATGAAGCTTTTTGGGCCGAGGACAATACCCTGAGGAACTCCTGCAATGATGCCCTGCAACTGATATGATTGACCTCCAACCACCACAATCATCTTTTTTTGTGCCCGGTATGACTGCAACCAGCGGAGAGTTTTCTCCCGATCCCATTGACTCCAGTTTTGTTCGGGTTCCTTGATGACATATTCAGTCAAATGCTGCCTTAAAGTCAAGGGAAGTCACTCTCACCTCACCTGTTGAGTTCAGCTCTTTCACACATCGGAAAACCAGTGCCAGAGAAGACTCAGGTTGAGTCGTGATGTTCTGACAGACATTTGTCTCATGGTGCAGCAGTAACTGGTGCTTCAATCTATCGATGCCCATGTGCCAGTGACTGTGAAGGTAACACTGAACAATGCCTCAGGTTCTTTTCAGGGCTCAGTGGGAGACCTGGATGGTATGCCCCAGTCAGCTGCACACAGATGAATTGAGGAAGTAACTAATGTCCTGTTTGCTCACATGGCGGAGTATATTACTTTCCCCATGGTGATTGAGTCTCAGATTGACAGAACCATGGCCTTTGCTCAAATTGAAGGCTTGCTTCAGGAGCAGGGTATCATTGACACCATTCTTGCTGCAATCACAGCCCACTGCAGAATGCGAACACCTTTGTGAATCACAAGTCATTTTGCTCAATGTCCAACTGGTTTCTGTCAGCAATAAGTGTTTATTATCCCTGGGCAGCTACCACAATACCTTCACACTAAAGAATTCACAACTCCCCAATCTATTTCACCCACCCATGCAGATCTGTGGATGTCTCCCAGAGTAAAAGGGCTGCCACTAAGAACATTGCGAATGAACCCCTTTAGGCACCCATAATCAAAGGCAGAGCAAAACTACAATAGCAATTATGTCATCACCAGGAGCACCATTAGGCACACAAACATATGAATTAGGAGCAGGAGTAGGCCACTCGGCCCCTTGAGCCTGCTCCACCATTCAATAAGGTCATGACTGATCTGATTGTAACCTCAATCCTACATTCCTGCCTAAACTGGATATCAATGGCATGTTATTGCTGAGTTGCACTGTTGATGACTCCTTCCATCACTTTACTGATGATTGAAAACGGACTGATGGGGCAGTAATTGGCTGTGTCGTATTATTCACCCTGGGGTAACACGGACTGCATCTGGATGCAGTTGTACTTGAAAGTAGACTCCAAACTTTGATGTAAGTTCAATTTGCTTTATTGAACTTCTTGAACAGTGCATACAGCTTGCTGTGGGTTTGACACTCTACCACTCTAAGTGTAACTAGACCAGATGAGTCACATGTATAAGGTGCTAACTGATATATACACCCTGACTGTCACTACAGTTGTCACCAGAGAAAGAGGCAGAGTGTTGATGCCTCGTGTGTTTTATAGTGGGAAACCCTCTTCCAGTGTTCTGCCTGGTGATTGGTTGTGTTCTGTTCTGTGTGTTGATTGGCTGTACTGAGTGTCTGTCACTGCCTGTCTGCATCGTATTATGTGCATGAGTGCATATTATGACAGGCTGGGTTGGATTTGTCCTGTTTCTTCTGTACAGGATATACTTGGGCAATTTTCCACATTGTCAGGTAAATGCCAGTATTGTGGCTGTACTGGAACAGCTTGGCTATGGGCAGGTCAAGTTCTGGAGCACAAATCTTCAGTACTATTGCCAGAATATTGTTTGGGCCCATAGACTTTGCAGTATCCAGTGCTATCAGCTGTTTCTTGAAATCACATGGAGTGAATAGAATTGGCTGGAGACTGACATCTGTGATGCTGGGGACATCAGGAGGAAGCCCAGATGGATCATCCACTCAGCTTTCCTGGCTGAAGATTGTTGTGGATGCTTCAGCTTTAACTTGTGCGCAGATGTGCTGGGTTCCTCCATTATTGAGGATGGGTAATTTGTGGAGCTTCCTCCTCCTGTGAGTTGTTTAATTGTTCACCACCATTCATGGCTGACTGTGGTGGGATTTCAGAGCTTGGATATGAACCATTGGTTGTGAAATCACTTAGCTCTGTCTATTACTTGCTGCTTATGCTGTTTGGAATGCAAGAAATTCTGTGTTGTAGCTTCACCAGCTTGACACCTCATTTTTAGGTATGCCAGGTGCTGTTCCTGACATGCACTCCTACAGTCTTCATTGAACCAGGGTTGACCCTGGCGGTAATGGTAGAATGGGGGATATACCAGGCCATGAGGTTACAGATTGTGACTGAGTACAATTCTCCTGCTCTTCATGGTCCAGAGCATCACATAAATGTCCAGTCTTGAATTGCTAGATCTGTTTGAAGTTTAGTGGTAATGCGACACAACACAATGGAGGATATCCTCAATTGGAAGATGTGACTTTGTCTCCATAAGGACTGTGCGGTGGTCACTCCTTCCGATATTGTCATGGATAGATGCATCTGCAGCAGGCACGTTGGTGAGGATGAGGTCAAGTATGTTTTCCCCTCTTGTTGGTTCCCTCATCGCCTGTTGCAGGCAGTCCTATGGACTTAGTTCAGCCCACTGTGCATTCCAGAAGATAATTTCTTTAGTCTTGGCAAATGTTGAGTGTATGCTCAACTTACTTGTTGACATTGTTGTTCATAGAAGAGAGAAAGCAGAGCACAATCAACAATTATCAGTGGTGCACACTCAACTCACAGAACAAACGTTAGCGCTCAACAAGGACAATTGCACATTTGCCGCATCCGAGATTGATTTTCTAGAGGGACATCAGCTGGAGTAAAACCTACACTCAATAACATTAAAACTATTCATGTGCTTCCAAATCTATCTAATGTGAAAGAGTTGGTATTATTCCTCCGTACTATCACCCTTTATCACAAATTCATTCCGAAATATGCAGAGATCATGTAGTCACTTTGAAACAAATATACAAAGATACACAAAGAGACTAGTCAATCACACGGCAAACAGCATTTGACACATTAAAGAATAGCATCTCTGCCAGTCCTTGTGCATGTCAACACACATATGGCAATGTATGTTAGAACAGATGCATCAGGAAATGCGATTGGAGCTGTACTCTCACACTACATTGATAAAAGCAAATGACCAATTGCTTATGCGTCATGGCCATTGTCAGAAACTGAACACAATTACTCTACTAGTGAATGGGAAGTCTCACAAAACAGAGGAAGAACTGGTCTCACACTACACAGTGTCTCATTAACTCACATTGATTGATGACAACTATACCACACATGGAACTAAATGGTTATCCTAAAAGTGCCACAGCAACTTGGATTGCATCTTGCCCATGAAGGACATCCAGGTGTTAAGATGAATCAAATGATCCCATGAAGCAATCTGGTGGCCGGAAATCGAAGTGTTTGTTAGAAGTTGCACATCTTGTACATTCAGTGACAAATCTGTTAAACCCTGCCCTACACCTCTACAACCAACGACATGGCCACTAAATCGTTGTAACTATTCAAAGTAGATGTTCATGATCTACATGGTAAATGGCTGGAAATTACTACAACAAACTTATAACCATCACTTTGGTCATTTGGCATTCCAGCTAAGTTATTTGCAAAATGGCGTTAAATAGAGACTATCATCACAGAGAATGGAGCACAGTTTGTTTCAAAACTGCGAAATTCATCAACATCTGTCATCATGATACAATCCACAATCGAATGGTGATATTGGACAATTCAATGGTCTGAGGGGAAAACGTTTGAACAATCCACTCACATCCTAATTCAATCCATGCCACAAACTCTGACAGGAAAGGCACCATGCAAATTTATGATTGGTTGTCATCGCATGCTGCTGACCATTCTTCAGCCATCAGCACTATCCAAGCGAATACCAGAGTGAGCGAAAGCGCATAAAACCGTGATTTTCCGGCCCCATGGTGGGATCCACCGTGGGGGGAATGCCGGGCCAGCCAGAAATCCATGGATTTTCAGAGGGGCCGGATGATCCTGGCGGTGGGCGGGGCTGGAATATCCTGTCCATTGTAAAGGAAAAGCGCACATTGACAATGACCAAGCAGGGAGGCCGCAAATTGAAGTTGGAGACTAGCTTTGGGGCCATTCGTAACCAGAAACTTGCATCATCTCTATCAGGACTAACGCAAATCAAGTGGTTGCCTGGCACCACTGCTTATCTGCTGGATGACAACACCATGTGGAATGCCAGACTCTTGATAGCGGATAGACCAGAATGTTTTGAGAACAGTGATTACGGAAATACATTTCCTTTTCTGATGAGCGACTGTGATGTGGATCATCCGTCTTATTGAGCTGCTCATGCAGAACTGTAACCTCAAGTTCACAGATCTCAGCACTGTCATCAACAACTTCCATAACTCAAAGCCTTTCTTTAATAAGAGAAAACAGAGACACTGAACTCGAAGAAATGACTTGATGTACAGACTTTTGTTTAGGATGGTTTAATTAAGGTCTTTACAAGTTGGAAAGATATTCAATTGTTCATTGTTTGATTGTATGTGTCCATTAACTGTTCTATGTGGGCTGTTCAGCAATCTTGGATGTGGTGACTGAGAAAGAGAAATTAAAAGCAAACAGTAAACTTGTGGCTGTTGCAGATATTTTAAAAGCACTTTAAATAAAGCTCCTTGCGAGACATAGGGTAAGAATTTCTGACCCGTCCTCCACCAATGGGATCTACCAGTCCTATCAAAATCTACATTGTATGTATGGCCTGCCCACACTGCCACCAGGGAACCCGCCGGGGTGGGGCAGAAAGTCCCACCCATTGAAACTGGTGTCACCTCTGAGACATAAAGCACAAGGCTGGGAGGTAATTTGATAGAAATGGAGTATAGAATCTCTACAGTGCAGAAGGAGACAATTTGGCCCTTCGTGTCTGCACCAACCCTCTGAAAGAGCACCCCATCTCTAGCCCTAGGCTGACCCCCCCCCACCCCCCCCACCCCCCAACACCCCCCCCCCACCCCCCAACACCCCCCCCCCCCCCCCCATCCTCCCCGCCCTATACCCGAAACCCCAGTTAACCTTTAGTCACTACGGGCAATTTAGCATGTCCAATCCACCAAACCTGCACATCTTTGGACTGTGGGAGGAAAGGAAACCGGAGCACTCGGAGGAAACCCACGCAGACACGGGGAAAATGTAAAAACTCCACGCAGTCACCCAAGGTCGGAATCGGACCCGGGTAACTGGCACTGTGAGGCAGCAGTGCTAACCACTGTGCCACCAGGCTGCCCAAATCCTGAATCAAATGACCAGTACAACCCCCAATCTTAGGTGCAATAAGTATATGCAGTGGCAATATGTCACCAATATACATCTTAACTATGCTGTTAAAAATGGATGTTTGAGGAAAATGTGCAGGCTTTGAGGTCAGTATCAGAGAATTTGCAGCAACCTTGCCATTTTGACTTGAGAGTCTAAAGTCTTATTTGTGATGATATCAGGGAGCTTTGCTTCATTGCGGGCTTCAGTAGTGCAAGTGACAACTTCATTAGAACCTGTAGCCTCTCCCTGCATCAAAAGAAATATGTCTGAACTTGAGCTACAGGGGTTCTTTTTTATGATGCAAATTATTAATAACCTGTTTCGGCACATGAGCAAACTTCCAAAGATCTGGAGTCAACCACATAATACAGATAAGAAAAAAATGGTCAGGAATGCTGAAAATTAAAAGTTAAATGCTGGGAAGAGAGTTGGTTGTTTAATACGTGAAAAGAGAAATGATGGGAGGACATTGAAACCCTCACTGTCAACATCTGGAGCATTACCATTAATCAGAAACTGAACTGGACTAGCCATACAAATACTGTGGCTACAAGAACAGGTCAGAGGCTGGGAATTCTGAGGCGAGTAACTCACTTCTTGACTCCGCAAAGCCTGCTTACCACCTAGAAGGCACAAGTCAGGAGTGTGATGGATTACTCTTCACTTGCCAGGGTGAATGTAGTTCCAATAACACTCAAGTAGCTCAATAGCACCCAGGAAAAAGCTACCCAATTATTTGGTGCACCATCTCCCAACTTAAATTCATTCCATCCACCAGTGTTGCACAGTGCTAGCAGTATGTACCATATCCAAGATGCACAGAAGTAATTCACCATTACTCCTTTGACACCACATTCCAAACCTGCCACCAAGAAGATCAAGGGCAGCATATGCATGTGAACACCACCACATGCTTGTTGCCCTCCAAGCCACACAATATCCTGACTTGGAATTGTATCCTACACTGCTGCTGGCTCACAATCCTGGATCTCCCTTCTTAACAGCACTGAGCACCAGATGGACTGCAACAGTTCAAAAAGGCAGCTCACCAACATGTTCTTCAGGACAATTTGGGATGGGCAACAAATGCTGGCCTTGCCAGCTATGTCCACATACTATGAAAGAATAAGGAAAAGTGTCCCTTGGCTATTCAAGCAACATTATCAAGAAACATTTAAGTTGAAGCCATTTATGAGAGCAGGTCGCCAAAAGCATTGTCGAAATGGAATTGAAAAAGCATTTTGAAAGGAGGAGAAAGGCATGTAGAGGCTGAGATGGAACTTTATATAGCTGAAAGCACAGCAACCAATGGGCGAGCAATGATCATCAGGAATGAGCAAGAGACCAGAATTGAACAAGTGCCAAGATTTTGGATGATTGTTGGGCTGCACGAGGTTATAAGTATGGAAGTTTTAAAACGTGGCAGGTCCAAGCCAAGAGCCACTGTAGGCTGGCAAAAAGCATAAATGGAGGAGGCAGCTATTAGATTTGGTCTTCTTGGAGCATTTTCTTCAAAGCTGGAAAGCAACATAGGATGCTAAAGAGAGGTACATAACAACCTTTCCCCTGGTGTGATGAACGGTTACTGTACTACTGTCCCCTTGTCATCATGTAAGGTGATGTCCCCTTTAAGACCGGGCTTGGAACCCTGGGGGACTTCGCCTCCGGCTCCGCCCACCTGGGAGCCGTTTATAAGGGCTTGTGGGCAGCACCTCAGTTAGCACCCGTCTCGGCACCAGGCTAGTTCTTAGCTTATTAAGCCCTCTTTACCGTTTTACTCTCTAAGCATCGTTATTGAGGGTACAACACCTGGTCAGACTATGAGAAAGCATCACAAAGGCAAAAGTTCCCAATTGATGGCGGCAAAGTGAACTCTGAAAGGGAGACATTGGCAGCATGATGGAAGAGGTTGCTTGAACAAATGTTCGACTGAGGGTAGGCACAAATCTCAACAGACGTTCCAATTCTTTGGGTTGGTTTGAGCAATATACCAGGCCATAGATAGAGATGTGAAAAAGATGTGAAGAGGGTTGGCAGGATAAGCCATGTGGTCTACAGTTTGCTTGAAGGCAGAGCAGAGGTAGTGTGTGAAGTGATTGGCAATTTTTGCGAAGAGGTGACTCCCTGTAAGCAATGGAAAAAATAGAGATTCCGTCTTATTGCCGTTAGGAAACTCAAATACAAACAGAGTTTGTGCCGTCACCGCTAAAAGAAGGAATGTCAAAAATTAAAATAATAGAACAGCTGCGTTCCATCAATCATTCCCTTCAAACCAGTGTGAACAGCAACATTTGGACTGTCTTCTACAAATGACATTACATATATACAGAGTAGACCAACAAACAAAAATGTCCGCAGTGCTGGTGGCTTAGTTGATGAGACATAAACTAATCATTTTGTATCTAACCGTTTTTACATAAGCTAAAGAATGTGATTTTTATTAGGTGAATCCAGATTGATCGAGATTCAGATTTATGCTTTTGCAGTAATCCTTCATTAATTAAGAATGACAGCATCTGCAGATTACACATTATAATGATTTATATTATTTTAAGTAATTATGTAAACCGTGCTTTTGAAATTCTGCACCACAAGAGTGTGTTTTTTTTTAATCCCCAATTTTCATCTGTTCCCTACCCTTCACTCAGCCTCTTAATTGCTGCCATTGCAGCTCTGTGGCTGTCAGAGTGAGTGAGTTGAACTTCATTCTCCTTCAGTTTTGACAACACCGCCACTCTATGAGTGACCTCAGAAATGTACTCACCAGAAACCTGTCCTAATCAGTCTTCCCTGAGTTGCCACTTCAGCTGTCATTTGAGAACTCCTGCACCATAGTCACACAGTGGACAAGACAAGGCTGCCAGTGTCTCTTTCAGTTTCTTACTGTTATGCAGGTTAGTACTCCTAACACTTTGCCATCCTACTGTTGAAATATGGATAACTCAAAGCTTGAGGAGCTAACTTTTATTTTTGATGATTAATTGAATATGGAATTTTTAGCCACCCACAGATACAGTGGAGTAATCAACTAGCCATTTCATCTCTAATTACAATCTGCCAATTTAATCAGCTACAAGATGAAAAACTGAGTTTGATAGATTGCTAAATTAACATGAAAAATGACAATTACCTAAGTATTTGATTTGAATTGGCTGCAATCAGATTGTTGAGCATCAAATTGACTAATTAATGGAAACGTTACACTGATCATTACAACAACAAACACAGGCTTTCTTTCCTCTACAGGATAGCACTAATACTTTGAAGAAACACCAATGTTAATGAATCATTTATTATAAAAAATGCAGGATATAATAAGATATTTTGCACGATGGAGATTTATACATCATCATGTGACCAAATAAGCAATATTAAAACAACCCTTGACGATGGAGTTGCAAATCTGAGGGGAAAAACAACTTAATGCAGAATCATTGATGCCTTATGACTAACGTCGTGCAGCTAAATGTTATCTAAACCCATGGTTCTGAATCTTTATCTTTCATTTTTACTACTTGGATGATTTTTGATTTGTGATATTTTGATAAATCTCCTCAGTTGTCTTTCTGCTAGCACACACTTGCAACAATATTTGCCAAGTGTTACATTATATTATTAGAGGTAAAAGTAAAACAAGTAGCCCAGGAAACTGGGAAGAACATCAAAAACATAACCTAAATTATTGACATTCAAGATGCTGTGGTAATTCATAGTTATCACCTCAGTTTAAAGGCTGCATTTTTCGCAAGATACTGCTCCTGAAAAAACAGGAATATCAATTACATTTATTGGGGAATTTAATAGCAAACCAAAGAAGGAAATTATAGGTGCAATGACTAAAAGCTGGGTAAAAGAAGTGAGTTTTAAAGATGTGTTTTGAGGAAGAATGTTGATGTATTCTCATCTTTAACCTACAGTTGAATACATCCATACAAATAAAGACAGGCATATTCATGGTTAATTCCAATAGAAATTTGTCTCATCACATGAATTCTGCATCCCACAATCTTCCTTGTCAGATTCCAGGGTCTTTCCCAGAAGGTAGAGTCTCTGCCTGCCCCAAACAAAAACCCCAGCATGATAGGTGCATGCATGGCCATGTGGGGGGTTCCTAGACCAGGATTTCCTAGTCGCCAACAAAGTGCGACGTTGGGTGGCCTTTGTGCTGAGTTCAAGCAGCTGGTCAGATATAGGGCTCACCTGTGGGTCAAAGGCTGAGACTTGGACATGACTCCTGCAAATGTTTAACACTTATTTAACCTTTTTTACACACAGGACAGAGAGGCACATTTCCAGGATTTTTGAAGAAGGAAGCATGTGCAATCATCTTATAACACCCACTCTGCACATCTGCCAAGCTGAATTTTACTGATTCCAAAAAAGTCACCGGTAGTTACAATTTAAGCAAAGTAAAAAAAATTTGTCTTAACTATGAACTGTGCTGTTGTTTTGATAAGTAACAATCATCCCTGATTACATCTTAAATATATATGCGTGAAAACAATGATATGCCCATAGGCAAAGCGTGAGTAAATGTGCTGCCACTTTAAATTCTATCCCAGTTTTAATTAGATTAGTCACCATTTTTTAAACTGAACCTGATCATTCACAATTTGGCTATGACTTTAAAAAGCCATCCCTGAACAACTTTGTCCGATACCTTCTATTAAAAAGAACTGACACAAAATTTACTTTTTAAAATGAAGAAACTAGGACGGGATTCTCCGACCCTCTGTGCCGGAATCGCGCCCGGCGTGGGATCGGACAATAGCCGTTCACTCCGGAAATCTGGCGCGGTGGCACTTCCGCGATTCTCCGTGGACCCGCCAGTCCCGCGCGCGCGGTCGACGCGGCGCCGGTCGGGGTCCGTTGGAACAGAACCCTGCGGCGATTCCCCACGGTCGACCGGCAGAACTCCCGCCGGCATGGTTTACATGTGGTGCCACATGGCGGGAGCTGGGACCCGCGGCAGCAGTGGAGGTCCTGGTGGGGGGGGCGAAGGATATCTGACTCCGGGGGGCCCTCAACGGTGGCCAGGCCTACGATCGGGGGCCACTGATCGGCGGGCCATCGCGATCTGGGAGGGACTTAACTTCCTCTGCGTGGGCCCGCTGTGTGGCTCTACATGTCGGTGGCGCCCGTGCCGAGGTGGGCCGCTGCGTGCTAGTATGGACCCGCTTGCGGCCGCTGTGTGCATGCGCGGGCACGTGGTCTGGCTAGCAGGGCCCACTGGCAGCCAGAGCTGCGGGACGCACGTCGGCGCTCTGCTAGCCACCTGGAAAATGGAGAATCACCCAGGACCTTTGAGGAAAAAGTCTGGAGTGATTCTCGCCCGTTTTCCGGCGGACGTGGGGACTTAGTCCCCAGAAGGGAGAATCCCGCCCCTCATTTTTAAAGAGCAAGGCATCTTTTTTGGAATTATAGAAATCAGTGAACATCTGTGAAGATATTTCTCTCGCATTCTCTTTCTATAATTTCTTAATTAAAATTGACATTTAAAAAAATGACCAGATTAAATTTCAAGATTGAAGGAAGTTTATTGCCAAGGCAGCTGTCCATAAAATGTAGTATGATTTCTGAATCCTTTTTTCCACTTTGTTACTGTCGATTTTTAAATTAGTTGGTTCTGCTGTTGTTTTATTTCCTATCAGATTAGAGAGAACTTCAGAAGGAATCATTCTTGTACTCCAGGGACCTTGATTGTGAAAAGAATAAAGCCATTTTTTTTTCATCTCTGACAGAAATAGGTAGACGAAGGAATAAACGGTTGGAAGGTTTTAACATCATTTGTATGCCTCCTCCCTTTTTTTGAAAAGAGGTAGATTAAAATGTGTCCTACAATGACCCATTCAAAAGAGATCGCAATTACTGCGCAAACATAGAGGTCTAGGAATTTATTCATCATGGTTTTTTATATGTAAAAAGCAAGAGGGTGGCCAGGGAAAGGATTGGACAACTTAAGGACAGTGAGGGGAATCTATGTGTTGAGTCAGAGGAAATGGGCGAGGTACTAAATGAACACTTTGCATCAGTGTTCACTAAAGAAAGGGACTTTGTGGAAGGTGATCCTTGGGTAGGGTGTGTGGACAGTCTGGATCATGTTAACATCGAAAAGGAGGAGGTATTGGGTCTTTTAAAAGATATTAAGGTAGATAAGTCTTCTGGGCCAGAGGAAATTGCTGAGGCCTTGACAGAAATCTTTGCATCCTCACTGTCTTCAGGTGATGTCCCGGAGGACTGGAGTATAGCCAATGTTTAAGAAGGGTAGCAAGGATAATCCCGGGAACTACAGGCCGGTGAGCCTTACTTCAGTGGTAGGGAAATTACTGGAGAGAATTCTTCGAGACAGGATCTACTCCCATTTGGAAGCAAATGGACGTATTAGTGAGAGGCAGCATGGTTTTGTGAAGGGGAGGTCGTGTCTCACTAACTTGATCGAGTTTTTCGAGGAGGTCACTAAGATGATTGATGCAGGTAGGGCAGTGGATGTTGTCTATATGGACTTTAGTAAGGCCTTTGCAAGGTCCCATCATGGTAGACTAGTACAAAAAGTGAAGTCACACGGGATCAGGGGTGAGCTGGCAAGGTGGATACAGAACTGGCTAGGTCATAGAAGGCAGAGAGTAGCAATGGAAGGATGCTTTTCTAATTGGAGGGCTGTGACCAGTGATGTTCCACAGGGATCAGTGCTGGGACCTTTGCTGTTTGTAGTATATATAAATGATTTGGAGGAAAATGTAACTGGTCTGATTAGTAAGTTTGCAGACGACACAAAGGTTAGTGGAATTGCGGATGGCGATGAGGACTGTCAGAGGATACAGCAGGATTTAGATTGTTTGGAGACTTGGGCGGAGAGGTGGCAGGTGGAGTTTAATCCGGACAAATGTGAGGGAATGCATTTTGGAAGGTCTAATGCAGGTAGGGAATATACAGTGAATGGTAGAACCCTCAAGAGTATTGAAAGTCAAAGAGATCTAGGAGTACAGGTCCACAGGTCACTGAAAGGGGCAACACAGGTGGAGAAGGTAGTCAAGAAGGCATACGGCATGCTTGCCTTCATTGGCCGGGGCATTGAGTATAAGAATTGGCAAGTCATGTTGCAGCTGTATAGAACCTTAGTTAGGCCACACTTGGAGTATCGTGTTCAATTCTGGTCGCCACACTACCAAAAGGATGTGGAGGCTTTAGAGAGGGTGCAGAAGAGATTTACCAGAATGTTGCCTGGTATGGAGGGCATTAGCTATGAGGAACGGTTGAATAAACTCGGTTTGGTCTCACTGGAACGAAGGAGGTTCAGGGGCGACCTGATAGAGGTCAACAAAATTATGAGGGGCATAGACAGAGTGGATAGTCAGAGGCTTTTCCCTGGGGTAGAGGGGTCAATTACTAGGGGGCATAGGTTTAAGGTGAGAGGGGCAAGGTTTAGAGTAGATGTACGAGGCAAGTTTTTTATGCAGAGGGTAGTGGATGCCTGGAACTCAGTAAGGCCTTTGACAAGGTCCCTCATGTCAGACTGGTACATTGCTGACTGGTCATGCTGCCGATTGGATGATTCAGTGCCCAAGTTGCATTAAAAAAAATTGGTAGGGGTCGATGAGGGAATTGTGGGACTGGAGAAGGTTACAGACTTTGGAGGGTTGGCTGTAAAGAATGAGTATTTTAAACTTAAGAGTTTTTAATGAGACTGCATCTGGTGTACTGGTGTTCACCTTGGTCTCCTTATTTAAGGAAGGATAGTGTTGGGGCCCTTGCTCTTCCTGATATATATTAATGACATTGGAAGCAGTTCAGAGAAGGTTTACTCAACTTATTCCTGGGTTGAAGGGGTTAGCTTATGAGGGAAGATTTAGCAGCTTGCGCCTGTGCTAATTTGAGTTTCTGAGAGGTGATCTAATTAAAGCATATAAAATCCTGAGGGGTCTTGACAGGATAGATAATGAGAGGATGTTTCTCCTTGTGGGGGAGTGTAGAACAAGGGGCACAGTTCAGAAATTAGAGGTTTCCCATTTAAAACTGAGATGAGAAGAATCTTTTTCTCTCAGAGGGTCATTAATCCATGGAATTCTCTTCCTAGAGAATACTGGAAACCTGCAACTAAAGATCAGTCAGGTCAACGTCAGTGGTAGAGGAAATTCTGGAAATTATACTTCGGGGACAAAATCAATAATCATTTTGACAAGTGCAGAGTAATTAAGGAAAGCCAGCATGGATTAATTGAGGGAAAATCATGTTCAACAAACTTGCTGGAGTTTATGAGGAGGTAACAGAGAAGAAAGTTGATAAAGGCAACGCTATTGATGTAGTGTATATAGGTTTTCTGATACAGTGCCACCCAACAGATTTGGGAATAAAATTATAGATCTTGGAATAAGAGGAGAAGTAGGCACTTGGCTGAGTGACAGGAAACAGAGAGCAGTGATAAATGGTTGTTTTTCAGATTGGAGGAAGATATGTGATGGATTTCCCCAAGGGTCAGTGTTGGGGCCTTTGCTCTTCCTAATATATATTAATGACCTTGACTGTGGTGTACAGGGCATGATTTCAAAATTTGCAGATGATATGAAGTTTGCAAATGTTGTCAACTGTGGTGAAGATAGTCTTGAACTTCAAAATGACATAGGCATGTTGATCGATCGGAGAGACAAGTGGCAGATGAGGTTCAATGCAGAGAAGTGTAAGGGGATTCATTTTGGCAGGAAGACAGTATAAAATAAAGGGAGAAACTCTGAAGGAAATGCTGAAGCAGAGAGACCTCAGTGTATATGTACCTAATTCATTGAAGATAACAGGACTATTGATAGAGCATTAAAGCAGCATATATAATCGTTGGCTTTATTAATAGGGAAATTGAGTACAAGAGTCAGGAGGTCACGTTGAACCGTTGAAAGACACTAGTTAGGCTTCATTTGGGGCACTACATCCAGTTCTGGGTGCCATACGTGAGGAACGATGTGAAGGCATGTGGTGATTGCCCTTTAAGAGCAAAACATTAGAATAAGGGTCACATGGCCTGTACAACCAAATGGAACTGAGTATGGAATCACTCAAAGATAGAAAGGCTTCTGAGGCAAAGAGGCATTTTGGGAGTTAGTTACAGCCATAAGACTTCTGTTTTCTTATGAATAAAGACCTTTTGTGTTTCTAATGAAGTTTATGAAAGTATATTTTTATCTGGCGATGAGGAAAAATTATCCTGACATGGCCGCTGGCCCGACACCTCTGAGTATCCTGTTTTAATTAAAGTATGAAAAAAAATACTCACAAGAATGTGTTGCTTATGGCGAATAGACCCATTTGACTCCTCCACAGAGGACTGGGCACAATACATCAAACATCTTAGGTATTATTTCTAAGCAAATGAAATAGGGGAGGAGGCGAAACACAAAGAAATTCTCGGAAGTGTTTGTGGAACTCAGACTTATAACCTCATTCGCAGTCTCACAGCCCCAAGCACGCCCAACTCCAAATCTTATGGTGAGCTTGTGGATTTACTGAAGGCTCAATTGCGACCTCAACCATTAGTCATACTCCAGACATTCAAATTTAATTTGAGAGTGAGAGCCCCAACCAAATCAATCACCATTTAAATTTCCAAACTGAAGCAATTATTGGAGCATTGTGATTTTGGAGCCACCATAAACAATATTTTATGGGGGTAGGTTAGACTGTGGCGTGAACAACGCCGCGATTCAACGCAGATTACTGGCAGAGGTCAACATAAATTTTAAATGAGCAATGGATATAGCACTGGCCATGGAAAGCACTGAAAAAGGGCTGCAGACCACACAAAATGGTACCGTTCATCATTTAGCAAAGGAACCTGCAGCCAGCTGTGGCGTCAAAACCACCGGAGCAGCCAGGAAGCGGGAAACAATTTCAGCCACCAACAAAACAAAAAGGCGATACTTAAAGGGGAATGTTGCCAATGTGGAGGTAACCACACTACTGAAGCACGTTGGTTTAAGGAGGCTGAGTGGGTTTTTTGTCTCAAAAGAGGACATTTGATAAAGCAGTGCAGCGCTAAGTCAAGATTGCTGAATAATCGATCCACCAAAATGTTACAAGATAACAAGGGCCGGTTTAGCTCAGTTGGCTGGACACCTGGGCGGAGATTGTCCGAGCCCCCATGCTGAAATCGCGCTCAGGGCGGGGGCGGATAATGGGGCCTCAGACCAATGATCGGGTCCGACGCAGGGGTGCGATTCTCCAACAACCGGAGAATCACGGCCAGATGCTTGCACGCGGGGCCGTTGAAAGATGCCCCTGTGGGGATTCTCCGCAGTCGACTGGCCGAGATCCTGCCGAGTTCCGCCGGCGTGGTTCCCGTATGATTTCACCCGGCGGGAACTCGGACTCGCGGCCACGGTGGCCGTCCTGGTGGAGCGGCGGGGAAATCAGACTCCGGGGGGGGCCTCCATGATGGGCAGGCCCGTGATCCAGGGGATCCGGGGGGGGGGCTATCTTCTTCCGCGCTGGCCCGCTGTGTGGCTCCGCCATGTTGGCGGGTGCAGCGCGAAAACGGCCGCCGCGCACATGCGCGGACCCGTGGCCGGAAGTGCAAGACTCCACATCGGCAGCAGCTGCATGGTGCACGCCGGGCCCTGCTATTCCTTTTGAAGTTAGAGAGTCTCTCCGGACCTTTTGAAAAAAGTCTGGAGTGATTCGCGCCCGTTTTCCAGCGGGCGTGGGGGACATAGCCCCATTTTCGGAGAATCTCGGCCTTGGTTCGTGATGCAGAGAGTGGCCAACAGCGCAGGATCAATTCCCATATCGGCTGAGGTTATTTATGAAAGCCTTGCCTTCTCAATGCTGCCCCTCACCTGAGGTATAGTGATCCTCAGGTTAAATCACTGCCAGTCAGCTCTCCCCCTCAAAGGGGAAAGCAGCCTCTGGTCATCCATGACTCTGGCGACTTTACTTTTTTATTTGCATCCAGAGACGACTCCCCAATTATTTAGGGCAAGGTGGGTACCATTTACTTTATGAGAGCGGAGTCGAGGCTACCACCAGATCAGCTATGTGGATAATGCATGAAAGTAGAGCTAAGAAGATTAACCATGATCTTATTAAATGGCAAAGCAAGCTGAAATGTGACTGGCCTCCTGCTCATCTTTTCTATGTCCACAGACAGAAAGCTTTGTTCCAGGAGGTTGCAGATGTCCGCAACAACCTGTTATGAAAATCTGAGTCTCCTGAGGCACTGGTGCTCAGGCAACTCGAGAGAGCTAATCCTCTTCATGTAAACCCTGTGTTAAGGGGCCTTGCCTCCTTCCAGGTGGATAACTCTATCCAGTCACTCGGCCCTGTGGACTGTCATCTGGTTGAGGAGAAAACAACGAAATATAATAATCTTTATTATTGCCACGAGCAGGCTTACATTAACACTGAAATGAAATTACTGTGAAAATCCCCTAGTCACCACATTTCGGTGCCTGTTTGGGTACACAGAGGGGAATACAGAATGCCGAATTCACCCACAAGCATGTCTTTCGGGACTTGTGAGAGGAAACTTTAGTACCCAGAAGAAACCCACGCAGTCGCAGGGAGAACGTGCAGACTCCGCACCGACAGTGACCCAAGCAGCAATCGACCCAGGGACCCTGGTGCTGTGAAGCAACAGTGCTAATCACTGTACTACCGCACCACTCAGCTGATGCTGCTGCTGGTATTGCTCCTGGGGCTGATGTGTTGCTGCTCCTTCTGTTTCTTATCAGGGGTGCAAGGCAGAACTGCATAAACTGTTCCAATGCTGCAGTAAAAGCTGATGCAAGGAAGTACAGCTCAAGGTGAATGTAGTGCAAAATGGTAAGCAATTTCCAAAAAGTTGCAAATCACCTCTCGAATGTTGTATGCGCCAGCCTCCCATCAAGGCATGCATGGCTCTCTTGGGTTTCACTGTTCAAAGGTTTCCCTGCCTGTCAGTTTCATGGAAAAGCACTCCATTGTGCACTCGCCTGGTGATCTCAACACACCTTGCGAAACACGGATCCTGGTTCTTGAAGCTGGAATACTGGGTAAATTCAAAATTAATTGCCTATTAAAATAACGCAATGACTCACCTGACAGCACCATGGGACTTCCCTACTCACCTGCAAACTGACCAGGTCAAACACGAAAATCATAGAATCATAGCACCCTTACAGTGCAGAAGGAGGCCATTTTCCCCATCAAATGAGCACTCTTCCCATTTACGAGTGTCCACCCTGCCCTATCCCCGTAATCCCATAACCTAACCTGCACATACCTGGACAATAAAGGGGCAATTTAGCATGGCTGATCCATCTCATCCGCAATTCTTTGGATTGTGGGAGGAAACCGGAGTACCCGGATGAAGCCCACGCAGACATGGGGAGAACATGATAAACTCCACACAGACAGTCACCTGAGGCTGGAATTGAACCAGGGTCCCTGGCGATGTGCTAACCACTGTGCCACCCTGCCTATCCAAATAGACAGGATGATGTTGAGTTCCTGACCCAATGCCACTTTTCATGGATTTAACCCCCAGCTGAACATGCCTTCCTGTCGCAGGTAAAATTCTGCCCTCTGCCTCTCTTGTCTTCCGTCAAGCAGCTTCCTATTAATGGCACAATGTGTTGATGATGAAGTGCACTTGCAACTCTTGGCATCCAAACAATAATTGTCATTAGCAGATAAATCATAACCACAAATTTCTCTAGTTACTCTGCAGGTTTTTGTGTGTAATTGGATAGTAGTTCCTCACAAAGTCACGTGCAGCGAATTCTGGGTTGTCATTTTTTTTTCTCATCATGGGGAATGTTAAATCCCAGCTATCCCTCCTAAATCAGAATCAACATTTTACACCCATCTAATTCAGACATTTTTTGCAAATATTTTTAAAACATTTAATCAAATGTTTCAGTTTTTCTGTAATTTCTTCCGCTTGAGGATAAATTATTGAAAGGTGAAAGGCTGTGGGGGAATTGTTTTAATATTTTAAAAGCACCAAGTCCACGACAATTATTCATACCTCCGGCATTGTGTTAAATTTTTTAATTAAGTTACAGAGCAAGCTATTATATAGTAAAAATTACTGGCTGATAGAAATGCTTGGAAAACTTTGTGTAGGGCCTCAGAAATCTTCAGTTGTATTGGTGGGTCAGAATATATTGGCAGCACAACAACACTCAGGATGTATATTTTTGCATTCTCCAGTTTCCACCAATATTCTGCCCAATTTTATTTCCTTCCATTTAGTTTAGTTTAGTTTGAAGACATACCTTCACCACCATATGTATGCATGGAACAAGGAGTAAAAGTTCCTGCCAATTATGCCCATTGAACATGAATCACCTAATGCTCAGAACACACAAAACAGCAGTCAGAGCAGACCAGTTAGCCGGTTGAGACTGCTCGGCCATTATCCTGGCTTCAACTCTAACTCCGTGTTCCCTGCCTGCTCCCTGTATCCATTAATTCCCTGGGAGACCAAAAATATGTCTGTCCCAGCCTTAAACATATTCAGTGACAGAACATCTACTACCTCTGGGGCAGAGAATTCCAAAGATTCAAAACCCTTTGAGGGAAGCAACTTCTCCTCATCTTGGTCCAAAATGACCAGCCCCTTATCCTGAGACTGTGCTTGACTCTTAAATTCCCTCAGGGCAATCAGTTCTGGCCCAACCAGTGATGCCCCCATTGCCATAAGGCAATGGCGAGATACATCAAGATGCAGCAACATGGTTAGAAATATTAAGAGGTTCGAGTTACACAGTGTGGGAATGGGTATTAGGCACTTGTAGATAGCATCCACTTCTGTAAATACTTATTTTACCATTTCTAGGCTCCTTGTTCTCATGAGATGTCTTCCTGTACTGCCTGCCAACAACTGAGTTCCTGTTCCACTGAAAGGCTGCTCAATCCAGAGCTTCCTCCATGTGCTTTCTGCAAGGTTGAAGCACATCGTGGCTTTCCCTAACAGTGACATCAGTCATGCCTGTTTCGCAGAGAAAGTTTGGATGTTTCCCACAATGCACAGCGCTAGCCTGACTCATCCCACTCATTGTCAATGTATGCTCCATCTTGGTGGGCCAATGAGCTTGGGATGTTTTGACAGCTGCTTCATCTATGGATGGTAATGATGCAAACCACTGGGCGCATCCGATCATCCTCATGTCCCTTCCATGAGCATTGCTCTCCCATCTGACCACTGGCAGTGCACACCCTCACTGTTAAGCCTGATAGCATGGGAAGGATGCAGTTGTCCATAGTCCCAAAGATGCAGGAGGATGTTAATGACTTGCAGTGGGGATAATGCATCGCTCTTCAAAGATCTCCTGTGAATGTCTGACCCTTGACTGGCTGATGGCAACTCACTTACTCTCAGTGACCTAGGTCATGTCATGGCGGTGTCGAGCAGAGATTTGCACCTCTCCTGATCTAAGCTTCTCCTTAGTGATCCTCCACCCTTGAGGTTCAGTGTCACTGGAGACTGAGGCTAACGGAAAATGGGGGCAACATATGCAGATAGCATACATTGACAATGACCTAGATGAGTAACGCTAACCTTGTGCTTTGCGGGAAATGTCCTAATTTCCTCCGAGAAACAGGCATGACTGATGTGTTCAGTCACTGTGAGGGGAAGCCACCAATGTGCAGGCAACTTTGCTGAGAGCACATTGAAAAAGCTCTGGACTGAGCACCCATGCCCATGCTGTACAACTAGACCTTGATCTTTCTAACCCTGTCGCTACGTCTTGGTGTATCCCCAGGATCCATGGTGGAGGCAGCCTGCTGCCTATCATGCCCTGTTATCTGTGATGTCCTTGGTGGGTGTTCTCTGGAGGGCTGAGACCTGGAAGGACCCAGCCTGATTTTGGGGATCTGCTGCGTGACAGTGCCTCTCTCCTTGGCATTGTGGAACTGGAACTGGAATGGTTAAAGGAAGAGGGGATTCAGATGGGCTGGAAACTCCCAGTGTCACCTCGGTGGGTGGCCACAGGCTGTGCAGCAGCTTCTCCTCCTCCTCCCTATAGGTGCCTTGGGCCCTTGGGTTCCTCCTTGTGGTAGAGGGACAGCTGGAGTAAGCTTGAGATGTCCTACCATCCTCCAATGTTGGCAGCAGTATAGGTCAGAAGTCTTGAATCTAGGTCTCCACTGCAGCCACCACCCTTGCTGTGTTGGCTTGGAGTGTCAACACAATCTCATCGGACAGAGAGCAGTAGGACTCCTCTATTCTGCGTACAAGAGAAGTGAGATTTATTTAGTGCATGGCAGGGGCCTTCAGATACAGGAGACATGACTTAGGTCAGTTTTGTGTGATGGATGATGGTGTTCTGGGTCCTCATTTTGTTTATTGCCACCCACCTCAACGTCGACACAGGATTGGTCAGATTCCCATGTGGTGTTTGCACATTCTCCCAGTGTTTGCGTGGGTTTCGCCCCCACAACCGAAAGATGTGCAGGCTAGGTGGATTGGCCATGCTAAACTGCACCTTAATTGGAAAAAATGAATTGGGTTCTCTAGATTTAGAAAACAAAAAGGAGTGGTCAGGTTCTTCTCTGGCCAGCTAGAAGGCTCATTGCTCAAATTAAGAGAGGTCTTCCAACTTGGGCATCCCTCCATCCATTTGGGATCTCTCCCTTTTATTATGTGCCAACCTGCCCTGCATGAAAACAGATAGAAAGAGTGTAAGGACAAGTGCCAGGGCAGATGGTAAGGATGCCTGACATGTGTGGATGGTGAGTGGGGGCAGTGAGGTGCTTAGGACAAGGTCCTCAGGGGAGATGAAGATGTGTGTGGGAGATGGAGGGGTGGTGTCCCTTGAGCTGCAGTGAGTGAACGCCCAGTGGATGTGTGATGGATGACAGTTGAGAGTGATGGTAAGAGTGATTTGCCCTGGCAGACGGAGGAGATCATTCATCTTTTGCTGCACTCAATGTCTGTCCACCTCTGCCGAAGGTTGGCACTGACCATCGCTTCCACTGTCCCCCATGTTGCGATGGTGTCACTGCTAGCTGGTCTCCTCCCTGTGTGAGTACAGGATGTCACGATGTGCCTCCACTACATCAAGCAGTGTGTTGAGGAAGGCTTCTCAGAACATGGAGGCAGACTTCTTTGCAGCCATCCAATGACATAAAACGTGGAAATATTGTTAATCATAGAATCATAGAATCATAGAAGTTTACAGCATGGAAACAGGCCCTTCGGCCCAACCAGTCCATGCCGTGCAGTTTTTACCATTAAGCTAGTCCCAGTTGCCCGCACTTGGCCCATAACCCTCTATACCCATCTTACCCATGTAACTATCTAAATGCTTTTTAAAAGACACAATTGTACCCGCCTCTACTACTACCTCTGGCAGCCCATTCCAGACACTCACTACCCTCTGAGTGAAGAAATTGCCCCTCTGGGCCCTTCTGAATCTCTCCCCTCTCACCTTAAACCTATGCCCTCTAGTTTTAGACTCCCCTACCTTTGGGAAAAGATGTTGACTATCTACCTTATCAATGCCCCTCATTATTTTATAGACCTCTATAAGATCACCCCTAAGCCTCCTACGCTCCAGGGAAAAAAGTCCCAGTCTATCCAGCCTCTCCTTATAACTCAAACCATCAAGTCCCGGCAACATCCTAGTAAATCTTTTCTGCACTCTTTCCAGTTTAATAATATCCTTTCTATAATAGGGTGACCAGAACTGCACACAGTATTCCAAGTGTGGCCGTACCAATGTCTTGTACAACTTCAACAAGACGTCCCAACTCCTGTATTCAATGTTCTGACCAATGAAACCAAGCATGCCGAATGCCTTCTTCACCACCCTGTCCACCTGCGACTCCACCTTCAAGGAGCTATGAACCTGTACTCCTAGATCTCTTTGTTCTATAACTCTCCCCAACGCCATACCATTAACTGAGTAGGTCCTGGCCTGATTCGATCTGCCAAAATGCATCACCTCACATTTATCTAAATTAAACTCCATCTGCCATTCGTCGGCCCACTGGCCTAATTGATCAAGATCCCGTTGCAATCCTAGATAACCTTCTTCACTATCCACTGTGCCACCAATCTTGGTGTCATCTGCAAACTTACTAACCATGACTCCTAAATTCTCATCCAAATCATTAATATAAATCACAAATAACAGTGGACCCAGCACCGATCCCTGAGGCACACCACTGGTCACAGACCTCCAGTTTGAAAAACAACCCTCTACAACCACCCTCTGCCTTCTGTCGTCCAGCCAATTTTGAATCCAATTGGCAACCTCACCCTGGATCCCGTGAGCTTTAACCTTCTGCAACAACCTACCATGCGGTACCTTGTCAAAGGCTTTGCTAAAGTCCATGTAGACAACGTCTACTGCACTGCCCTCATCTACCTTCTTGGTCACCCCCTCAAAAAACTCAATCAAATTTGTGAGACATGATTTTCCACGCACAAAGCCATGCTGACTGCCCCAAATCAGTCCTTGCCTCTCTAAATGCTTGTAGATCCTGGGCGAAATTCTCCGTTATCGGCGGAAACTCCGCCGATCGGCGCAAAAAACGGCGCAAATCCCACTTGCGTCACGTCATAAAAATGGGCCGATAGTCTGCGGCCCGAAATGGGCTAGCAGCGACGTAACGGGATCCGCGCTTGCGCAGTGGTTCACGCCGTGCAGCGTCATACGCGCTGCACGGCGTGACGGCTCATAAGGCCGCGCAGCTCCCCCCCCACCCGACCGGAACAGCCGACCGCAACACCCGACTTGATGGCTGGCCGTCGCTCAGCCCCGAGGTTCGAGTCACGCGATGTGGAGGCGCTCCTGGATGCGGTGGAGCAGAGGAGGGACGCCCTGTATCCCGGGCACGGCCGCAGAGTTGCCCCACGCCACAGCCGGCGTCTGTGGAGGGAGGTGGCAGAGGCCGTCACCGCTGTGGCCCTGACACCACGGACAGGCACCCAGTGCCACAAGAAGGTGAACGACCTCGTCAGAGCAGGCAGGGTGAGCGTCCCCCATATCCCCCATATCCCCTCTCCCCCAAATCCCCCCCTCCCCCATATCCCCCATATCCCCCCTCCCCCATATCCCCCATATTCCCCCCTCCCCCATATCCCCCCCTCCCCCATATCCCCCATATTCCCCCCTCCCCCATATCCCCATATCCCCCCTCCCCCATATCCCCCCTCCCACATATCCCCCATATCCCCCCTCCCCCATATCCCCCCTCCCCCATATCCCCCATATTCCCCCCTCCCCCATATCCCCCCTCCCCCATATCCCCCCTCCCCCATATCCCCCATATCCCCCCTCCCCCATATCCCCCCTCCCCCATATCCCCCCTCCCCCATATCCCCCATATCCCCCCTCCCCCATATCCCCCCTCCCACATATCCCCCATATCCCCCCTCCCCCATATCCCCCATATCCCCCCTCCCCCATATCCCCCCTCCCCCATATCCCCCCTCCCACATATCCCCCATATTCCCCCCTCCCCCATATCCCCCCTCCCCCATATCCCCCCTCCCCCATATCCCCCATATCCCCCCTCCCCCATATCCCCCCTCCCCCATATCCCCCCTCCCCCATATCCCCCATATCCCCCCTCCCCCATATCCCCCCTCCCACATATCCCCCATATCCCCCCTCCCCCATATCCCCCATATCCCCCCTCCCCCATATCCCCCCTCCCCCATATCCCCCCTCCCACATATCCCCCATATTCCCCCCTCCCCCATATCCCCCCTCCCCCATATCCCCCATATCCCCCCTCCCCCATATCCCCCCTCCCCCATATCCCCCCTCCCACATATCCCCCATATTCCCCCCTCCCCCATATCCCCCCTCCCCCATATCCCCCCTCCCCCATATCCCCCATATCCCCCCTCCCCCATATCCCCCCTCCCCCATATCCCCCCTCCCCCATATCCCCCATATCCCCCCTCCCCCATATCCCCCCTCCCACATATCCCCCATATCCCCCCTCCCCCATATCCCCCATATCCCCCCTCCCCCATATCCCCCCTCCCCCATATCCCCCCTCCCACATATCCCCCATATTCCCCCCTCCCCCATATCCCCCCTCCCCCATATCCCCCATATCCCCCCTCCCCCATATCCCCCATATCCCCCCTCCCCCATATCCCCCATATCCCCCCTCCCCCATATCCCCCCTCCCCCATATCCCCCATATCCCCAAGTGAATCCAGCCCTAACCTTAACCTCTGCAATGCACGCGCAACCGATGGCGTGCATTCATATACCTGCCTAACACTGTTGCCTTTTACCCCTGCCACCACCCCCCCCCCCCCCCCCAGGAGAAGCGCGCACACAACAATAGGGAGCATGTGAGGACTGGAGGAGGCCCCGCTGATGAGAGGCCACTGACCGTACACGAGGAAAGGGCCCTGGAACTGGCTGGCGGACCTGACGACCGGGAGGTTGCTGATGCAGAGGTCGGGGCCCCACGAGCAAGTGAGCCACCAACAGCCCGTCCCCATATCCCCCCTCCCCTATATCCCCCTCTCCCGTATCACCTGATCACTGCCTGATGTCTAACCATGCATGCTTCATTGTGTATCGCAGGACCAAACGTCCAGGCACCCATCCCCGCAGATGCAGACCGCCCGCAGGATGCCCCTCGGAGACCACGGGAGACGGAGAGACCCGAACCCTCCAGCATGCGACGCCCGCAGGATGCCCCTCGGAGACCACGGGAGACGGAGAGACCCGAACCCTCCAGCATGCGACGCCCGCAGGATGCCCCTCGGAGACCACGGGAGACGGAGAGACCCGAACCCTCCAGCATGCGACGCCCGCAGGATGCCCCTCGGAGACCACGGGAGACGGAGAGACCCGAACCCTCCAGCATGCGACGCCCGCAGGATGCCCCTCGGAGACCACGGGAGACGGAGAGACCTGGAGCAACAGGGAGACGACACCCCCGTCACGTGCGGGAGCGACCACCCAGCGATGAGGGGGGCAGCCACAGGCCCCCGTCACATCCGAGCCAGGACACCACTACCCAGGACACCACTATCCAGGACACCCCTACCCGGGACACCACTACCCAGGACACCCCTACCCGGGACAGCACTACCCGGGACAGCACTACCCAGGACACCCCTACCCGGGAAGACGAAATACCGGACAGTGACTCAGAGTGGATGGGTGGAGACGAACCCCCACCCCAAAGTGCCATGGACTCAGAGTGGGACGAAGAGCACGACACAACGCCACTGCTGTCACCAACACCCTCCACCATCGCAGAAACACTCACCACGGTTGGGCACTTTAGTGATGAGGCGTCTGGTACACTCACTGGTGCGCACAACACAGCCGTCCCGGTACAGCAGGTGGAGGTAGGAGCAGCAGAGGGACCGGGCGGTCGGAGGGCAGCCCAGGCCAAGCGAACATCTGCCGCCCAGATGGATCCCGGGTTCCTGCAGTTACCACACCCACACATAGATCCGATGCAACCACCGACACGGAGACGAGCGAATAGGGTGACGGGTGGCTTGCGGCGGCTGCGGTCGCAGGTGGAGGAGTCCACCCGCGTCCAGGAGCTGGGAGTGGTCCCGGTCATGCGTGCCACCCAGGCTGACACCGCACGGGTGGCGTCCGCGGTGGAGGCAATGGGTGCGACGGTGTCAGACATGGGGAACGGTTTGCGAGGCCTGGGGCCTTCCGTGCAGGCGGCGTCTGTGGCCCAGGAAATGGCTGCCCTCTCACAGGAGGCCATGAGCCAGTGCCAGCGCCAGATGGCAGAGGCGCTCAACGCCATAGCCCAGTCTCAGCAGGCCATGGCCCAGTCTCAGCAGGCCATAGCCCAGTCTCTGCAGGCCATGGCCCAGTCTCTGCAGGCCATGGCCCAGTCTCAGCAGGCCATCGCTGAGGGCATCGGCGCCAGTGGCCATGTGCGAGCTGGCGTCGCACTGTCGCAGACAGGGTTCGACAACCCCCTGGGCTCCATGGCTGCAAACCTGCAGACCCCTGTCGATACCAGCACGGGCCTCCAGGACTGGCAGCGCCAGATGTCGGGGGCGCGTCGGATGGCCAGTCCGTTCGCATCCCCCACCCATGTAGAGGCCTGGGGGCCATCGGGCACCCCGAGGGAGGAGGAGGTGGTGTGGTCCATCCCGGCTCCCTCTGTAGGGGAGGTCCCGGTACACCGCGACACCTCGGACTCCCCCCCTTCCGTCCCAGGTGCATCGGGTGGGCAACGGGCAGGACAGGCTGGCAGCTCGCCATCCCAGTCGCCCGGGCCGCAGCCTGGCCCATCTAGGCCAGGACGCCCCAGGAAACGGCCGCCAAAGGGATCCAGTGTCAGAGGGCAGGAATCACAGGAGTCCACCTCCAGTTCTGCTGTACCGTCTGGGGAACCACGTAGACGTAGTCAAAGGGCCCGTAAGGCCAAACAATTAGACACTGAGTAAGTTGGCACGGGTGCAGGGCACAGATGAGTTTTAGGCGCTAGGGCACGTGCATGAACTCCTTTGGTTATTAAAGTCAATGTTACACCTACCGAAGCTGCCTTTATGCTCTGTCCAAAGTGTGCGGGGGTGTCATGTACGTTGAGCGCAAGTGTGTGTGTGAGGGGTGGTCTTACCTCAGCCCCAGGTGAGTCTGCCCCCTTCCCCCTGGGCCGCCATCAACATCCCCCGGGCAGAGGACGGGACCGTGCGCTGCAGTGTCACAGCCGCATGCAGGGATGGTCCGGGTGGATGGTGGTACTGTGGCCATGGGTCAGACATAGTCCAACGATGTAGAGCCAGGAGCTCATCGGAGGCGGGCTGTCATCATTCTCCATGGCCTGCGATAGACACGCGTCCACCCGCAACTGGGTGAGCCCGGCCCGTTGTGCCGCCGGTGGATCGGCAATTGGGAGTGGGGGGGTGGTGTGCATGCGGGTGGGGTGTGTGGGGTTGGGGAGGGGGGTGATGGTGCTGGGTGGATGGATGGGTGGGGGGTGTGGGTGGTCGGCTGTTGTCATGGTGTGCGGTCTGTGGCCATACTACCCGATTCCCACGCCCATCTAGTCAGTGAAGCGGGCGTCTATCAGTCTGTCCCGTGCCCGCTGGGCCAGCCGGTAACGGTGGACAGCCACCCGTCTGTGTCTACCCCGTCTGCCCTGACCATTGCCCCCATCCCCCTCATCTGGGGAGGACTGGGCCTCTTCCTGCTGCTCCTCCACTCCGCCCTCCTCTGCCTGCGGCACATCGCCCCTCTGCTGGGCTATGTTGTGCAGGACGCAGCACACCACAATGATGCGGCCGACCCTATCTGACCGATACTGGAGGGCGCCCCCAGAGAGGTCCAGGCACCTGAAACGCATCTTCAGCACGCCAAAGCACCTCTCGATCACTCCCCTTGTCGCTACATGGGCATCATTGTAGCGGTTCTCCGCCTCATTGCGTGGCCTCCGTATAGGCGTCATCAGCCACGATCGCAATGGGTAGCCCCTGTCGCCCAGCAACCAGCCCCTCAGCCGGGGATGGCGTCCCTCGTACATGCCGGGGATGGATGACCGCGACAACACGAATGAGTCGTGTACACTGCCTGGGTAACGGGCGCAGACGTGCAGGATCATCATGCGGTGGTCGCAGACCACCTGTACGTTCATCGAATAGGTCCCCTTCCTATTAGTGAACACGGCCCTGTTATCTGCAGGTGGCCGCACGGCGACGTGCATCCCATCGATCGCGCCCTGGACCATGGGGAACCCGGCAATGGCAGAGAAGCCCACGGCCCGGGCATCTTGGCTGGCCCGGTCCACGGGGAAGCGGATGTAGCGGTGCGCCATGGCATAAAGGGCATCTGTCACTGCCCGGATGCACCGATGCACCGATGTCTGCGATATGCCGGACAGGTCCCCACTCGGTGCCTGGAATGACCCCGTTGCATAAAAGTTCAGGGCCACCGTAACCTTGACGGACACGGGGAGAGGGTGTCCCCCGCCAGTGCCACGCGGTGACAGGTGTGCCAGCAGGTGGCAGATGTGTGCCACGGTTTCCCGGCTCATCCGGAGTCTCCTCCTGCATTCCCGGTCCGTGAGGTCCTGGTATGACTGCCGGGGCCGGTACACACGGGGCGCCCTCGGGTGCCTCCGTTGCCGTGGGGCCGCGACGTCCTCCTCCCCCTCCTCGTCCTGTCGGTCAGGTGTCCCTCCAGCCTGGGCGGCTGCCGCCTGCCCCTCTGCGGCAGCCTGCGCCGCCTCTCTGGCACGCTCCTCCTCCTCCTCCTCCTCCTCCTCCTCCTCATCCAGGGCAACATAGACATGAGCGGCTGCCACCACGGCGGCCAACATCGCTGGATGATCTGAAAACATGACGACCTGGTGGGGGGGAGGGGAACGACGACATGTCATCATTGCCCATATCCCCTCCTCCCCCCAGCCAGGTGGCATGGACCGCATGGGTCCAACTGTTGGAGGCTGGCACCTGGCCAGGTGGACCAACTCATTTGCCCTCCCATCACCCACCCCGGCACGGACCCCCCCCCGCCCCAACCTCCACCCCAGCACGGACCCCCCCCCAACCTCCACCCCGGCACGGACCCCCTCCCCAACCCCCAACCTCCACCCCAGCACGGACCCCCCCCCCCCCAACCTCCACCCCGGCACGGACCCCCTCCACAACCCCCAACCTCCACCCCGGCACGGACCCCCCCCCCCCCCAACCTCCACCCCGGCACGGACCCCCTCCACAACCCCCAACCTCCACCCCGGCACGGACCCCCTCCACAACCCCCAACCTCCACCCCGGCACGGACCCCCTCCACAACCCCCAACCTCCACCCCGGCACGGACCCCCCCCCCCAACCTCCACCCCGGCACGGACCCCCTCCACAACCCCCAACCTCCACCCCGGCACGGACCCCCTCCACAACCTCCACCCCGGCACGGACCCCCTCCACAACCCCCAACCTCCACCCCAGCACGGACCCCCCCCCCCCAACCTCCACCCCGGCACGGACCCCCTCCACAACCCCCAACCTCCACCCCGGCACGGACCCCCTCCACAACCCCCAACCTCCACCCCGGCACGGACCCCCTCCACAACCCCCAACCTCCACCCCGGCACGGACCCCCTCCACAACCCCCAACCTCCACCCCGGCACGGACCCCCTCCCCAACCCCCAACCTCCACCCCAGCACGGACCCCCCCCCCCCAACCTCCACCCCGGCACGGACCCCCTCCACAACCCCCAACCTCCACCCCGGCACGGACCCCCCCCCCCCCAACCTCCACCCCGGCACGGACCCCCTCCACAACCCCCAACCTCCACCCCGGCACGGACCCCCTCCACAACCCCCAACCTCCACCCCGGCACGGACCCCCCCCCCCCAACCTCCACCCCGGCACGGACCCCCTCCACAACCCCCAACCTCCACCCCGGCACGGACCCCCTCCACAACCCCCAACCTCCACCCCGGCACGGACCCCCTCCACAACCCCCAACCTCCACCCCGGCACGGACCCCCTCCCCAACCCCCAACCTCCACCCCAGCACGGACCCCCCCCCCCCAACCTCCACCCCGGCACGGACCCCCTCCACAACCCCCAACCTCCACCCCGGCACGGACCCCCTCCACAACCTCCACCCCGGCACGGACCCCCTCCCGGCACTCCCCCGGAGCCCAGCCTACTCTAACCACCCCCCCCCCCCCCCGCCGCACACACACACAAGCCGAGACACACCTCTTCTCAGGCAATCAGTCTGCGGCCACGCCATTTCCTGCCCAGAGCCAACCCCCCAGGCCGTCACTCACCTCCTCGCTGGTCGGCGTGAGCCTGGAGCACCGGGTCACGCCGATGAAAAGGAGGTTTGATTGACGTCGACGTGAACGGTCATCACGTCGACGGGACTTCGGCCCATCCGGAAGGGAGAATATCGGCAGGCCGAAAATCGGCTGCCTTGCGCAGGCCCGTGACATTCTCCGCGGCAGCGGCGCCATTAACGCCCCGCCGACTTTTCTCCCTTCGGAGACTTCGGCGGGGGCGGGGGCGGGATTCACGGCGGCCAACGGCCATTCTCCGACCCGGCGGGGGGTCGGAGAATGACGCCCCCTGTCTCTCAGAATACCTTCCAGCAACTTACCTACTACAGACGTTAGGCTCACCGGTCTGTAGTTCCCAGGCTTTTCCCTGCTGCCCTTCTTAAACAAGGGCACAACATTCGCCACTCTCCAATCTTCAGGCACCTCACCTGTGGCTGCCGATGATTCAAATATCTCTGTTAGGGGACCCGCAATTTCATCAGGTCCCGGGGATTTATCTACCTTGATGCGCTTTAAGACTTCCAGCACCTCCTCCTCTGTAATATGCACACTTCTCAAGACATCACTATTTATTTCCCTTAGTTTCCTAACATCCATGCCTTTCTCCACCGTGAATACCGATGAGAAATATTCATTCAGGATCTCACCCAACTCTTGTGGCCCTGCACATAGATGTCCTTGTTGATCCTTAAGAGGCCCTATTCTGTCCCTAGTTACTCTTTTCCCCTTTATGTATCTGTAGAATCTCTTTGGATTCTCCCTTGCATTATTTGCCAAAGCAATTTCATGTCCCCTTTTTGCCCTCCTGATTTCCCTCTTAACTATTTCGACAATCTCTATACTCTTCAAGGGATCCACTTGATCCCAGTTGCTTATGTACGTCATATGCCTCCTTCTTCTTTTTGACCATAGTCTCAATATCTCGAGTCATCCAGGGTTCCCTACTTCTACCAGCCTTGCCCTTCACTCTAAAGGGAATGTGCTTACCCTGCACCCTGGTTAACACATTTTTAAAAGCCTCCCATTTACCAGCCGTCCCTTTGCCTGCCAACAGTCTCCCCCAATCTACCTCTACAAGTTCCTGTCTGATACCATCAAAATTTGCCTTGCCCCAATTAAGAATTTTAACTCTTGGGCCAGACCTATCATTCTCCATAGCTATCTTAAAACTAATGGAGTTATGGTCACTTGTCCCAAAGTGATCCCTCACTAGCACTTCTGTCACTTGCCCTTCCTTATTTCCCAAGACGAGGTCAAGTTTTGCCCCCTCTCTAGTCGGTCCATCCACATACTGAATGAGAAATTCCTCCTGAATATACTCAACAAATTTCCCTCCATCCAAGCCCCTAATGCTATGGCTGTCCCAGTCAATGTTGGGAAAGTTAAAGTCCCCTACTACTACCACCCTATTATTCTTGCAGCTATCTGTAATCTCCTTACATATTTGCTCCTCAATTTCCCGCTGACTATTTGGGGGCCTGTAGTACAGTCCTACCAAGGTGATCTCTCCCTTTTTATTTTTCAGTTCCACCCATATAGACTCAGTGGGCGAACCCTCGGATATATCCCCTATAAGTACTGCCGTGATGTTCTCCCTAATCAAAAACGCCACTCCCCCTCCTCTCTTACCTCCTGTTCTATCCTTTCTATAGCATCTGTACCCCGGAACATTGAGCTGCCAGTCCTGCCCCTCCCTTAGCCATGTTTCAGTCATAGCTATAATATCCCAGTCCCATGTGCCCGTCCATGCCCTGAGTTCATCCGCTTTGCCCGTCAGGCCCCTTGCATTGAAATAAATGCAGTTTAATGTAGACCTTCCTTGCTCTCTGCCCTGCTTTCTCTGGTCATGCTTTACACACTCTCCCTTCCTGCCTTTTGTTTCCGTCCCCACTGACTTCCTACATCGGTTCCCATCCCCCTGCCACATTAGTTTAAACCCTCCCCAACTGCACTAGCAAACACACCCCCGAGAACATTGGCTCCGGTCCCACCCAGATGCAGACCGTCCGATTTGTACAGGTCCCACCTCCCCCAGAACCGGTCCCAATGTCCCAGGAATTTGAAACCCTCCCTCTTGCACCATCTCTCAAGCCACGTATTCATCCTAGCTATCCTGTCATTCCTACTCTGACTATCACGTGGCACTGGTAGCAATCCTGAGATTACTACCTTTGAGGTCCTACTTTTTAGTTTAACTCCTAACTCCCTAAATTCAGCTTGTAGGACCTCATCCCGTTTTTTACCTATATCGTTGGTGCCTATATGCACCACGACAGCTGGCTGTTCACCCTCCCCCTCCAGAATGCCCTGCAGCCGCTCCGAGACATCCTTGACCCTTGCACCAGGGAGGCAACATACCAACCTGGATTCTCATTTGCGTCCACAGAAACGGCTGTCTATTCCCCTTACAATTGAATCCCCTATCACTATAGCTCTGCCACTCTTTTTCCCGCCCTTCTGTGCAGCAGAGCCAGCCACGGTGCCATGAACCTGGCTGCTGCCACCTTCCCCTGGTGAGCCATCTCCCCCAACAGTTTCCAAAACGGTAAATCTGTTTTGGAGGGAGATGACCGCAGGGGATCCCTGCACTTCCTTCCTACTCTTCCTCTGTCTGTTGGTCACCCATTCCCTATCTGCCTCAGTAATTTTAATCTGCGGTGTGACCAACTCACTGAATGTGCTATCCACAACTTCCTCAGCATCGCGGATGCTCCAAAGTGAGTCCATCCGCAGCTCCAGAGCCGTCAAGCGGTCTAACAGGAGCTGCAGTTGGACACACTTCTTGCAGATGAAGGAGTCAGGGACACCAGAAGGGTCCCTGACTTGCCACATCTCACAAGAAGAGCATGACACGGGTCTGAGCTCTCCTGCCATGACTTAAACCTGCAGTTAAATTTGAACTACACTACACAGCTAAGAGAAAGTCAAAGAGAGAGAAATCACTTACCAGTTACAAGCCAATCACTTACCTGCTGGCTGTGATGTAATTGCTCCCGAGGCTCCCTCACAGGTCTGCTACTCTGCACCTCCTTAAGATGAGCACCAAATTCCCTTAACTAGTTAATTAATTTACTTAATTATTGGATTTTTTTTTTGGGGGGGGGGGGGGGAGAAACTCAACCCCAAACACCAAAAAAACACAGCCCTCACTCACCTCTTACCCGAACTCAGCCTTACCCAAACTCAGATACACTCTGTTTGCTTCCAGCACTCTGTTTCTATAGGCACTTCAGCCACATCCTTTGTATCCTTCCTGATTTACAGTCAGCCAATAGGCCTGCTCCCGAAACTGATCTCCCGAAACTAACAGCTGATCTGCAAGGTAAGGAAGTTGTTAAGCAGTACTTACCTCACCCACGCCGCAACCTTTTAAACTGTCCCCTCTGCCTCGCAGCTCCCGCGCTTTTTCAAACTCCCACGCTGTTTCCAAGGTCCCGGCTCTCTCTCTCCCGAACTAACAGCTGACCTGCAAGGTAAAGAAGTTGTTAAGCAGTACTTACCTCAGTTAGTTAACTGTGAAAGAAGTTCAGGGTGACTCCAGATCCACAGCAATATGGTTGACTCTCAAATGTTTCCTCCAAGAAGGTCACTTCTGAGCAAGACATCCTAGATGTTGATGTCTATGTTGCATTTCTTGAGGTAAACCCTTAGGATGGTCTTTGAAGTGGCTCCTTTGCCCTCCTATTGTTCGGGAGCCTTCTTTGTGCTGGGCCATGGAGATTTGCTTTGGCAGTCGAGACTCTGGCCTCCTGAGTACATGGCCGGCCGAGCAGAGTTGGTTTCGGATCATGTCATCGATGCTGGTGCTCTTGGATCCTTCAAGGACGTTGACGTTAGTATGCCTGTCCTCCCAGCTGATGCAGAGAATCCATCTCAGACAGCATTAATGGTACGTCCCTAGGGCCTTGAGGTGGCAGCTGTAAGTAGTAAAAGTTTCTAAACTATTCAGATGAGTTGGGGGGATGATTGCCTTGCACACGAGGATCTTGGTGTCTGCACAGATGTCGTGATTGTCAAAGACTCTCATCCTTAGGGTCTGAAGGAGGTGCACGCAGATTGGATAGGATGTTGGGTTTCCACATCAATGTCAGCCTTAGATGAGAGGTGGCTCCCCAGATGGGGAAAATGTTCCATGTGTGGGACAGTTTCTCTGTTGAGCTTGATGGAGGGAGAGACTGGATCTTGCCCTGGGACGGTTGGTAAAGGATTTGAGTTTTCTTGAAGTTGAGGCTGAGACCAATTCTTGGATATGCTTCCACGAAGGAGTCAAGCAAGGCTTGGAGATTCTCCTCTGAGAGAGTGGAGATGACAATGTCATCAGCATACTGAAGTTCCACGAGTGATGTTAGTGTTGTATTTTTATTGGATTTCAAAGGGATGAGCTTGAAAAGTTTTCCATCTATCCCGCAGGTGATGTTCAGTGGAAACTTGTTCTTGACAAGGTGAAGGATGGTGATGCTGAAGATGGAAAAAGGCGATGACATACCCCTGCTTGAATCCAGTCTTGACCTCAAAGGTTTCTGACTTATATCCATCGGTAAGGAATGTCGCCGACATCTTGCCCCGGAGGAGTTGGAGAATGTTGATGAATTTCTCTCGACAACCGACAGTTGACAGAGTCTTCCATAGCACTTCCCGATTTACTAAGTCAAAAGCCTTGGTCAGACCAATGAAGGCCATGTAGAGTGGCTTATGTTGTTCCTGGAATTTCTCTTGAAGTTGTCGAGTGGTGAAAATCGTGTCCATTGTTCCATGGTTTAGTTGGAAGCCACACTGGCTTTCTGGAAAGATTTCCTCAGAGACTGGGAGAAGGCAGATTGTGAGGATTCAAGTGATGATCTTCTCAGCGATGGAGAGAAGGGAGATTCCTCGGTAGTACCCACAGTCCGCTTTGTCTTCTTTCTTGAAAATGGTGATGACGACAGCATCCTGTGGGGATGCACTATCCCCACTGCAAGTCATAGGTGACTATGGAGTCTCCAATGACTAATGATGACTAATGCTCAACTCCTTCCCCCCTTCCCTTCTGAGCAACAGGGACAGACTCTGTGCCAGAGACCTGCACCCCATGGCTTACCCCTGGTGAGTCGTCCCTATTCTCTTATGGAGAATGGAAAAGCCGCAGGAGTGGATGGAAGTCCAACGGAGATTCTCAAACCTGAAGGAGAAGAGATCACCCATCATTTCCTGAAAATCTGGGACATAGTCAACACGGTTTCGTGAAGGGTAGGTCGTGCCTCACAAACCTTATTGAGTTCTCTGAGAAGGTGACCAAACAGGTGGATGAGGGTAAGGCAGTTGATGTGGTGTATATGGATTTCAGTAAAGCGTTTGATAAGGTTCCCCACGGTAGGCTACTGCAGAAAATACGGAAGCATGGGATTCAGGGAGATTTAGCAGTTTGGATCAGAAATTGGCTAGCTAGAAGAAGACAAAGGGTGGTGGTTGATGGGAAGTTCAGACTGGAGTCCAGTTACTAGTGGTGTACCACAAGGATCTGTTTTGGGGCCACTGCTGTTTGTCATTTTTATAAATGACCTGGAGGAGGGCGTAGAAGGATGGGTGAGTAAATTTGCAGATGACTCTAAAGTCGGTGGAGTTGTGAACAGTGCTGAAGGATGTTACAAGTTACAGAGGGACATAGATAAGCTGCAGTGTTGGGCTCAGAGGTGGCAAATGGAGTTTAATGCAGAAAAGTGTGAGGTGATTCATTTTGGAAGGAATAACAGGAAGACAGAGTTCTGGGCTAATGGTAAGATTTGTGGCAGTGTGGATGAGCAGAGTGATCTCGGTGTCCATGTACATAGATCCCTGAAAGTTGCCACCCAGGTTGAGAGGGTTGTTAAGAAGGCGTACGGTGTGTTAGCTTTTATTGGTAGAGGGATTGAGTTTAGGAGCCATGAGGTCATGTTGCAGCTGTACAAAATTCTGCGGCCGCATTTGAAGTATTGCGTGCAATTCTGGTCACCGCATTATAGGAAGGATGTTGAAGCATTGGAAAGGGTGCAGAGGAGATTTACCAGAATGTTGCTTGGTATGGAGGGAAGATCTTATGAGGAAAGGCTGAGGGACTTGAGGCTGTTTTCGTTAGAGAGAAGGTTAAGAGGTGACTTAATTGAGGCATACAAGATGATCAGAGGATTGGATAGGGTGGACAGTGAGAGCCTTTTTCCTCGGATGGTGATGTCTAGCACGAGGGGACATAGCTTTAAATTGAGGAGAGATAGATATAAGACAGATGTCAGAGGTAGTAAGGGTGTGGAATGCCCTGTCTGCAACAGTAGTGGACTCGCCAACACTAAGGGTATTCAAATGGTCATTGGATAGACATATGGACGATAAGGGAATAGTGTAGATGGGCTTTAGAGTGGTTTCACAGGTCGGTGCAACATCGAGGGCCGAAGGGCCTGTACTGCGCTGTAATGTTCTATGTTCTATGTTCCATGTGCTTAATGATGGCTTCAACTTCATCCATGCTTGGTAGGAGTTCAAGATCATCCTTGATGAGGAGTTGGGGGATTTCCTCGAACATGTCCTCATCTATGATTGTAGCATGGTTTAGGAGTTCTTTGAAATGTTCTCTCCGTCAAAGGCTGATGCTCTGCCTCTCATCCTTACTCTGCACGGTTTGAAGCCTCGGGTATTGGGTCCATATATTGCCTTGGTGGCACTAAAGAGTGTTGTGCTTGTCGACGAGGAGTTACAGCCCCTTAGCTTTCTCAGTCTATCATTGGTTCTTGATTTCCCTGGTTCTTCTTTGTACCTCTGCCTTTGCTGTTTGATGAGCTCTCCTCTTTGTCTCGCTGGTTATGTCGCTTTGCCAGGCGTGGAGAGATTTCCCCTTCATGTCAATGATCTTTCCGGTGTTAAGTGTGTCATGCTGTGACAGATAATCTTTTGGTGAGGGAATATCACTCTATGATTGCACAATCTACCATTGATTTCCCACAAATCATTTAAAATGCTGCTAAGTTTGTTTCTTATCATCCATGTTCTCAGTAACCAAAATTTCTAATGTCCAAAATAAGAGTTTAAACAAATTTTTTTTAAATCTAAAATTACACTTTTCATAACATAATTAAATGTTTCCAGTGATTTGTTTTCATTCCCTTGTAATCCCTGGTTTTAATTTGAATGCCTTAGCCTCTCCTGAAACCTCGAGATGGGATTTGATACTTCTTGCCCAGAGCTGTAACTGAGATAAAATTGGATCATGCAATCTGAACTTGTGCACCATACTTATTTTCAAAGGATGGATAATTAAAAGTTAGCTAGCTGTACAAATGGAATATTTTCTTTTTGTTTCATTATACTCAATAGCTTGTCACCAAATAATCTCAAACAAAAACAAGAAGAACATTTTCAAAAGCTTTGGCAAAATCTATAGTGAGATAATTTTATTCAGAAACGTCTGTGCATGTGTGAAAGACTAAGAGACAAAGAGTATTTCTGTTTGCACGTCTGTTAAAGCATTTCAGTTGAATTCTACAAACATCCAAAAATGCATTGAATGAGAGAAGGTGAAGGTAACAGAGAGAAAATAACATCAAGGGTGCTTTGCACAATGTAAGAGAACTCCAGTGAACCCTTCCTCTGCTCCTGAACAGATTCCCGCAGAAGCATCTCTATCCCGCTCACCTCGGTGACAAAAATCAAGACAAGAAACCCGAGTGAAAGCTGAGAACAGGACTTGGGCCATCCATTCTGAGGGGAGTAGCAGTGAGACATATGGAGGCAGATTTTACACTATCTCCTTCAGTGAAAAAACAATTTAAGATCTTGGCCAGAATTCTCTGGCTGTCGCGATTCACTTTTCCCACCGGCAGTGCATCCCCACATGTAGGATTCCTGGTGACATGGGGTGGCTTTAATGGGAAGTGGCGGGAAGACAGAATCCCAACACCAGAGAGCAAGGTACTGCCCAGAAACACATGGGTAACGAAGAAGTCCTTATATAATGCATGCAACTGTAAATTCCATACTAGATGCTTCGGATAGCTGTGCCCAGCAGAGCAAAGTCCAGCACATTTTCTCTTGTAGCCATCTAAAATGGCCACCTGCAAAGGACCATGGGAATTGTGGTCAACTTGGTCATAGACAAGTACACAGCCTCTGTGTATTGTGCAAAGAAGCCAGACCTGACCAAAACTTACACCCATTAAAAGTCAATCACCATTTCCCCCAGGACAATAGAATTCGAATCAAGGAACTACAACAGTAGCAGACTAACCGGCGCCACTTCCCCTTATTTGGAAAGGCCTACGTGCCTGGGACAATGATAGCTGGGACCCGCCCAGCCACCGAGGTATCCGCCCCTTAATTGGCCAGGATCAATGAGGGTGATCAAAACCCTATTGATCCATTGGATCTGGAGTTAGGACCGCCCAAAAGGGCATGAAAGAGAGGAAGGATAAGAAGCCATGCGCACTAAGGATCGGCCTCTTTTGGACCGGCCTGTGTGTGACCAGCATATCAACCAGCCAAGTTCAAGGACCCGCGATCGCTACCTGACGGACGAGCCTAGCCGAGACGAACCTGAAGACTTCCAACCGACCCACGTGGACACAGATAAAATGTGTCCCCCGCACAGAGCCTGTCACCCCAAAGTTAAGTAAAGATTATCTTAGTTATTAGGTTTAGTTTCGTGCTTAGCCGTGTGAATCATTGCATATAAAACAAGTGTGTTTGTTAATAAACTGTCTTTTGAACTAATATACTGGTTGTGTGGTCATTCGGTCAATATAAGAAACAGCTTGTGATGCACATAGAAATAAAGAAGTCAACACTCTTCATGTTCCAAATTCAGCCATTCTGAATATCAGCTCTTACTGTGACCACCAATGTAATTTGAAGAATCCCTGTAATAAGTAGATTACTAGAACTCACGTGAATAGAAATCTCCCCCCAGCTAGTGGCAATTGTCACAATTTGAATGAGTGATAAATGGATTTTGCCTGGAACTGGAAGAATACCAAGCAGTCAGATGCTCATTTTTGAAGGCACACTCAATACAAACTGTTCCTCCTCCCTCAGCAGGAATTAAAATACCCAATGACCATGAAGGCCAATGACCCCCACTCAGCATAACTACTGCTTTGCAGGGCCTATTCGCTCAACCCTCAGGCCTAACTATTTCCGAGAAACATAAGCCAAACAAATTGCCTCAACTCTTGACCTGCACTGTTCCGAAGACAAATACAGTCATGGTAAGAAACTGAGATATGTCAATACACTCGTCCCACAAGCATTTTGCAATTGAACCCAACAATGACTACATAACAATGACTACATAATATATTTACAGACGTGGGTTTCATCTGACAAATCAATGAAAAATGATGATTGGACAAACATGTCTGTCAATATAAGGCAACTGAAAGTTTTACTTTCCATCTGTTGCAAAATCCATTGAAGTCCTTCAGAAAGTATTCATCCCACCTATTTTGGTTCTGAAGTACTTGGCAAGCTTACTTGTTCTTACTGATTAAGCCCTTCCTGACATTTTTGTGCATGCAGTTGAAAGAAGTGTAGCCTTGCCCTTTATGGGGGGGGGGGGGTTGCAATCTGCAATATGATTTAAGTATTTTTAATTGCTAGTTTAAGGATTTAGACAAAACAACTCCTTTCCAAAGCTATCTGCTTTTAATAAAACTGACAAGCTCACTCATCATCTTACAAAACACTTCCTAAAGCTCCTGACTTCTTGAAAGAGGAATTTGACCCTTGGAAGGGATGGTTTAACCCTGACATTACAGCCATTGCTTTAATTTCTAAATGTCAGCAAATCATCAATATTAAGATAAAAGCAAAATATTGCAACTGCTGGAAACCCTAAATAAAAAATGAAAAATATTGGAAATATTCAGCAGGTCAGGAAGCAAATGTGCGGGGAAGAAAACAAAGACTTGCCTTTATACTGAGCTTTCATGACCACAGGGTGTCGCAAAGCATTTTATTGCCAATCAAGTATATAAGTGTAGTCCCTGTTGTAATGTAAACTGCTGTAATGGGCAGAATGTGATGGTCAGGGTGGTGGGCCTGTCCACTGGCTGGAGAGCAGGTGGAAACTCCACCACTGCCATTTCCAGGAACACTGATGGGATTAAGTTCTAATTAGCAATTCCGGAGGTTCCGGGCTCCACCAGGGGCCATTTACTGCCAGACATTTTCCGGAAACGCGGCTGTCCCTGCACTGGAGAGTTGTCAACAGCTCGCCAGTATTGGCAGTGCCACCGGAAACATTGGCCACTGGTGGTACTGCAGGATGCCTGAGGATGAAGGTAATTGCTGGAGCATCGACGTGTGCGTGGAAATGCCAGGACCAGTGAGGAAAGCCCCAGTGGGAGGTGTGGGGGGAGTGGGGAGGGTGGTGGTAGTTGGTGGTGGAGGGGGACTGGTGTAACGGGCAGGGGAAAGGTCTCCCCCCAGATCTCTCTCTTTCTACCAGCATGTCTCCCTATTGGGCACAGGATGCCTGAGAAGGAGGAACCCCAGCAAATAAGTGTTCAGGCTTGCCCAATTGGGTTCACCTGGTGATTTGCCCATGCGGCATGACCCCCACCCACCACTGATTGAAGATTAAAGAATCTTCAAGGCAGAAATCTCTGGATTGTTCATGATGCAATCTATGTCTGATTACAGAAAAAAGAAAGATAGTCCAGGTAGTTGCATGGCTGGAGTAGTGTTGCAGGATGGAGGATTTCAGTTTCCTATGCCACTGGAACCAGCTGTAGGACAGGAAGGACCTTTGCAAGCCAGGAGGTTTACAGCTATTCGGGTCAAGACACTATTCGGATCAAGATCCCTGATGGAGGCTGGTCAGCTCCAGCTGTCGTTGTTCGACAGGCTGCCCCCGCTCGTATGTTGTGCGTCTGGCTCATGGCTCTGTTGTGCGACGAAACAGACGGGCACTGTGCAAAGTTGCCTGCCTGCAACCACATTCTTCTGCATTTCCTTCTGTTGTTTTGCCACCTCCTGATACCTCGACTCACGAGGCCACCACTCAGGCTTCAATCCCGCCCATCAAGGCTCTGTCATTCCCACCACCACCTCTCCGGCGGTCGACCAGGATCAGACACAAGCCACAGAGACTGGACTTATGAACATTTGTTCTGTTTGTTATGTTCTGTGTTCTCGCATTAGACAGCTGTTTTCACATGTACATATGTTCACATCCACTGCATGTATATATGTTAATATTGGCCTCTTCTTGTAAATACGTTCACATATGTCATCCAAACATAAAAAAGGGGAGATGTCATGATATGTAGACACACACATAATGATATACAGACAAGCAGCTAATGGACACAGAGAACAGGACATGGCCAATAAGCAGGCAGGACATTCAGGGGTGGGATCTGACTATAAAAGACTCCACCTCTTTCCACTGATGAACATCTAGAGAGTCAGTCAAGGGTGTTGTTACAATCTCACACCTCCACCACGTGGCTAAGAGCTAGTCTGGTTCAGTCAGACAGAGTAACCACACTTAAGTTAGCAGAGAGTCAAACTCACAGAGAACTGTGCTAACTGCGCTATTAGTTCAATAAACCTGATTGAACTAACTTCAAGGTCTGGAGTATCTTTCTGATCTAAGCTGCATCCAGTTGCAGCCAGTGTTAGACCAGTGTGCCTAACACGACACTCCCCACCACCAAAGTAGCAGGAGTGTGTACCATCTGCAAGATGCACCGCAGCAATTTTCCAAGTCTCCTTTGACAAACCCATGACCTCTACCACCTAGACGGACAAGGATAGCAGAACACCACCACCTGCAAGTTCCCCTTCAAATCACACACCATCCTGACTTGGAACTGTACCACTGTTCCTTCACTGTCACTGCGTCAAAATCCTGGAAATCACTTCCTAATGGCACTGTGGATGTATCTAAACCATATGAACTGCAGCAGTTCAAGAAGGCAGCTCACCACCACCTTCTCAAGGGCAATTAGGGATGGGAAACAAATGCTGACCTAACAAGTAATGCTCACAACCCATGAATGTATAAAATAATAGTTAAATGGTTGAGAGAAAATTGTCAGCATGTTTTACATTCCTCCTGATTTTTATTTCCATCAAGTCAATGAAAATAAAAATCAAGAGGGATGTAAAATGGGTTGTGATTCATGAACACACTTTCTGCTCTTGCACAAAATCAAATTCTACCCGTTGTGGCTGAGAGATATGCACTGTAATCAGCAGATGTTTAGACTTGCAATTTTAATAATTTTATTTGTCAAAACCTTTAATCATGTCTTAATTTACTGAAATAGTGCCAGGAAATGTGCCCCAGAACACTTGCCAAGCTGAGGTTGTAGAGGACTGACTCATTAACTCCTCAGACACTTGATCTGATATAAAACTGCCTGACAAGGAGGCAGGACTTGACCATATAATATTGATGACTTGTTTAATTCATAGTGCTGTCTAATGACAATTTAGGGAGAACTGAATGCATTGACTTTCAATGCTGACTTAAATTAAAATGAAAATTAAATTCCTTAAATTTATCAATGCTCTTTTGCAGATTCCAAACACATGTAGTTGCCATAATAAGAACAGATACTGAAAGTAGAGCAACAGTTGCGATTCTAGGCCTCCCTTCTGCGCTTTTGTTTAGTTGAGTGGTCGTGAGGGCGGATCAATCATACAAAATGAATTTACGTTTTATGTAAGTAAAATTTCTTGTTGACTTGTCACCTTGCCACTCTATGTCAATTTGCTTAAGAACCTCACAGTCTCTCTCCTTGAGTTCCATACCTATATCCTCATTCTCTTGGGTGAAGACAGGTGTGAGGTATTCCCTCAACACCCTACAAATATCCTCTGACTCCACTCACAGATTGCCCTTCCTTTACTAAAATACGCTCTCCCCAATCCAAAACCTTTTTTTGCAACTTGTCTATTTCTTTGTCCATAACAAGCTTAAATTGTACCATGTTGTGGTCGCTATGATTAAAATTCTCCCCCACCTGCCTTGCTTTATTCCCCAGAATTAGTTGTTCCAGCTCTGTGCTGTCCCTTTTGGGCCCTACACATATTGACCTAAAATGTTCTCCTGCATACATTTTAATAACTCCACTCCGTCTAAGCCCTCAACACTATGATTATCCCACTTAATGTTGGGAAAGTAGAAATCACCACGGTAGCACAATGGGAGCACTGTTGCTTCACAGCTCCAGGGTCCCAGGTTCGATTCCCTGCTGGGTCACTGTCTGTGCAGAGTCTGCACGTTCTCCCTGTATCTGCATGGGTTTCCTCCGGGTGCTCTGGTTTCCTCCCACAAGTCCCGAAAGATGTGCTGTTAGGTGAATTGGATATTCTGAATTCTCCCTCTGTGTACCTGAACAGGCGTCGGAATGTGGTGACGAGGGGCTTTTCACAGTAACTTCATTGCAGTATTAATGTAAGCCTATTTATGACAATAAAGATTATTAAAAAAAATTTTTTTTTAAAGAGAACAAAGATCAAAGAACAATACAGCACAGGAACAGGCCTTCGGACCTCCAAGCCTGTGCCGACCGTGGTACTTGCTTAAATTAAAACCGTATACACTTACGGAGTCCGGATCCTTCCATTCCCACCCTATTCATATATTTATCTTGATGCCCCTTAAATGCCGCTTTCGCACCTGCTCCCACCACCTTCCCAGGCAGCGCGTTCCATATCTTTACCACCCTCTGTGTAAAAAAACTTGCCTCGCACATCTGTTCTAAGCTTTTCCCCACACACTTTAAACCTATGTACTCTAGTACTTAACTCTCCTACCCTTGGAAAGAGCATCTGACTATCCACTCTGTCCATGCCACTCATAATCTTGTAGACCTCTATCAGGTCGCCTCTGAACCTCCTTCGTTCCAGTGAGAACAGACAGAGTTTATCTAACCTCTCCTCATAACTAATGCCCTCCATACTAGGCAACATCCTACTAAAGGGCTTCTGTATCCTCTCCAAAGCTTCCAAATCCTTCTGATAGTGTGGCGACCAGAATTGTACACAATATTCCAAATGAGGCCCAGCTAAGGTCCTGTATAGCTGCAACATGACATGCAAATTTTTATATTCAATGCCATTACCGATGAAGGCCCGCATGCCGTATGCCTTCTTGACCACCTCATCCACATGCGTTGCCACTTTCAGTGATCGGTGGACATGCACGCCCAGATCGCTCTGCCTGTCAATACTCGCAAGAGCTTTACCATTTATAGTGTAAATCCTACATGCATTGGACCTTCCAAAGTGCAATACCTCACACTTGTCCAGATTAAGCTCCATCTGCCATTTCTCCGCCCAAGACTTCAACCAGTTTATATCTTGCTGTATCCTCTGACAATCCTCTTCACTATCCACAACTCCACCAATTGTTATTATTTTTGCACACCTCTGCAAATTATGCATATCTTTGCTCCTCAATTTCCTGTTGACTATCTGGGAGTCAATAATAAACACCTCGCACCCTTTTTTATTCCTAAGCTCTATTCACAAAGCTTCATTTGATGCCCGCTCCAAGATACCCCATTGCTCCTTAATGCAGTAACTGCCTCCTTAACTAATAATGCAATGCCTCATCCTCTTTTGCCGGCTCTTCTGTCTCCCCTGAAGCTTCTACATCCTGGGATGTTGAACTGCGAATCCTGCCCCTCCCTCAATCATGTCTCCGTGGCTACCAAATCATAATTCCGCATGTCAATCCTTGCCCTTAACTCATCCATTTTACATGTAGTATTCCTAGCATTAAATTAGGGGCCATCTAGACTTGCCTTACTACCTTGAAACATAATACCACTGTATTCCCTGTCTTCATTGCTTTTCTATATTATGCTGTGTCCCTAATTATTTTGTATACCTTTGTAATATTTTGTGGGGAAGCATTGTAAAAAGGAACTTCTGGTGTGCCCAATTCACCTCCAATTTTCCCAACATTAATCAGGCAGGGTTTTCCACCCCCCACCTTCCTGCAGCATGTTTTGAAGTGGTAGAGGCAGCCTGCCAGCGGAAATGGATGGACAATCACATTGATTCATGTTCCTAGTTAGCACCAGGGACCTTGTCTAGTAAAATTTAACCTCTCACGTTTGTCTAGATCATAAACTGTGAATCTGACAGCCAATTGTCTAGAAATTACTGTTGACAGCTGAAAGCTTAACAATTTTGCATGTTTTGTACCTTCTTTTAACATAGGTGTTTAGCCACTTCATCTAAATGCCTCTGCTAAAATAACAGACAAAGGAATTTATTAACCACTGATCCACTAATCTCACATGCCATAATTACCAGGATCAAATATCTGTACTTTTCTATTTATCAACCAGATTATACGCTTCAACCCATCATATCGGTGGCAGTGGTAGCAAAACAGTTGTACCAGGTTTCAATTTTCTGCTTTTCACAATTCTGAACAAGTACATGTTAACAAAAAAATGTACACAATTATAATCCTGGAAAAATAACTGCGATACAACTACGATGACGGCTTCTCAGCAACCCTACTATATGCCACAGGATATCAAATTTACCACAAGACAAATGCATCTTAGTATTACAAATGTCCAGATATTTAACTTCAACATATACACCTCTTCCATAAAGAAAACAACTTTACACGTACTGGAAGTTATTGAGATGTCATGATCATTTACATTAATCGATTCCCCAGGTCCAATGTAAATATCTCAGTGCAAACAATCATGTGCACCTCCGTTAAATTTCACTCTCTGGAAATAATTACTATAGAATACTCAATTGTGTCAGAGTGCTTCACCTGGGAGGGGCGAGAGGCAGTGGGAGTATACGGAAAAAACAAGCGATGGGTTGGGGTGGGGGGCAGTGGGGGGGGGGGGGGGGGGGGTAAATCTGAATATTGAGATTGGAGAGATTGGAAAAAGTGAAAAGGAACAAGAGGAAAATAGAATGACTTTTTATTCATTCATGGCATGTTGCCTGCACTGACTAGGCCAGCATTTATTGCCCATCAATCATTTTGCTTGGGAAGGTGATGGTGCGCTGCCTTCTTGAACCATTACAGTCCATTTGGTGTAGGTACACCCACGATGCTGTTAAGGAAGGAGTTCCAAGATTTGACCTTGCGACAGTGAAGCAACACCAATATATTTCCATGTCAGGATGGTGAGTGGCTTGGGGGGGAAATTCCAGATGCTGGGGTTCCCATGTGCTCTTGTCCTTCTGGAGATAACGGTTGTGGATTTGAAAGCCACTGCCCGAGGAAAGTTGCTCAGTTCCTGAGTGCATCTTGCAGATGGTGCATACTGTTGCTACTGTGTGTCAGTAATGGAGGGAGTGAATGTTTGTGGATGGGGTACCAATCATATGGATTGCTTGTCCTGGATGGTGTCAAGTTTCTTGAGTGTTGTTGGAGCTGCACTCATCCAAGCAAGTGGAAGGTATTCCATTATATTCAAGACTCGCGCATTATAGATGGTGGATGGGCTTTGGGAGTCAGGAGGTGAGTTATCCACTGCAAGATTCCTAGCCTCCGACCTGCTTTTTTAGGATTTATATGGTGAAGCCAGTTCAGTTTCTGGAGTGCAGCAATGGTAATGCCATTGAATGGTTAGATTCCCTATTGTTGGAGATGGTCATTGCCTCGCATTTGGGAGGCACAAATATTACTTGACACTTGTCAGCCCAAGTCTGGATATTGTCCAAATCTTGCTGCATTTGGACATGAACTCCTTCAGTATCTGAAGAGTTGCGAATGGCGCTGAACATTATGCAGTCACAATGAACATCCCCCCCTTATCTTATGATGGAAGGAAGTATACTGGAGGATCCTGAGGAACTCCTGCGGTGATACCCTGGAGTTGAGATGCCGGACCTCCAACAACCACAAACATACCCACTCAAAACTCTCCACAGATGCTGAGTTTTTCCAGCAGTTTCTGTTTTATTTTGGATTTCCAGCATTTTATTATTACCGCATCCATCTTCCTTTGCACCAGGTACAACTCAAATCAATAGTGTTGTCCCCCGATTCCCATTGACTCCAGGTTTGTCAACCTCAGTCAAATGCTGCCTTGAAATCAAGGGCATTCACTCTTGGCACAGTAGCATAGCGGTTGGCGCTGTTGTTTCACAGTGCCAGAGTCCCAGATTCGATTCCCGGCTTGGGTCACTGTCTGTGTGGAGTCTGCACGTTCTCCCCATGTCGGCGTGGGTTTCCTCCCGGTGCTCCGGTTTCCTCCCATAAGTCCCGAAAGACGTGCTGTTGAGTAATTTGGATATTCTGAAGTCTCCCTCCATGTACCCGAACAGGCAATGGAATGTGGTGACTAGGAGCTTTTCATGGTAACTTCATTACAGTGTTAATGTAAGCCTACTTTTGATGATAAAGATTATTATCATTACCTCATCAGTTTAGGTCTTTTGTCCATGTTTGAACCAAAACCATAATGAGGTCAGGAGTTGAATGGCCCTGGTGGAACCCCAGACTGAGCATCAGTGAGCAGGTTATTGTTCAGCAAGCGCAGTTTGATGTTGATGACCACTTCCATCACTTTACTGATAGTCTAGGGACTAAATAAGAAAGGTAGATTTCCATCTCTACCGTGAACCAGAAGGGTTTTCACGACAATGGTTTCATGGCCAACATTAGATTCTTAATTCCAGATTTTCTTTTTATTTGATTCAAATTCCACCTTCTGTCGTGGTGAGATTCAAACCGCGGTTCCCAGAGCATTACCCTGGGTCTCTGGGTTACTTGACCAGTTACTATACCACAGCACCACCACCTCCCCAATGTAAATCTAATGGAAATGTAAGGAAACACGGGAAGTTATAAAGGAAGAAGTAAAAGAGAGATAAGCTACACACCGCTTTTCTCGCTTGAGTCAACACTGAAAAAAGACAGAAAATTCCACCCAAAATATTCTGTCGTAAGACAAGTTGATACTGTTGGGTAAAGCTGCAGTATATGAAAATAATGGCCCAACAGGAGAAAAGCACCTTAAATGTGGAAATCCATGTTTCAGGGGAGCAGGAATAAGAAACTGCAAGAATTGAAGAATTGTTTACTTTATTTTTCTTATGCAATTTTCTTTTATTGAGACAGCAGTTTAAACTTTCAATCAACTTACAATAAATGTTGGTAATGCCTAAATCTGCACCACAAGTTTAATAGTGATTTGCTAGAATTGAAAATTCTCCCGATAGAATCATAGAGTCCCGACAGAATCGTAGAATCCCTACAGTGCAGAAGGAGGCCATTCGGCCCATCGAGTCTGCACCGACTCTCAGAAAGAGCAACCTACTTAGGCCCAATCTCCCGCCCCATAACCTAATTTTTGGACACTTTTAGGCAACCTAGCATGGCCAACCCACCTAACCTGCACATTATTGGACTGTGGACAGATACCGGAACACCCAGAGGTAACCCACACAGGCACGGGGAGGAAGTGCCAACTGCACACAGACAATCACCCAAGTTTAGAATCACTAACCACTGTGCCATCTGTATAAATGACCTACATTTTTTTATGTTGATTTGTTTAAAACAGTGTCACGCTTCGGAGATCATGGAGAACGGTGAAAAACCTTGAGACGTCGCTTCAATGTTGAAGGCGCCCTGTAAATACAAGTTATTGCTATGATGTATGTTGCAGTTGCATTTACAAAGATGCTAGCAAGTGGGTTTGCAGCTTTTACACACTGAGATAAATCAAATGATGATGATCATGGATGGATAAGTTGACCAACTTGGTCAAGGAGTTGGAAGTAGGTGAATCCAGCTAGAAATTACAACTTCTTGATAGACTGGGTATTTGTTCAAAGGTTTTCTGCTTCTTAATACATTTGAGTTGATGGTGAGCAATGTAGAAATACAGATTAGTTTTCTATTCTGTAATAAAGAGGTTTATCATAGATTATCATAGAATTTACAGTGCAGAAGGAGGCCATTCGGCCCATCGAGTCTGCACCAGCTCTTGGAAAGAGCACCCTACCCAAGGTCAACACCTCCACCCTATCCCCAGAACCCAGTAACCCCACTCAACACCAAGGGCAATTTTGGACACTAAGTTATAAGTTTCCAGGCAGAGTGAGGCCTGGGTCACTTTGTAATAATGTTGCTTTCACTTTGTAATACTTAGTGAAACTAGGACACCACTTTAGGTCTGAACAGTACCCAAAACAATCTTCCCTATTCAAAATATCCCTTTCCATGTTTTATGGAATGATCTATCAAAAAATCTCTAACGTCGCCCAGAAAGCTTCATTCCATTTTACTCCATTGCCTAATTGTGTCAGCAGGTCATTCAATTCCTGGCCTATTTTAATATGGTGTGAAATGTGAACCCAAATCATTTGTTTTATTGGCACAAGTATTATTCAGTAGAGTCAATATTGCTATATTTTTAAGAAATCTAGGCTGGAATTCTCCATCCATTGACTGGCAGCAGGATTCTCTGGTCCATGCTAGCAGCGCAACCCCTTCTGCGGCATTCCTTAAAATTTTTTTTTTTAATTTTAGAGTACCCAATTCATTTTCTCCAATTAAGGGGCAATTTAGCGTGGCCAATCCACCTAGCTTGCACATTTTTGGGTTGTGGGGGCGAAACCCACGCAAACAGGGGGAGAATGTGCAAACTCCACACGGACAGTGACCCAGAGCCGGGATCGAACCTGGGACCTCAGCGCCGTAATGCCTCAGTGCTAACCCACTGCGCCACCGTGCTGCCCTTCTCCTGCGGCATTCCTGGCATTGTGGGGTGGCTTCAATAGGAATTTACAATGAAAGCGGCGGGAGAAACATCTGGTTGGGAGGCTGGAGAATCCCGCACCTCGTGTTATTCAATATTGGGCCAACTTCAAGTAGGGTATAGGTGAAGTTGAAACCTACCACTTCAGGCTCAATGGGCCAAAAGGCCTCCTTCTTTGCTGTATCATTCTGATTCTACATTCTATCTCGGTCTAGGATTGAACTTTGACCTCCACTCCATTGGTAAAAGTCCACAACCTTTCATGCGACCTTTTTTATTCCCACTCCACATATTTCTATTTTCCCCCCCCTAAATTCCAAATCTACTTTTGTTTTGTATTGATGTGTTTCTTTGAATTTATTTTTAGGCCCTACTCTTGGTAGTGTGAATTTCCTTGGGGATCCCTCGCTGCACCATTGTAAATTCAGTAGCCGTTCACCAGCAAGCCTATTAATGTATGCTGTAATAGGAGAGGTCACAAGGAAATTCACAGCCCAAGGTGTGCAGCATACAAAGTACAACAGAATACATTTTATTGACCCTCACACAGTTTACTGGTGCTAGCTCTTTGTCAGAAGCCTGCAGATTCAAGCCCCCATCCGGACACTTGCAGACATACCCAATTCCGTTTTGTCAAAGGAGTGTTCTGAGCATAATCAGGATTGTTTTGCAAGTGCTGTCCAATCGCAGAATCACATTTAGGGTGCCTGACTTGATGATGCGACGAGGCCATTAAATCTCACGAGAGGCCTCTAGAGAGATTTGCGACACTGGGCAAGCCTCGTGAGATCTCTCGAGACGTCACAATCTGGATCTCACCCTCACTGGGCGAGATCCAGATGAACATATATAAGTGAGCCATTAGGCTCATTTAAATATGTCTGTGCCTGATTCTCCCGAGGCCCAGGAACAAACGTCCGTGCCTGGGAGACCTCACCATGGTGCCGTTTAGCACTGGTCATACAAACATGGACCAGGCTTGTCAATGCAGGAAGTGAGATAAGTGCGGCCTTGGCGGGGCGTTCCCGACCGAGGCCCAAAAAGGGTCAAAGTGCCGTGAGGTAGTGCGGATGTTTTCAGTGCTGCGGATTCAAGAAAGATCCTGCTACACGCACCCAAAACGGGATTCTGTTTTCTACGCATTAAATCGCATTCCTAATGTTGAACATTATGTTCTGAGTTTTTCAAGCATGAGTTGATTGAGTATGGTCCATAGCAGCACCCCTGCCATTTAGAGTTGTCAAGTCAACGAATCAATACCTCTTGTCATGCAATATAAATTGTTATTCCTTTCAGATTTGGTTTTCTTGTGAATCTGTCCTGATGAATGCAAGAGGAAATGATTCAACAGCATATCTCTTTTATCAGCAATTTTCAAAAGTATCAGCACTGCACTGAGCAGGTCAAAATACGGATTGCGTTTTGCTTCCTTACAAAATAATCTCAAAGGGCAAAAGGTTAAGGTCAATTTATCAGATTAATGCTGGAATTCAATTCTAAACTAGTATCTCCACTTGGAAATTTGACTGGGTTTCCCAGCAGGGGAGTTGCAATGGGATGGCACAACTGGCTCCAAATGGGAGTTGATAGCAATGTACAAAAGATTTTTGTTGATCTTCCTCTGAAGTCAGGTAGGTTGAGAATCCTACCCATTTTGCTGAAGTGTCAGAATGTTTTTCTCTGACTTCTCTATGAAAGTCTAAATTTGCCCATATTTTGATTCATGGAGTCGAATCTTTCCCTTTGAGGTGGGAATCAGAGTCAGGCCATTTCCTGATGCTGCAATCCTACTTCCGGAAAAGAACTCCCATGCTTTGTCAGCTTTGACAAAGAGTCATCCAGATTCAAAACGTTAGCTCCCTTCTCTCTCCACAGATGCTGTCAGACCTGCTGAGATTGTCCAGTATTTTCTGTTTTTGTCCCATGCCCACCTTATTTTCATCCCTGTCGGGACATCTGGTGGGCTCAGGGTCCATACTGCTCCACGGAAGGAATAGCCAAGCTCGAGCCAGACCTAGATTGCAGCAAGAGCAGCAAGACCTCCTGCGCAAGGCACAGGGTTCTCTACATGACCTGAATACAGAGCTAGGGTCCCTGTAACTTGGACTCCAGCCAGTGCCATGTGTTCTGTCACCATCTCCTCAGGAATCCCTCAGCTGAATTATTGTTGAATGAGGGGTTCCTCACAACAGCTTCCTACATGGTCTCCTCAGTCCCTGGGCCTATTCTGCAGCACATCTCCATCTTCCAATCTGCAACTCATCCTTCCTCAGCCTCGGATTCCCCTGGTTCTTCTTTTCCACACTCTTTCTCTTCCTCTCCCAAGGATATGGGCATCTTCCTTCCCTTGACAAATCTGAATCTGTCTGGATTCTCCATCAGTGCCCGATGGCGACACATGTGCTATCCATGATCTCCTGGATCTGGGGGAAGCCAGCCAGAGAGGTGAATCCAGTTGTTCTCTGCATTTGTGAGACCGCAATAGTTGAAAGCCTTATGAAGTTGGCCACCCTCGCGAAAAGGGCATCAGTGAGAAGTGAACCATGCTCGCCTCGCCCCACAATGCACTACCTGTCCACTCCTCCTCTACCACACAGCCCCCCACGCCACTTCTCCAGGGACCACTTTAATAAGGAGACCCCCTCCCCCCTTGGATTCCCTTAATAGGGAGACCTCCAGTTACCCATTTAATAGGGAGACCAACCCCACCCCCAGGGACCCCATAACTGAAGGAACGCCCCACAAGGACACTCTGACTAAAGGGAGCCCTCATAGGTACCCCAACTGAAGCAACCACCCACAGGGACCCCAACTGAAGGAATCAACCACAGGGACCCGCTAATTATGGGACTCTCTACAGGGACCCCCTAATTATGGGACTCTCCACAGGGACCCCCTAATTATGGGACTCTCCACAGGGACCCCCTAATTATGGGACTCTCCACAGGGACCCCCCAACTAAAGCACCCCCCCCCCCCAACTGGGACTCACTAATTAGATGGACTCCGCACAGGGACCCCCTGACAGTAGGGACTCTCCCACAGAACCCCTCCCCAGAAAAGTGACAGCCTGAACTAAGACGTGCAACTCATGTTCATAGACTTGATAGATCTTCGAAACAGTTTGCTGGCATTGTCCGTCTTTTACGAGGACCTCCTCAAACATGGAACATGATCACCTCCCGCTACAGTTCTCTTTGTCTGGAGTAGACGCTGACGTCAGGGAGCCGCTCTGGAATCCGCACCTGCACCAATACCATTTCAGGAGGCTGGCGGATGAACAGGCTGTGGCCGCCGGTGTGATCAGGATCGGGAACGTGCTAGGTGGTGGAGTAATGGGCTGGATGACACCGCATCGCGCAGCAGTGGGTGCAGGTACAATTCCCATACTGGCTGAGGTTGTTCATTCTCAACCTTGCCCCTTGTCTGTGGGGTGGTGATCCTCACATTCTACCACCACCAGTCAGCTCTGCTCCGCAAAGGGAAAAGCAGCTGGTCATCTGGGACTGTGGTGACTTTACTTACGAAAATAATTCAACCCAGCACTAGCATCTCCAAGAGAACCATCAAATCAACTGTTTACATTTCTTAATCAGCAACACCAAAAGTAAAGTGGCAAGACCACCGTATTCAGTCAGCCAGCTGAGTCACCAAATTACTGACTGTTTCTCCCTTTTATCTCTCTCAACTCTTGTGTGTGTCAGTCACAGTATCACAGAATTGTTATAGAGCAGGGGGGGGCCATTCAGCCCGTCGTGTCTGCACCTGTTTTCCGAGTGAGTATTTCACTTTGTGTCATTGTCCTACCTTCTCCCAATAACCCTGCATATTTTTCCTTTCCAAATAACTGTCTAGTTGTATTTTGATTGCCTCGATTGCACATTCCTCTACCACCATCTCAGATGGTGCATTGCAAACCCTAGCCACACTTTACGTGAAAATGTTTTTCCCCACATCGGTTTGCTTCTTTTGTCAATCGCTTTAGATTTGCTTCCTCTCGTTCTTGATGTTTTCATGAATTGGGAACAACGGGTGTTCGGCGATCGGCCGGAGAATCCCTGTTCGTGGCTGAATTGGGGTTGGCACTGCTTTTGTGATGCTCCGCCCCGTCCAAAGCAGCGTACTTGGAGAGTACGCTGCGTGCCGTATCGATGGCCGCAGGACATTGCCTGAGGCCCATTTCCCCCGATGCTCCGACCCTGACTGGCCAAGTTCCCGACGGTGTGTGTCGTGTTGGGTGTTCTGATGCACAAATGATCCAACACGGCTGTAGATGGTACAACTCAGTTTTATTGTCTAAACAACGGTAACAACTAACTGCTGGCTTGGGTACGTGCTTCACCAGCTAACCTGTGGACCCAGCCCTATCACTATCTTAGTGAGGCACTCAGCACATGGTCTATGTCTGAGTGGCACGCTGTGAGCTCTGTGCTCTGAGTTATCTCCTGGTAGAATGAGCGGGAACTGTGTTGTTCCCTGTTTTATAGTGCGTGTGCTCTCACTGGTGATTGGCTGCGATGTTGTGTGTGTGCTGGTTGGTCCAACTGCCTGTCCATCAGTGTGTGTGATTGCACCATGTTATGCTGATCTGGATATCATGACATCCCCCCCTTTCACAAAGGATATGTGCCTACTGTAGCGCACAAAGACTCCGTGAGACGAATAGAGTGAAGTCGATGAGGCTTTATTAAGCGTGTCTGTTCCCCCGCAGCTCGATAGTAGAATGGCCTGCGGGGGAGGACTCCGGCTTCTTATACTCCGCCTTCAGGGCGGAGCTAGAGGTCAACGGCCAACCAGGACCCGGGATCTGTCAGCCAATGACATTAGGGCTTCCAGTCCCACATGACCCCTAATACATACTACCACATTCACCCCTTGTCAAAAATGAACCCGGCGGGGTGATGCTTCGCATGGTGGTAAGGGTTTACAGGGCTGGTCCTGGGAGGAAAACATTCATCTGGCAATACAGTGTGTACAATTTTGTCCTGTTTCAACTATTTACAGAAGGTATAGGGAGAAAAGCAAAATGTTCTTGTGAAAAGACCATATATTGATTTAGATCGCGCCACGAGTCGGTCGGGCGGTCTGGTCGTCCGTGTCGATCGCCTCGGCCACGGTGGTGGTGGTGGTGTTTGTTCCGGTGTTGTCGTCTCCGGGAGCCTTACGGTTTCAGCTTGGGCTTCATTCTTGGTCGGGCCTGAGGGGAGGGGAACCGATCCTCCTGGGAAGGGGGCGGTCGCGGGGTGCGGCGGTGGCAGGAAGGGGGGGGGTTGGGTGAATGGTGTCGGGGGGGTGTGTGTGTTGCCGGCGGGCGCCAGATCCCGCAGGGAGACCGTGTCCTGTCGGCCGTCGGGGTACTCCATGTAAGCGTACTGCGGGTTCGCGTGGAGGAGGTGAACCCTTTCGACCAACGGGTCCGCCTTGTGTGCCCGCACATGCTTTCGGAGCAAGATGGGTCCTGGGGCCGCCAGCCAGGTCGGCAGCGACGTTCCAGAGGAGGACCTCCTAGGGAAGACAAGGAGACGCTCATGAGGCGTTTGATTAGTGCTCGTACATAATAGCGACCGGATGGAGTGGAGAGCGTCCGGGAGGACCTCCTGCCACCGTGAAACTGGGAGGTCCCTGGACCGTAGGGCCAGTAGGACGGTCTTCCAGACCGTGCCGTTCTCCCTCTCTACTTGCCCGTTCCCCCTGGGGTTGTAGCTGGTCGTCCTGCTTGAGGCTATGCCCTTGCTGAGCAGGAACTGGCGCAGCTCGTCACTCATGAAAGAGGACCCCCTGTCGCTGTGGACGTATGCGGGGCAACCGAACAGTGTAAAGATGCTGTTCAGGGCTTTAATGACTGTGGCCGCGGTCATGTCAGAGCAGGGAATGGCGAATGGGAAGCGGGAGTATTCGTCCACCACATTAAGGAAGTATGTGTTGCGGTCGGTGGAGGGGAGGGGCCCTTTGAAATCCAGACTAAGGCGTTCAAAGGAGCGGGAAGCCTTAATCAGGTGCGCACCATCCGGCCTGAAAAAATGTGGTTTGCATTCCGCGCAGATGTGGCAGTCCCTTGTGACTGTACGGACCTCCTCTAAAGAGTATGGGAGATTGCGGGACTTGATAAAGTGGAAAAACCGAGTGACCCCCGGGTGGCAGAGGTCCTCGTGGAGGGTTTGGAGGCGGTTAATTTGTGCGTTGGCACATGTGCCGCGGGATAGGGCATCGGACGGCTCGTTCAGCTTTCCGGGACGATACAAGATCTCGTAGTTGAAGGTGGAGAGCTCGATCCTCCACCTTAAGATCTTGTCATTTTTGATTTTGCCCCGCAGTGCATTATCGAACATGAAGGCTACCGACCGTTGGTCGGTGAGGAGAGTGAATCTCCTGCCGGCCAGGTAATGCCTCCAATGTCGCACAGCTTCCACTATGGCTTGGGCTTCCTTTTCCACTGAGGAGTGGCGGATTTCTGAAGCGTGGAGGTTCGAGAGAAAAAGGCCACGGGTCTGCCCGCTTGGTTAAGGGTGGCCGCTAGAGCTACGTCGGAGGCGTCGCTCTCGACCTGGAAGGGGAGGGGCTCGTCGATGGCGCGCATCGTGGCCTTTGCGATATCCGCTTTGATGCGGCTGAAGGCCTGGCAAGCCTCTGTCGACAGAGGGAAGGTCGTGGTCTGTATTAGGGGGCGGGTCTTGTCTGCGTACTGGGGGACCCACTGGGCGTAGTATGAAAAAAAACCCAGGCAGCGTTTCAGGGCTTTTGAGCAGTGCGGGAGGGGAAATTCCATGAGGGCGCGCATACGTTCGGGGTCGGGGCCTATTATCCCATTGCGCACTACGTAGCCCAGAATGGCTAGCCGGTTTGTGCTAAAAACGCACTTGTCCTCGTTGTACGTGAGGTTCAAGGCTTTGGCGGTCTGGAGGAATTTTTGGAGGTTGGCGTCGTGGTCCTGCTGGTCGTGGCCGCAGATGGTTACATTGTCGAGATACGGGAACGTGGCCCGCAACCCATGTTGATCAACCATTCGGTCCATCTCCCGTTGGAAGACCGAGACCCCGTTTGTGACGCCAAATGGGACCCTTAGGAAATGGTATAATCGCCCGTCTGCCTCGAAGGCTGTGTACTTGCGGTCACTTGGGCGGATGGGGAGCTGATGGTAGGCGGACTTGAGGTCCACGGTGGAGAAGACTTTATATTGGGCAATCCGATTGACCATGTCGGATATGCGGGGGAGAGGGTACGCGTCTAGTTGTGTGTACCTGTTGATGGTCTGGCTATAGTCTATGACCATCCTTTGTTTCTCCCCTGTCTTCACTACTACCACCTGTGCTCTCCAGGGGCTATTGCTGGCCTGGATTTTGCCTTCCTTTAGTAGCTGCTGGACTTCGGACCGAATGAAGGTCCGGTCCTGGGCGCTGTACCGTCTGCTCCTAGTGGCGACGGGTTTGCAATCTGGGGTGAGGTTCGCAAACAAGGACGGGGGTTGCACCTTGAGGGTTGCGAGGCCGCAGATAGTGAGTGGGGGTATTGGGCCGCCGAATTTGAACGTAAGGCTCTGTAGATTGCACTGGAAATCTAATCCCAGTAATGTGGGGGCGCAGAGTTGAGGAAGGACGTGTAGTTTGTAGTTTTTGAACTCCCTCCCCTGCACCATTAGGGTAACTATGCAGAAACCTTGGATCTGTACGGAGTGGGATCCTGCAGCTAGGGAAATCTTTTGTGCGCTGGGATAGGTGGTCAAGGAACAGCGTCTTACCGTGTCGGGGTGGATAAAGCTCTCCGTGCTCCCGGAGTCGACTAGGCATGGTGTCTCGTGGCCGTTTATTAGCACCGTTGTCGTCATCGTCTGGAGTGTCCTGGGCCGAGCTTGATCGAGCGTAATTGAAGCGAGACGTGGTTGTAGTAGTGGAGCGTCTTCCTCGAACCCCGTGGAGCCGTCGACACTGGGGTCCGTTGTTGCCGTCCAAGATGGCGCCGGGGATGAACAAAATGGCTGCCCCGATACATCGCACATGGCTGGGGGGGTCGCAAGATGGCGGCGGGGGTGGACAAAATGGCCGCCCTCACGCGTCGTACAGGTCAGGGGTGGTCCAAGATGGCGGCGCCCTTCCTCCCCTCGTGGTGGCCGGGACCCAAAATGGCGGCGTCTGCGGGTCGCACATGGGGCGCTGGGGGGGTTGGGGAGCGTTAGGACCGCGCGGGGCTCCCTCATCTCTGTGGACAGCGGTGGTCGGGACCCAAATTGGAAGCGCCGGCGGGTCATACGTGGGGACGGGGGGGGGGTGTTGGAGAGCGTAAGCGGCGTGCAGGGCTCCCTGTTCTCCCGGGACCGCGGTGGTCGGGACCCAGAGCGGCTGCGCCTGCGGGTCGTACATGGGGCGCTGGGGGGGTTGGGGAGCGTAAACGGCTTGCAGGGCTCCCTGTTCTCCCGGGACAGCGGCGACCTCGCGGGACCGGCACACAACCGCGAAATGGCCCTTTTTCCCACAACTCTTGCAGATTGCTGCGCAGGCCGGGCAGCGCTGCCGGGGGTGTTTTGCCTGGCCGCAGAAATAGCAGCGGGCACAAGCCTGTGGGGTGTCCGGGGGGGGTGGGTTTGTCGCGACGGGTACGTACGGAGCCCAATGGGCTGCCGCGCGGTCGGGGCCGTAGGCGCGGGTATTACGCGCGGCCACGTCTAGGGAGGCTGCTAGGGCCCGTGCCTCTGAGAGTCCTAGCGTCTCTCTTTCTAGAAGTCTTTGGCGGATTTGGGAGGAATTTATACCTGCCACAAAAGCATCGCGCATTAACATGTCCGTGTGTTCATTTGCGTTCACCGAAGGGCAGCTGCAGGCTCGTCCCAAAATCAGCAGCGCGGCGTAGAATTCGTCCATCGATTCTCCGGGACCTTGCCGTCTCGTCGCGAGCTGGTAGCGAGCGTAGACTTGGTTAACTGGGCGGACATAGAGACTTTTCAGAGCTGCGAACGCCGTCTGGAAATCCTCCGCGTCTTCGATGAGGGAGAAAATCTCCGTGCTTAACCTCGAATGCAGGACCTGTAGTTTTTGGTCTTCTGTGACCCGGCCGGTGGCCGTTCTGAGGTAGGCCTCGAAACAAGTCTGCCAGTGCTTGAAAGCTGCTGCGGCGTTCACTGCGTGGGGGCTAATCCTCAGGCATTCCGGGATGATCCTGAGCTCCATAGTCCTTTTTAGGCACGCTTAATAAATTGTAGTGCACAAAGACTCCGTGAGACGAATAGAGTGAAGTCGATGAGGCTTTATTAAGCGTGTCTGTTCCCCCGCAGCTCGATAGTAGAATGGCCTGCGGGGGAGGACTCCGGCTTCTTGTACTCCGCCTTCAGGGCGGAGCTAGAGGTCAACGGCCAACCAGGACCCGGGATCTGTCAGCCAATGACATTAGGGCTTCCAGTCCCACATGACCCCTAATACATACTACCACACCTACATGCTAATAATTAGAAATGTGTACTGAGTGCATCTGAGTATGTGTGTGCAATATTTACAACATGTACATGAGGCTAAACTATCTACAGAGAAAGGTGTCCGGTGCAACAGAACAACGAGGTTGTACCAATAACAGAACAAATGCAATCAACAATCGACGAGAGAAAACTTCTGGAACTCGTTAACAGTACTGTAAAACAATTCAGTGAGTCCAATGTGCAAACAGGCTCATAAGTCAAGTCTCTCAGGTGGGCGACGAATTTGGGTTGACCGCCTCAAAGGTGGGTCAGGATCCACCGGCTGAGGAATGGGCCTGGCCACGGGCGAGAGAGGAAGAGGCAGAGTGGCAGGAAGCTCAACAAAATCGACATCAGGGACAATAGGAGGGCGTGGCACCGGTGCATGATCTCGTAGCGAGCGCGGAACCAGACGAAGGGCCCGCCGATTACGGCGGCGAATGGAGCCATCAGGCATACGAACCAGGAATGAGCGGGAAGCCACGTGGCGGAGAACCTCGGCGGTTGCCGACCAGCCACTCTCCGGTAGGTGTATGCGGACGTTGTCTCCAGGTGCCAGGGCAGGAAGATCAGTCGCCCGAGCGTCATGTGCCACCTTCTGCTGAGCACGCTGTTGTTGCATCCTTCGCAATGCTGGAGCATGGTCGAGGTCAGGAACATGAATGGACGGCACAGTGGTCCTGAGGGTGCGATCCATCAACAGCTGGGCTGGTGAGAGGCCTGTGGACAGTAGGGCCGAGCGAGAGGCCAGCAGGGCTAAACAGAAGTCAGATCCGGCATCAGCAGCCCTGCAGAGGAGCCGCTTCACAATGTGGACGCCTTTTCCGCCTTGCCATTCGACTGAGGTTGCAAGGGACTGGACGTCATGTGTGTGAAGTGGCAAAGGAAGACCATTCTTGGCTCGCAAAGCAAGGCCCGTTGTCAGACATGACGGTGAGCGGAATTCCATTGCGAGCAAAGGTTTCTTTGCATGCCCGGATGACAGCTGATGACGTCGTATCGTGCAGGCGTATGACCTCCGGACAACTTGAGAAGTAGTCAATCAGAATAATGTAGTCCCTGCCGAGCGCATGAAAGAGGTCCACACCCACCTTCGCCCTGGGGGACGTGACCAACTCATAGGGCTGAAGGGTCTCAGGGGGTTGCGCCGGCTGAAACCTTTGGCAGGTGGGGCAGTTGAGCACCATGTTGGCGATGTCGTCGTTGATGCCCGGCCAGTACACAGCCTCTCGGGCCCTCCGCCTGCACTTTTCAACTCTGAGATGGCCTTCGTGCAGTTGTTCGAGGACAAGCCAGTGCATGCTGTGTGGGATCACGATCCGGTCCAACTTCAAGAGGACACCATCAATGACGGCCAAGTCATCCCAGACGTTGTAAAATTGTGGGCACTGCCCCTTGAGCCACCCTTCCATCATGGGCGCATCACACACTGTAGAAGGGGGTCAGCCGCAGTCTCATGGCGAATGTGGGCCAGACATGCATCAGTGGCCGGCAGATTGGCCGATGTGAAGGCTACTTGTGCGTCGACCTGACAAACAAAACCCTCCAAGTCGGGCGGTGTGTGGACCGCTCTGGACAGAGCATCTGCGATGATGAGATCCTTCCACTGGGGTGTGGACAAGTTGGAAGTCGTACCTCCGGAGCTTGAGCAGAATGCGCTGGAGGCGAGGGGTCATCTCGTTGAGGTCCTTCTGAATGATGCCGACCAGGGGGCGATGGTCAGTCTCCACAGTGAACTGCGGAAGACCATATACATAGTCGTGAAACTTGTCGATGCCAGTCAACAGGCCTAGGCACTCCTTCTCAATCTGCACATAGCGTTGTTCTGTGGGGTCATGGCCGCAATGCATAGGCGACCGGGGCCCAGGATGCGGTGTCATCCCGTTGCAGGAGTACCGCCCCAATGCCGGACTGGCTGGCGTCAGTTGAGATCTTTGTTTCCCGTGTGGTATCGAAAAACGCCAGTACCGGGGCGGTGGTGAGCTTGACCTTGAGCTCCTCCCATTCACTCTGTGTGCGGGCAGCCAATGGAATTCCGTTATCTTTTTGACCAGGTGGCGAAGAGCAGTTATGTGCGAAGCAAGGTTAGGAATGAACTTCCCCAGGAAGTTGACCATCCCGAGAAAGCGCAGCACTGCCTTCTTGTCTGACGGCTGCTGCATGGCTGCGATGGCTGCCACATTGTCGGCATCCGACCGCACACCCGACCGGGAGATGTGGTCCCCCAAAAACTTTAGCTCAGTTTGGCCAAAAGAGCACTTGGCTCGGTTGAGGTGCAGGCCCTGATCCCGTATCCATGCAAAGACATGCTGGAGACGACTGATGTGCTCCTGTGGTGTGGTGGACCAGATGATAACGTCGTCTACATAAACGCGAACCCCTTCGATGCCCTCCATCATCTGTTCCATGATGCGATGGAAAACCTCGGAGGCCGAGATGATGCCGAATGGCATCCTATTGTAGCAGTATCTGCCAATTGGAGTGTTGAAAGTGCACAGCTTCCTGCTGCACTGATCCAATTGAATTTGCCAAAAGCCCTTTGAGGCATCAAGCTTGATGAATATTTTTGCCCGAGCCATTTCGCTCGTGATTTCTTCTCATTTGGGTATGGGGTAGTGTTCCCTCATAATGTTGTGATTCAAATTTTTGGGGTCGATACAGATCCGGAGCTCGCCGGAGGGCTTCTTGATGCACACCATGGAGCTGACCCATGGCATTGGCTCCGTGACCCGGGAAAGCACTCCTTGGTCCTGCAGCTGCTGCTTCAGGCGGTCCTTGAGTGGTGCTGGGACCCTACGAGGTGTGTGAATGACCGGGGTGGAGTCCAGTTTGAGCCCTATTTTGTACGTATAGGGCAGTGTGCCCCATGCCCTCAAAAACCTCCTGGTTGTGCGCGAGGAGTGAGTGGAGCTGCGCTCTAAAGTCTGCATCCGGGAAATCGGACGTGCCTTCTGGAGACAGAGTGTGTACCCGCTGAACGAGGTGGAGGATCTTGCACGCCTGTGCGCCTAACAGAGAGTCTTTCGAGGATCCTACGATTTCAAATGATAATGTGGCTTTGTGAGAGTTGTGTGTAACATCGAGCTGGCAGGACCCCGTGGCCGGGATGACGTTTCCATTATAGTCAACCAGCTGACAGTGGGATGGCAGAATCGGTGGTTTAACCTTCAAGGCCTGGATGGCTGACAATGCAAGGAGATTGGCGGAGGCACCAGTGTCCAGGCAAAATGTGATTGGTGATCGGTTGACCGTTAGGGTGGCACACCACTCATCACCCGGATCAATGCTGTGCACTGGCATCGGCTGGTGGTTCCGACTTGAGGACATCCGGTTCTTGTGGATTACCACAACGCGGATGGGCTCCATGTCTTCGGTATCGCTGGTCTCCATACTATCTGGATATGACTCAGTGTAGGGGGGCTGAATCGCCCGCACGTCCCTGTGAGGCTGGCGGAATTGTTGGGAGTTGGCAGGTTGAGCTGCTCGACAGCAGGCAGCATAGTGGCCCATCCTGCCACAGTGGAGGCATTGTCGCTCTTTGGCCGGACATTGCCTCTTTAAGTGGGCGGAGCCACAGTTGCCGCACTTCGTGATGTCATGGCGTTCATTGCATTCGTTGCGCCACCGCGCATGGGCGGTGCGGTCCTGCGTAGAGCGCGCCTGCGCATCACGTCCCTCTGCATCAACGTCCCCTCTTTTGGCGCGTGCAAGCGCGGGAGGCCTCGGAAAGTGCACAAAATGGCCGCCCTCGTCCGGGCCGCGGGCCGGGAGGAACTCGATCGACTGGACCCGTTTCGCCTCGTAGGACCCGTGCCGTGCCGTTTCGGCCGCCTGGATTTGGGAGTACCGGCTGGTCGCGTTCTCATGGAGGAGGCAGGTCTCAATGGCAGTCACTAGGGTGAGGTGCTTTATTTTAAGGAGCTGCTGGCATAGGATGTCCGAGATGACCCCAAAAACTATCTGATCCCGTATCATGGGGTCGGAGGTGGCCTCATAGCCGCAGGACTGCGCGAGGATACGGAGGTGTGTCAAGTAAGATTGGAAAGGCTCATCCTTACCCTGCAGGCGCTGCTGGAAGAGGTACCTCTCGAAGCTCTCATTGACTTCCACGCTGAAGTGTTCCTCAATCTTCAGAAGCACCGTCTTATATTTTGTTTTGTCCTCGCCTTCCGCGAATGCCAGGGAGTTATTGATGTGGATGGCGTACTGCTCCGCCATGGAGAGGAGGAGGGCGATCTTCCTGGTGTCCGATGCATTCTCCCGGTCTGTGGTTTCTAGGAAGAGCTGGAAGCGCTGTTTAAACAGCTTCCAGTTTTCGCCAAGATTACCAGCGATTCGGAGCGGCTGCGGCGGGCTGATGTTTTCCATGGAGCAGGATGGCGGATTTCTGAAAGGGTGCAGGGAGGTCTCACTGTCGCTGGTTAGCTTCCACTACTGGTATCATGTCGTATTGGGTGTTCTGATGCACAAATGATCCAACACGGCTGTAGATGGTACAACTCTGTTTCATTGTCTAAACTACGGTAACAACTAACTGCTGGCTTGGGTACGTGCTTCACCAGCTAACCTGTGGACCCAGCCCTATCACTATCTTGGTGAGGCACC